>NC_137660.1:11932875-11972875 GCF_963422515.1 Blennius ocellaris | reverse complement strand
CATTAGAAAGGGGATTTTGCATAATATGTAAAGAAAAGCGTAATTTTCATTAAAAAAAAAAGTTCCTAACTCAAAAATGTAAAAAGGATTAGCTCAGCCACATTTTGATAAAGTCTTGAGATATTTGTGATATGTTGCACATCGATTTTCTAGGGTTTAATTATGCCTTCGCTCTGTGATTGCTGGAAGTTGGAGGCAACGCTTTTGGGAGTCATTCATACAATCTTACTCAAACATGTTTGATCTCCCCTGAAGATGAGCTGGTTGTCAATTAATGGCAAAAGGTCAAATATCAAGGGTCAAGGTCAGAAAGACTTCGCTAACTCTCTAACACTTTGCCTCAGGAGGAAATTTCTTTGGAGTTTGTCTTTGATGATAGCTTTGCAATCGGAGGTCAACGATACATTGATGTTGGGTAATCTCTTTAACTGTAACACTCTGAACAGGGGTTTCAAACTAAAGCAAGAGCAGAAGAAAGACAGCATATCTTTAACTCTTTAATTATTGCATCTGGGAAATATATACACTTCATTTTTACATTCGTTACCAGAATTTCTTGAAAAGAATAAGCGTAATCAGAAATTTTATTTCCAACAGTTCCTCGTTCCTGATCAGTGCTAAAAACACCATGAAAGTTCTTCATCACTCCATTTATTCAGCCTCGTGTTTTCAAGCAGTCACCCTAATAATATGGAGCTTGTGTTATATAGCTAACAATACAATAGCTGCCACCTACAGTTCAGTGTTTGGTATAAGAATAGTCGTTACTTACAGATGGAAAGTAATTTTGACCTGACGCAGGGTCATCACACGTGTCAGATCGTAGCCCCTGGTGTTCCGGTAGTGGCCCGCCAGCTGTGTGTTTGATCCACTTGCCTTAAATACAATGATTTAGACTTTTTTGTCTATCTCTGGTGTTCTCACTTTTCAATTGTGGAGTGCACACAGAGCTTGCTTTCTCCTTCAACCCGAACTGCTCTATTCTTACGTGAAAGCCAATGTTGGTATATTTGTACTTAAGGTTTACACGTGTCTGTGCGCCGTTCCCAACACTTGTGTCAGACTACAGTCCATGTGCACACATAAATGCGTACTCTCCACCCTCCCCAAACAAGGGTCTTTGTGGAGTCAACAAGTCGCTCTGAGGTCTTAATTAGGCCGACGGACCACAAAAGGACTTAACAGACAATGCATTGACATAGGACCATAAAACATGAACATCAAAGGCTGTCAGACTGCTGTCTTTTTTTCCTGCCCTCTGTGCGAGGGCTGCCCGAGCTATAGGAGGAAATGCACACAAACAATACCAAACATAAAGAGCATGAGGCCCCATTTGGAGAAAAAAATAAAAGGTCTTCCACCCACCCCCTTGCTCTCCTTCGTTGATGAGGAGAAGGATGTTTTTTTCTTCTTCCCTCCTTTCTGTGTGACTTGGAGGTTCGGGCATAATTGGGAAAGAAAACATATGTAGGAAACAAAAAACATGTGCGGTTTTGATCGCTGTACAACTGTACCCCGCTCCCTCCTCGCCCTCCTCCGGCTTCCTGCATTTGACACAAATGCGCACACATGTTCGGTGTGTAAGTGTGATAAAAGAATAACATGGCAGGGTTTTGGTCGGACACCCCCCCTTTCTTCTCCACTCCATTAAACATTTGGCACACACAAACTGAAGGAATGCGATTCCCACATCTCTGCTGACGCTGTCCTTGCTGTCTCCAAGTCCGCCACTCATCTCCTCCTGTCTTCCTCTCTTCTAGTTTGTCATCTAGGTGTTTGGTTGACTCGCCAGGGACTCCATTGGAGTCGGCAAAGCTTATATCACTTCCATTATTTCCATTATCCCACACTGTATGACTCAACCATCTGGAAATATTAGTTGTGTTTTCAATAAAACTATCTTCATTAGTTTAGCTGTGAGAAGTCATGTCTGAACTGTAATTGCTGGCGTTACGAATCAGCCTTGACCCTTTCTTAAAAGACTGTGACAGATTTAGCCCCATGGCTTCCCCCACACCCTTTATTCATTTTAAGATGGTCACTCCGGAGACCTCCGAGTTGTCAATGGCAACTCTCACTTGATACCCACCGCCATGAGCTCTCTCTTTGGGTGGAGACCCTCACATATTCTGTGCTTCCATGGTGCGCTGTAATAACCTTGGAGTCAGTCAAGAGAAAACAGCCTTCTACATCAATGTGCTGTGTGTGTGTGTGTGTGTGTGTGTGTGTGTGTGTGTGTGTGTGTGTGTGTGTGTGTGTGTGTGTGTGTGTGTGTGTGTGTGTGTGTGTGTGTGTGTGTGTGTGTGTGTGTGTGTGTGTGTGTATGTGTGTGTGAGATAAGCTTTATGACTGGTGCTTTCGCCCATCAAAGAGATGTGCTCTTCTTCTGTTCTCCTCAAAAACAGACATCCCTTTATCATATCTCCGGAGGATAAGATGACTACATTCTTTCAGAAATGTTTGATGTGGAAGTGATGGCATGCCAGAGGGTGCCATGGTAAGAAATGTAAGAGCAGCAGCGCAAAGACCCCCATAACATAACAGCTGAACCTTCGCATTCAATGAAGGGGCCGAGCAGTTGTGAAGAATTATTTCTTCAGCTGACGAGGCTTGATTTGAATGGTTATTACAGTCCATTATTACATCAAAGTCAAGAACAAGAACAGACAAACCTGATTTAAATGGAAATTTGTTCTACACGTTGGAGCACTGAAATTAAATGCTGTTAAACTTTGTTTGGTTTGAATCATGGACACAATAAGCGTACTCTTTAAGTAATAGTTGTCTAATAAATCAGAAAAGTATTATGCTCCGACCATCGAGTTAAAAGAGTCCCTCTTATTGAAGCCTTTTAGCTGGCTGGGTGCTTAATGTTTCAATACAATCTTAAAAATTGTACATTTATACACCATTTAGGCCAGAAAACAAAAATAAAACAACAAAAATGTTATGAAATAAATGTTATAGTCACATTTTGTGACTCTTGCATGTGTGCCAGGTATCCCAGTGTCATCATATGATTTGTATTCTATTTAATAATCCAAAAGCAAGCACTTTAGAACAAAACATGAATACATTTTTAACACATTTTTCTCATATTAACTGAGTGAATATTTGTTGTGAGAATTATTAAAAGCAGTCTCATAAATAGTCTGGTTGAATGCAGTGACTGAGGGGAAACAATTGGGGCTAATGTATAAAGATTTCTGAGCAGTCTTGGTTTAGCTGTCCAACTGCAAAAAATGGGCAGCACAGTCCACGTCAGTTTAAGAATAGCCTAAATAGTTGTATCTCAATCGTACCTTCCTCATGATTGGCGACAGTGTAATTTAATACAATTAAACTTGTGCAACAAATAAATGAATGATTATTGAAGTTTGATCTAAGTTCATTACTTGTTTTTTTTTTTTTTAAGTATCTGTTTTTTTCACTTCCATCATGAGAATGAACTTGACTCATTCCGGATCTGAACTCGAAGCACTGGACTACGTGCGATATAGCCGAGCAAGATGCAGCTGACTTCTCATACAATAGTCTTCCTCCTCCTGCTGTGTCCGGTCCATTTGTTTTTATGTCTCCCATTCCCAGATCAATAGACACTGATCAAGACAGGCCGGAGACAATAACAGCAAACAAACCCACATCAAAGCCCAGTACCCATTAAGAACTGATGACAAAGGGAGAACAGAAAGGGCACGCCTCGTTTGATGTGTGTGGTCGCAGAGAAAGCGAGGGAAGAAAAAAAATCTTTTGAGGCCAGAGATATGGTGGAATTTTGCATTTTTTTTCACAGCCTGTGACAAACACACAAAGGAAATGTCATAAATGTTTTTGTGCATGTGTAAAGGAACAGAAAAAGCAAACGCAGGCAGATAATGTTAACAAAATTTTACTATATTTTTTTCCATACAGTGTAATTTTAATATCTTATTATTCTCCCTATTAAATGAATTGAATTTACAGTGTTATGCTGCTACGCACAGAGAATTTCCATCATTGGTCAAAGTTGTATCATAATAGTCCAAGTCTACTACACAACCAAACAAACAAACACACTGACTCACATTTCTTTCAGATTTACACAACACCAACTGTTACTACTACTATTACCAAAAATCTATCCCCAACCTTGCTAATCCTCATCTAACCATAAAAGATGACTTCACCTTCATCCGCCATTTTCTTTCCCTTGCGTCGAGATAAATCAGAGTACAATCGGATTCAGGTGCTCACCAACATACATAACAATGACACAGGCATACGCATCTTCATTTCATTACATTAAACAGTCACTACCGCTTGTGGCTCCATAACTTTTATCTCCAGTTACCAAACAATAACCTTATTCTAACCCTAAACTCAGCGTAGCTTTGAAACACAACATCACTTTAAAATTGACTGATTGTCCTTATGGGTACTTGTGTATACACACACACGCACATGCACACACACACACACACACACACACACACACACACACACACACACACACACACACACACACACACACACACACACACACACACACACACACACACACACACACACACACACACACACACACACACACACACACACACACACACACACACACACACACAGAGTTACCAAACACCTCTAAAGGTACATGTGAGTAAAAGTTTCCAGTCCTTAAGCTTGTGAAAGAATCCAACCAATAAAAAAACCCTCTCTCGATATAGTCAACATCCCTGTGACCTCAGAAACATCCTGCCTGTGATTAATGTAAATTAAGCCAAACCTCACAACCTGTGATTATTTGAGGAGAACAGAGACTGTTGCAGATTTTGTGTATCACATCTATCGAAGATTGAGGAGGAACACACTACTAGAATAATGACTCGTGAACTCTGTATGACACCAGTCTAAGTGCCAAATTATCAAAAGATTTGGGAGAGGAGGTTTCCAGTTAGACAGCCAAGAAAAGTTAAAACTCCAGCCGTGGGAAAACATTATTTGCCAGATTATGATGGCCACAGAGGAAACAGACAAAGCGTAAGGCCAGATTTAAGAATATTAACTTGAATTGTTTTGACATAGAATATATGTCTGTTTTTCTATAATGAAATTTGCTTAACAAACCTGAAATCGAGTTCAGATTTTTCCATTTCTCTTTATTGTGATGGTACTTTAGCTGTGTTTTTGTAACATATATTACACAATATAATATATATCTGAAATAGGTCAGTAAATTCCCAATTTCTATCCGACACTATTATTATACACTTAAATGTTAGTACAGGTGCTGTCAATGATGTTGCATCAGGCCTTTTCAAAAGAAAGCTTGCGGGCCACATGCGGCCTGAAAGTGAAACTCAGGGGGGCTCAGAGCAACTGACACACAACTGGGATTTAGAAATGTTAAGGAAAGTAGTAAAAAAAAAGTCTACTTGTTTTCAGCCTGTGATTAAAAAAAGTGGTATCAATGCATCTTCATCAATAAACATGGAATGTGAAACTCAACAAAGCAACAAAACATGCAATTTCTGACCAAGCCCTCGATTCTTAATCTTACAATCCGGCGTGACTGAATGTGGACTTGAACAGCCATGCTTTTTATCACCACATTATACACAGACTAATCTGCCCTTACCGCCTCGTAGTCACACATTGTTTGTTACTCGAGGCTTCAGAAAAAGGAGAAACGTGTAGTAAATTGAAAGATGCTTTACGGCGATAACAAATAACTCATGACTGCAGTGTAATTCATCTTCAGATTTTCACATTAGGTTCGTATTTAGACATCTTATTTTGTCTCCAAAAATGATTGTTGTTTAAAAAAATAAAAATTAAATCATGGCCATTTCATGAATTTTCTTAATTTTCTTGAAATTGAAGTGGTTATGGTAAAACTGTTAGTAAAGTAGATCCTCAAGTATAAAGGGTCTCAGGGTTGATGCTGAAGTCCCATGGAAGGGGTAGGGAAGCCTGGTCCTCAGGAGCCACAGTCCTGCGCGTTTTCCATGTCGCCCTGCTTCAACACAGCTGATTGCAATGAGCAGCTCGTTATCTGGCTTTGTGCTGAATGTGGTGATGAACCATCAGGACATTCAGTGGAGGGAGACATGGAAAACGTGCAGGGCTACGGCTCTCAAAGACGAGGGTTCCCTACCCCTGGCCTATGGTGTGGCCCAGGGCAGAGGATATGGCAGTAACCAGTCTTCAAAGAGAGTCTAATTAGAGACCCGGATAGTTTGGGGGTTAATGACCCCCTCTTTGCTGCCAGACCTTGTTCACGTCTAAATATTTAGCCTGAGGTGTGTCAGTAATGGGGACATGTGTGTTCATGGGTGTATCATCTCAGGCTTTTTTTTTTTGTTAACATGAGTTGATATTCATTTGTGCTTAGGAATACAAAACTAAACGAATTTCGAACATGCACCCAGTGATGCCGGTCACTCTTTACTTAGTAATGTGTTACTCTAATGTGACCATTTTTTTTCAGCAATGAGTAATCTAACGTGTTACTCTTTCCAACCCAGTAATCAGATTGAAGTTTTCCAAGTCACTGTGTGAGCCACTATTGTAGCATCTCGCAGGACGTTGGAAAGACTATTTTCTTTTTTCCAGACACACTCTGCAATAACCCCTGGCACTAATACGCTTGAGCACTCAAATCAACCCCTCCTCCTGATTGTACACCAACTGAAGCCACACATCTTTGAATGAAAGTGTCTTTCACAGTCCTCCAGTATTCCAAGCACATGAGCCCGGCGGTTGGTGATGCCAATAGACATGGCTCTGTGTGTGTGTGTGTGTGTGTGTGTGTGTGTGTGTGTGTGTGTGTGTGTGTGTGTGTGTGTGTGTGTGTGTGTGTGTGTGTGTGTGTGTGTGTGTGTGTGTGTGTGTGTGTGTGTGTGTGTGTGTGTGTGTGTGTGTGTGTGTGTGTGTGTGTGTGTCTACATTCAAGGGGACAATTAGCACCACCTCACCTCGTGAGAGCAAGGGTCTGCTGGAGGTGGCGGTCACAGAGCTGCCTGGCTTAATCCAAACTGTGGACCCAGCGGGAAAACAGAGAAGAAGAAGCAAAGGAGGTAGAGACAGAAAGGAAAGAGTGAGACAGAAAGAAAGGAAGAGGTGGAGGGTGACCTGTGGGCCTTCTTAGCTTAGGGGCTTCCCTTTTATAAGCCAATGGATTTAGATTATAAAATTGTGTGTTAATATTGTAGCGTCCCGCAGGACGTTGAGAAGGAAGCTTGTCTATAAAACCGCTTTATTTCTGTACAGAATTGCGGTCACTGTCGGCAGTAACTGCGTCAACACTATTAAGTCGTACTGAACAGAACATCAAATATAACTATATGAAGGGAGGAGAATGCCGGCCTCCACAAGTGGAAATATTTTCAGGGTCGTTATATTACGTTATGGAAAGCACACCAATGTGAACCCTGAAATGCAGTTTGAACGGAACAACATTTAAGTGACGCAATGCAGAAAGTATAGAGGCCTACGGCAGAGGTCTTCAACCCTGGTCCTCAAGAGCCCCTGTCCTGCATGTTTTAGTCCTCTCCCTGCTTCAGCATACCTGAATCTAATGATGATGTCATCACCCAAGTTGTGAAAAAGCCCAATAATGAGCCCCTCAGGTTCTCGAGGACCAGGGTTGGAGACCCCTGCCCTAAGGTGTGAGCGGGGTTTAGACAGGTGAGTTTTACCTCAGTAGTGATGCATTGCTGCCATTTCTGACCATACATCTATATTGGCCTGGTATGAAGCATTCCCCATCCAGTCGAAGCAAGTACCTAGATTATCTTGATATCGGCTGTTTTCCGCTGTTCCACCGCACAGTTTGGGCGGAGTGTTACGGAGGTTGGGTGGAGGTTACGGGATGGCGAAGCGCATCCAGGACCAACTGTGCTGCGCGGTCCCACAACAGAAAGTAGGCGGAGTTGTGAACGACTCGGAGAACACGGAATCCATTAACTTATAAAACGGAAGCGGCTGTCCAAGTCGTTCTCTTGTGACTCAGGTTAAACTTTCTCATTGTGAACAGCAGCGTCCAGCTCCTGTTGAATCACCTCCTCCTGTTCCTGAGAGGAGCGACACAACACTTCCCCCTCTTTTAACAAGGTGTACCTCGAGGTACGAGGTACACCTTGTTAAATGATTGCGGTGTCGTGTTGCACGATGACGTTTCACTAAACCCAGTGAACAAATCTCTTAATGTACCTCCATTTTACAGCATAGCCCTTTTCTATTTTCGTCTCCCTAAATGGCCCCATAATCCTTTGCTATTTACTGTGATATATGTGATACACTGTGTACACTGCAGTCAAGCAGCTGTCTACTGTCCTGACCATAAATTTAAACCATAATCCTGTGTGATTTACAGTAATGTACTGTATGCTTATCTTACAGCGTATTACTGGAAGATACACAGTAAATGTTGCTGAAATTACATTAAAAAAAAAAAAAATCAAAGTACCATACATTTTTCAGGCTGTGTCAGTTGTATGCTTCCTAAATCATTCATGAGTGAGAACCACAATATTTGAACAGCAAATGCACACGTGGGGTAATATATGATAGCTTGTTGGTGTTTTAAGGGAGCTTTCAGATTGGGTGCAAATTTCCCAAGGCATCATAGCCCCTTGGTCCATGTACTATTTCCTTAATTTTTCTAAAATGAAATATTCTGGTTTGGTCGTTCAAATCTCACCACCTGTATGTATAATTCCCTCAGTCTCCTATTCACAAACAATCAGTCAGATACTATTTTGTGAGCTGCAGACTTTGGGGATGATTACAGTATATTTCCTATTGGTTTTTGAGTCAAACCTTTCTTTCCAGTGTCACATTACATCAGTTGTCCAGTCACGCTTCTTCCAGCACTGGTGAAGCTGCGAAATGACATACGGGTATATATTATCCAATTCTGATGTTGAAAAAGCCATGCATGCGTTCATCTTCTCACACTTAACACAGAACTTCCCTCCTCTAGCCAACCTCCAGCTGGTTCAGCATTCAAAACATAGATTAAGAGACATCATCACACCGCCCGATCTTAGCTTCTCTGGAATGATTCTGTTTCTTTTTTAGACTTGATTAAAACATTTTACTTTGGAAATGTGTATTTTGGCCCACATTACCGAGATGCTGATCCCATTCAAGCTGGTGCGCAGCCTTTGTTCTTCAAACTGGCGATCGAACCTTTTCTATCAGGACCCCTAGACTTTTGAACAACCTGCGTGTGACTATAACACTGACCTTCCTTCTAGAGGTTTGCTTTTAACAGACGGTATCTTTTAAATCCCTTGTTAAATTTCCCTTGTACCCCTTCTTTACAATGTCTTTTTGTCTTTAGAAGCACTTTGTACAATGCAATTTTTTAAAGGTGCCCTCTGAAGTTGATGAAAGACCTCACATGCTTTTTTCTTTTGTCCAGTCAATTGTAACCGGACTTCCAATATTCACTTTCACATTGAATGATTTTTTTAGCTGTTGATATCATATAAAACATGCAGGCTCCAGGCTCAAAAATAGAGTTCCTTTACTTTTATAGTCAACTGAGTGACACACATGTAGCACTTATATGCTTCCATTAGAGCCTATCTTACAATTTACATTTCCCTTGGATCAAATTACATTTTACTCAACTCTAAATGTATGATTTATTAACTTGATATTTGTATTTAACTACATTCATCATTTTTTATCATGGTTCCTTAAACAAGATCACAAGGAATAAAGCATGCAGGGAGAAGAAACCTCCCTCTATTTTCTTCATGTTTTGTACCCTTATTACATTTATTATCCAAACACTACCTAGTTTCAGAGGCCTGCTGTTTGTATATCTGTGTGCAGCCAGGAAGAAGTCCAACAAGTGACTATACACACAAATCAACATACAAGTGTTTAGAATAAATAGAAGCAAATAAGAGCCATAAAGATGTACTTATTGACATAAGGACTTTAACAGACTCACTCCATATAAACATTCTTCAGATAATTTATATGCGTGTGCATGTCACCAAGACTCGGAGGGCGACTGGGTTCCTTTCGTGGGGAGTGAGCTGGTGAACAAGGATTTATAATTCATGGCCTAATAGGATTTGTTGCTATTTAGCAGGATTAGGCATGTTAGAGAAAGAATCTATTTATTGCCGCCAGTCGGGGGGTCCCCCTGCCTGGGTGATGGCGAGGGGAGGTTTTTGAGGGTGGGTGGTGGGGAAGTTTGGTTGGCGGGGGAGTTGGATGATTCCCCCCCCCCCCCTTTTTTTCCAGTCACATTCTGCGATAACCCCTGGCACAAACAACCTTGAGCACCCAAATCTACCCCTCCTCCTGATTGTACCCCAACTGAAGCCACATATCTTTGAATTAAACTGTCTGATTCTCTTTCATAGTCCTCTAGTAATCCAAGCACGTGAGCCCGGCGGTTGGTGATGCCAACACACATGGCTGTTCATGTGTGTGTGTGTGTGTGCAGATGTTCTGGGGACAATTAGCACCACCTCACCTCGTGAGAGCAAGGGTCTGCTGGAGGTGGCGGTCACAGAGCTGCCTGGCTTAATCCAAACTGTGGACCCAGCGGGAAAACAGAGAGGAAGAAGCACAGGAGGTGGAGACAGAAAGGAAAGAGTGAGACAGAAAGAAAGGAAGAGGTGGAGGGTGACCTGTGGGCCTTCTTAGCTTAGGGGCTTCCCTTTTATAAGCCAATGGGTTTAGATTAAAAAACTGAGCTCCTTTTCAAAAGAGCATTATTCTTTCATTCATGTGTGGTTGGGGCTAAAGTGGGGGGCTGACTGACATTAAAGGCTGCTGTTTAATTAGGCCTTTCGACAGTGGTTAGCCTTTTTGTTCCCGCTTTCAGCTATGGGAGGCCAACCAGCCCCCTTTAATAGTCAATGGCAATTGTTCATCATTAACAGCACTGGTTATCAACCACTGTTCCACAGCACTGTCCATGCCCAGTGCCATGAGAGATCATCAGATTGCTCAGATGCTGCACATCAGTTCTCATTGTTGTTCTCAAGTGTCTGGGCAAGTAAATGCTCTTTCTTTTGGTGGCAGCAGGTTGTTAATTCATTCACCATTGAATTTGTGAAAAGGAGGTCGTGGGCAAGTGACGAATACACATTTGAAAAGCATGAAGACAAACTCTGAACCAGTCCGAGGAAAGCAGACAAGGTGAGTTGAAGACAATCCAGCCAAAGTCATCTTTATTTCAGGATTTACTTTTCCCAAATTCTTTAAACCAGGAATGTGGGGAAGAATAATGTCCATGCCCAGTCCCATGGTCCCAGACAAACACTGTCGCTCAAAGACTTCTCAATGTGAAACAAGAAAAGTATTATTATTATTATTATTATCGTATTATGTATGAATATTTTATGCCAATACAGATGTTTTGCCACGAAGCAGACTACGAAAACAGCTCATAGCTGCCCAAGGATTATAATCCTGGACAGGCTTCTTTTTTTTTTTTTAAGTGTTGTAAGACTGTATTGACTAGCCTGGTCCCAGACAAACACCAGATGCTTCCCATCCAGCCACGTTTTTGTCTTGGCGGTGCAGGGGAAGAACTGCAAGCTGTTGGTTTGGTTTTGGGGCAGGCGTTGGCGATGGACAGGACCTCCTGGGTCGGTGTGCTTCAGCTGGCAATTCCTGTCAGCTGGTAGCCATTGTGAACAGGATCCTCAGCCGGATGCTGTTAAAGAAGTAGCCAAAATTCTCTTGTTTGTGGTGTGCTGCAAGATTTTATTTCAAGTCAAATTGTGACTCAAATGGGTTGAAAAACGCTGTCGTAGTGTATGAGAGAGAGGCAGTAAAAGTGAAAGATGGACATAATTACACCCCCCCCCCCCCCCCCCCCCAAAGTCTGTTCAGCTAATAGTAAAGTCATTATGTATTGTATATATCAGTCTAATAGTTCTGACAATAAAAAAGCAAGAGAAACAACCCTCCATCTCGTCTGTCTCACCAGAGCAATGCAGGAGAAAACAGTATTCTAGAAGTTCAGCTGAGGAATATGGGGGCATGGAAGCATGGCCAAACACTACGCTCCAAGGTTCTTTCAAAACACGGAGAGGAAATTAGTTGGAAAAGGTCAGCTAATGAACAACCGCGTTACTGTTTCTGGTTTGGTTTTCATTTATTTCCACGATACAAGATAAGACTCAACCTAATAAAAACAGAAAAAACAAAAAAGAGGATCTCCAGTAAAGACTCTCTCTTCTTTATTTCCTTTCATGCATTGAATAAGTCAGGCTTGTTTTGTTTGTTTTTTAACTATTCCTGCACATCAGCCGGTTTAGATAATAATGAAAGCATAATGAAACCTTAAGCATGGAAGTAGAAAAGAGCCAGGTATTGTAGTGGGGTAGTGGAGGGGAAGGTAATGGTAACAGCAGTAACTCATAATGGACTGTAGGGATTGATGACAGCCGATGAGGCGAAGGACATCTTGGCATACTTGCTTTAATAGTTTCCGTTCCTGGTCTCTCGTGCAATTAGCACACCGACTCTGTCTCCAGGTCTGTCTCTGCCTTGACAATAATTACACCAGCAGTCCAAACACACATGCAGACAGGGAAGCACTTTGGATGACAGAGAGGGCAATTTAGTCAGACTGAATGAGCTTTTATCAGGGACACCTTTGGTAGTGATGTTACTCATTGCCCACACTGCCACTCCAAGCCAATATTTTGGTATTGATAGTCTGTCTTGTCTGTTTTGTCACATTAGAACAGGGCTATTCAACTGGTGGCCCACGGGCCAACTCCGGCCCGCGGATGACATCAGACCGGCCCGCAGATCAGTTCTGTTTACTTTTTTTTTTTCGTTCAGATGTTTCAAACATGTGTGTAACAAAAACAGTATGATGTGTATAAAGTCAGTGATTTGTACTTTTTTCCCATGTACCAAAATAAAACACTTTTGAATGTGGAAGAGCATTGTGTCAGGTTGAGATCAGGAATAATAGCTCAGGGAATTGTCCGGCCCCCGGGTCCTTCGCTTTCTGAAAATGTGGCCCTCCCAAAAATATAGTTGAATAGTCCTGCATTAGAAGAATCCCATAGTATTTTGTTTTTCTGCATCCTGAAATATTGTCAGCATTGCTGTTTATGGTCTGGGTGTGATTTGTAAAGAAACTAAAAGGGGTGTGGATTCTGGCCATAGTTGTATTTCCCAGTATGCCTTAGTTATTTCTATGAAATAATTACCAAAAAGGAATAGTGGCAGTACTGTGTGCAAGAGGGGGACTCTTTACCTTTAAGGACAAGAATAAAAATGTAAATGGGATATACATTGATCAGATCACACCATCCTGCACATCACACTCCATAGAGCTAAGGTTACAAACAGGGTTTGGCTTAGGATGACCCCAGCCAAAGTAGCCATGTGACATCTATCTGTATCCACAGTGATAACCACTGCCCTCTCTGATGGGTTCTTCTATATGGCATATGTGCTCCAAACGCTTTAAGTTTTCACATCCAAATAGTTTGCATGTCTCAAAATTCTTCTTGTATATTTTTCAATTTGAATATTTTGGCAGGGCAGCATGTGGTGCGAAGCGATTTAAATAATGATTGTCTACATCAGCTCTTCTCTGTGCACTGACAGAACAATTGAGCAAAATGAGGAACGCAATTACATTGAAAGGGGTGAAGTGAACACAGGCTATGATCCCATCTCTCTGAGTGTGTAAACAGCCTTGGTCCCGAACTGCTACTCGCTTGCAGCTATAGTAGGATCAGATGACTCCATGTTGAAAGTTCCCAAACCCAGGAGGAGGTGAAAGCTGATCAGAGGCCTGAGTGGGTGCAGCAGGGTCTATGACTGGTCAAATTGACCTTCTTAATGTTCTCTGGGGAAATGACATGTGAGAGAGAGAGACGTATGTCAGGCTGAGTTATGGGGTCTGTAGCACAGTTTTGTTGTTGGCTTTTTAAAGTGTTCAGATACTATTACCCATTTGATTCAAAAACATTTGAATAGTCTTTGAGACCAGAGCTGTTATCTTAAAGGTCAAACAGTGAAACTTGACAGTGCCATTTCAGGATATGGATTCAAATAATATGCGTAAACGACTGTGATCTCAACACCATCAAGTGAAAACATATTACACACAGTTGTTGTCTGTTCAATTCAATAATATTAATACTATATTCCAGAGTCCACAAAATGTTGGGGACAGACACTAACAACACAAGCGAAACATCAGGCACAGGAAATATAATAAAAAATAGCATAGACATTATCCCAGATAACATAACAGAATGTGGATAAATTCATCCATCATTCTTCTCTTCCAGTATGTTCTAGGATGCCGTAGCCAATCACAGCTAACAATGGATAAAGGCAGGGGACATCCTGGACAGGTCACCCGTCCATCTCATGGTGAACATAGACAAGTAATCACACATGGCCACATCCACACTCCACACAGAAAGACCCCCGAGCGCAAAGGACATTGTTTTTGCAGAGCTATACTGCAAACCATCACACTGGTAGTGGTCCATATAAAGGAATGATCGCTGGTAACGTATGAACATGTCAATTGAATATTTATTCTTCTGTGGTTTGCTCGTTTCAACCCGGACTCCCTCTGTCAGTAGAGTGACAGTGCTCATCATTGTACAGCCCTTGAATTTATACTTGATACTTTGTTGTTTTTCCAACTAGTATAACAGTGAGTGGACAAATCTGCTGATCTCGAGATTGCGCTCCAAAAGACATGAAATCTAATTTGAGTGGGAGAACAAACAATAGACAGAACATTTGGGACAGAGCTGAAAATAAGAGCGGTTGCCAACACTGAAAACAGAACACAGTGAACCAAGTGTTCAATTTATAAGCCCAGAAGATAAAAACTAAGCTCCAAAACAAGACAACAAGATCGAAGAACACGTGTGCTTTATTGCAGTAATACCCTGGAGTGATAACATGTCAAACAATCCTGCATTTTCAAGAAATGGTTTAAAGTGAAAGGCAGTTCACTGAATGTCAGCCTTGGGTTAGACGTTAGAACACAAATATGAGAAAGAGAGTCAAGCATAGGGATCAGTTGTTATAAATACCATAATATTGCCATGACGAAACAATATTGGCTTCATAAAACGATCTAGCCTGCGGGGTAATGAATATGATCCTCAAGTCCGCACTGACAGAGAGGGAAAACCCAACTTGCTGACTGAAAGCACGGAGCATGAAATGGCTGACGTTTAGAGCCATTTATATGTCATAATACTGAACTAACTACAGATCAGCTGATATCTGTCAACATGCCTCCTTGAACAGAACACTGAAAGACTGTGTCAGCAAAGTCCACATAAAACAAAAACTCGAGATGTCATGAGGGGGATGAGGAGATGTTAAACAGAAAGAGAAATGAAGGCTGAAAGCAGAAAGTGTGAGATCCACGCTGTTTTCAAAGAGTTCATCTGAAACGAGGTGCTGGGAAGTGGGTGGAAAGCCATAATTGGATGCTTGTTCCCGGCCAATTGTTCAGGGGCAAATTATCAATGCATGGGTTGGATTGCTGGACCCACATTGTGGTGGTGGGAACACATTGGGAGCTTTGAGAAACCAGAGTCACACGATAATAAAACAATTTAGCAAACTGGGATAATGTGATGGATGGGGCAAAAACTCTGCTGCTGCCGCCACACAGCTCTGATAAAAAGTATGTACATTGAGGTGTGTGTGTGTGTGTGTGTGTGTGTGTGTGTGTGTGTGTGTGTGTGTGTGTGTGTGTGTGTGTGTGTGTGTGTGTGTGTGTGTGTGTGTGTGTGTGTGTGTGTGTGTGTGTGTGTGTGTGTGTGTGTGTGTGTGTGTGTGTGTGTGTGTATAAGCATGGTAAAGCTCCTCTTGGCAAAAAGCACAGGCCCTTGTCTATCTCAGAGCGAGAGAGTAAAATGATGACTGGGCATGTTGCTTTTGGAAAGCCCACTACACTTTGCCCGTTCCAGCTTAGGGGGTGCCTTGTGTGCCCTCCCCTCCTCCAAAAAACAAACTATCACTCACAGCTTGCCACTGACCTCCAAATTTCCAAACTCAAACATGCAAAAGAAATATACTTTGGATAACAATAACTTTGGAAACATAATCACTTCAGACCTTTTATTTGTTGACACAGAACGTTACACTGGATCACAACTTCAAAGTTGGAGACTGTTGAGAAAATTGGGCTAATTAAAAAGCTGCCTGCTGTCTTTGTCATTACGGCAGAACAACCAGCTTCTGCAGTTTATATTGTGTGAGTCCTCATCTATCATAAAGAGGTGAAATGGATAGAGTTGTATTAGGTAGCTAGAATTTTCCACTGAAATACCAAAACAGTCTGGATAAACATAAGAGTCTCCTGGTTGAATCAGCAGCACATAAAAGGCTTTCAAAACATTTTTTTTTTTCAATTAAATCTAAATAACGAAAGGTTAAAAAAAAGAAAAGGTGTGCTTGGAGTTGAAAGAAATCTATTCAGATGCATTTGGCATCCAGTAAAGCCCAATTTTACTATCAGAATTGTCTGTATTCTTGGTGAATCTATAGTCAACAAACTGCTGAAATTGATCTTTTATGGTTTTTACAGTCATGCCAACATCATATCTTTGCTGAATATCCATGATGGTGAATTTTCCCTTCCACAACATCTAAAATATACTTTTTTTTAAAACTGAACTCTGGGTACATGAAGTCCTTTTAAGTCCAGTGAACTCATCTTCATGAAAATAATGTATTGTTTGATTTTGGTGAGAACTGTGGTCTCGGTTTTCAGTTCTCGGATGACAGGAGGCTGAGGCCTCGACTACAACCCCAAGCAGGTTATCAACTCCGCAACCACAGACCTATCAGGATCTTCTAAGAATAAGCAAATCGTTTTTGAAGAGATCTGACTGGTCAGGAGGTGGCGCTATTCTACTCGTTGCACTATTATCCAGTCCTCTGGTCTAACTCCTCCCAGCTAGCCTACATCATTGAGCTGACAGTAGTCAAACCATCATCCCTAAAATTGCAATTAGTTGAGTGCATATTTTTGATGATTAAATGAAAATTCCTGGAAACATTTTACCAGTGAATGGTGAATACCTGCCTATCATGCATATCCTACTTATCACTACACCATACACTACATTCATTAGGAGCCAGTAGACTTTGAGAATTTGTGCTGTTTCCTGCGTTGTGGAGTGAAAGAAATAAAACACAACACCTTTTCAGTCAGTATTACAATGGTAAATTGGGGCTGCCTCAAGGACCAAAGCTGGGCTAGTGTGACATGCTTGCGTAAACACTGCTTTAGTGTTACTGTTAGAGCACTTAGGTTTTTGATGCTATGTTATACTGTTTCCTGGATGTAAGTTGTGTTTTTTTTTTGTGAATATATTGCAGCAAGTGCAAAAACAAATTTACTTGAGTAACTATAATTTCCCTTGAGTGACCTAATACACCGTGATTTTGGTATGTATAGTAGCAGGACAACACAAAATTGTCTTAAAGTCCCTAGTAAGATCCTGAAGTGATGATGTTGTACAACTGCTACAAAAAAAATATAGCCTTTTCTTAATGTAATCTTTCTGTACCTTATTCTCAATAAAAAGATAATTTGAAAAAAAAAAAGGCCTCGTAAATTTAAATGACAACATTTTAAAAATGTAATTTAGTGCGGTGGAGGTGAATTAGGAGGAGAAAAGGTGTCAGAGAGAGAGAGGGGTCATAATTGTTAACAGGTGTGACTAATTGCTCTTTCTCCTGCATGTAGTAGCATGTAGGACTGAGTAGCGAACTGAGGTTTTGACGCTCAGATGAAAACCTGCCTGTCAAAGACCTGTGTGTAGAAAGAGTGGGAAAAAAAAACACAATGTAATAAATACCTGGCTTATTTAACTGTCAGATACTCTACTGACAGCACGCTACACTGTGAATATAACATGAATTTGAGATGGCAATTTTCTAATCATATCTCCTTTTTGGAAGAAAATTATGAATGATTAATAATGACTTTAGTGTCCATTTGGATGATCTAACACCATGATACCCGCGGGTTATACTGTACTGTTATACTGTTCTCACAGATTCTAGTGAGATAAGGACCTGTACATATTAATGGAAAAAAAACGAGCATAAACCATTGCTTCTGCACCTGCATTTTAATCATCAGATCACCCAATTGCCAAGTATTTGGCAAAGTGATCTGTTTTTCTTTGTTTTGATTAATATTCTCTATAACATATACGTAGTAATTCTAGATAGTTAATCATTAACTACTGCTTGCTGATAGCCTGATGCAATGTTTCTCCACTTCAACATAATATTAAACAGCTTAATGGTTGACCCAGTATGTGACTGGGGGAGTTGGATCTTAAAGCAGCGGCTTGTGTTTTCTGCAGTTGGCCAGAGTCCAGCCCAGGGAGGGAGAATATTTCATACATGAAATCCTGGCCATGCAATAGGTGAAGTAGCTTAAAGCTGTCAAGAGTGGTGCTTGTCCACCTCAGCAGGGTGCACACTGCAGCACTATGAGAAACACAACCTCACATTCGAGATGCACAAAAGCTCATATGTTTATTCAACTCTCTTTTCAGAGATAAGGGTACATATAGACGCACAAAGAGGGGTCTCAAACACATGCACATAGAATCAACAGAGGGGAAAAAAAGGGGAGGGGAGCAATAGTGGCACAAGAAAAGGGAAAGAGCGAGAGAAAGGGCAGTGGGAGAAAGAGTGAAAGATAAAGAGAGTGAAAGCAGGGCTTCACAAACAAAAGAAAAGTCAGTTACGCACAGAGAGTGGGGAGGGCAGTAGAAAAACAGTGAAAAAAATGAAAATCAGCAAAAGAGGAAGAGCGAGTGGGGGGGGTGCTTCTTGCCTTGAGACTTGGAGTGGGAGGAGTGGGAGAGGCAGCAGAGGAGGAGGACAGAGAGAAAGAAAAAGAAAAAACAGAGATATGGATCGGGAAGGAGAAAGCATAGGAGGAGGAGGAGGAGAGTGTCAGGGCTAAGGGTGATTAAGCCCGGGGTCTCCTCTCTGCAAAGACACGTGCGCAGACTTAATCAAGTCGACGCCAGCCAGCCACATTTCCACATTACTCCCTGGCTGCCTGCCTGACAGGTCCGAAAGAGAGAAGGGAAGAGGAGTCCGCCTGCCCTCAAGAACCACCGAGCCGCCTCCTCCTCCCCCTCCTCCTCCCCCTCCTCCTCCTCCCCCTCCTCCTCCTCCTCCTCCTCCTCCTCACAATCATCCACCATCCCGGGGCCCCAAAGCAATGCCAAAACACATGCGAGCTGCACTGGAGGGAGTGAATGGGAGTAAGTAAGGGAGCAAAGAGCAGGAATACTATTGACTTCACTCAATGAAATGGTATTAGCGGCAGGGAGTAGTGTAACCCCCCCCCACCCCCCCACTGCAATCTTCACTTTTTAGTGGAAAAAAAAAAAATAACCCGAACAGAAAACCTCTGCATGATCAAATCTAATTACTCTCCAGAAAGTGAGGAAGTCCATAGTCAGTATAAACTGAAGCCAACTGTAATACATCTCGAATGTGAGAACATGTTTATAATGAGTCACTTCGAGCAGGGATGACTCACTTTCTTAATCTTACTGATTTCTGCTGAATTCTGTTATTATTGTACTCAAACGCACTCTCTACCGCACTCTCGTCTCAGTTATTTATTCTAAGAAACACTGTACAACTTCTCTTCCCTTTGTCCCCCTCCCCACACCCCCCTCTCCTATTTCACTTTCATGATCCTTTTTTCCTCTCCGTGCTTCAGGCCATGTGGATGTGGGCCCAAGGTGAGGTATAGCAATGTCATTTAATAAGCAGCTTAACTCCAGCACACACGCCACAGTGAACAACCCACATGGGCATAAACACCAAAAAAAAAAAAAAAAAGACCAATCCGAACTTTTTTTTGTATGTATTTGTCTTAAAATAAGAGAAGAAGAAGCTGAGAATACATTTTCTTTTTGCAGCACAGCTCTATCACTTCACAATACTGAGGCATGCTTGCATCATTTCCAGTAATGGGTCAGCTTCTAATCTTTGGAATGGAACTTTCTGATAGAGATGGGAACAAAGTGACATTTGGTTACAAGCTGCCCTTTCTGAGGTGTAATTTCAACGTATCAGTGAAACAAGGGCCGGCCTGTGCCACTCTAATCTGTTTTAAAATTATGCCCAGGTGGTTTGATGATAAGGCTGAGAGTATGTCGTAGTATGTGTGAATGCACGTGCACGCTTGTATATCTGCTGGCCCCACTTCAACTGCAAAACTCAATCTCAAACGTGCGCCCATGTGTGTGTGTGTGTGTGTGTGTGTGAGTGCACGCACAAATGCACACAGGGGCCTTGACTGGTCTCCTCTGACCTGTGAGTGAAGACTAATTAAGTGAAGGGAGATGACAATGAACAAGGGCCTCCCATAGGCCAAGCCATCACTCAGGCCTGCTGTAATGAACACCCACCTACAGGTGTGCTGATCTCCAGACAACTGGACACACACACACACACACACACACACACACACACACACACACACACACACACACACACACACACACGCACACACGAGCACACACTCCATTCAACAAAGAAGTGTATGCTCAAACTCAATTTCTTAAGCACATTATCACTGCGTGCACACAGCTTATTTTCACACTATATCAGCAGTGGGCTGCTTTCATGCAGAAATAACACATGACACAGCCAATACGCATACTATATAAACTTGCACATTTTAGCAGCTGTGGTCTTGCTTTACTGGGGGTTGTCACAACTGCAGCATCGACAGTCCATTATTAAAGAACTACATTAAACACAGCTTAAAGTCAACACCTGGCACCTGCTCTACTGGACATCAAGATCCACCAAACAATAATGTCATTGGTGACGGGTAGATTTTGCAATATAAGACACAACCAAGATACACCACAACCAAAAAACTACATAATGTGACGTCACAAGACAACACTATATAAAACCACACAATATGCCATATAATATGTCCTATGGCATGATGCAATATGGATTGTAAAATATGAGACTATACGCCACGAAAAGGAAAATATACAATACAAAAAGACACAACATGGCACTATGTACTATATTATGACATGGTAGGCAGAACAATATGATTGTTATTGTGATTCAATAAGACTAAACATTGTATGATGCAACACAATGGAATATGATTATAATATACAATATGACATTGTAATGTACAATATTATACAATATAACACAACACGACATGATGCATCTTGACAAAACAATACTTTCAGATCCAACAAGATGACAAGACATGACACAATATGCAATATGAACCAATTCATTGTCCCCATGGGGGAAAACTCTTTTGAAACAAGTGCAACAAATGCAAAATAATGGATTTTATATGGAACCATGAATAAAGCATTACCAACTCTGGAAGTGGAAAAGAAAGAAAACCTCAATAAAACAAAATGCAACAAGAGTGTAGTGGTGGACTAAAGCTCAGGCCCGGGGCTAACCACTGCAGCTTAAAAGTAAAATCCATCTGTACTGCGTACACAGGTCAATCTGAAAACACTTTAAACTAAAACAGTGTTAGGCAGCCATTACAAACACTTAAGCAAATATTGCAGCACATGACTCTTTCCATTTACTTAAGAGTTACCTAAGGCCTAAAGAGTGTGTTTTTCTGAGTAGCAGGGTCGTGTCATCTGTCATACATTGCAATGTTTTCAGGAAACAGCAACCAAATCCGCCCTTCACGTCTGAAAGTTTTCATCCATATTGAGAATAATCTGCTGTTTGAATAACGTTACTAAAGCGTACTTCCTTGGCAAAGTGTAACTTGAAATACATTTCCCTTCCCAGATTAAAAGCAGGTTTCCCCAGCTGACTCAATCTTTCCATTTCCAGTGAGTGATTAAACTTCACCAATTCACTTCCGAGAAATGTGCCAGGTTAAGTAGCGTGGCTGTGGCCTGGGCACAATTTCTGCCCACATTTTATAAGCTTAATCAACGGAGCCTAATTGCTTCTGAAAAGAAATAAATACGGTAACCATCAGAGCATATACAACAGTTAACAGATTATTTCCTCTGTCAAAACAATAACAGAATGTTGTGGTTAGTTCCCCGGCAGGGCCTATTAACTATTCTCAGAGTGAATATTTGTTAGGAAAGGGTTATAAATGTGGACCTTGGTTCTCCTGGAGTCCTCCAAAGACAAATGACACAGAAAAGAGATTGGCCGAACAAGAATTCACATCTTCTCAAATGTCATGTTTTTCCATGTCACAGTAGTCATCCATAAAATGATGCTTGGAAAAACATTACTGGAACATAGAAGACTCTCCAACTTTGATGAGTTTGAGCTTCACACAATCCCAACTGGCAGAATTACTATTCAGCATGTAATGAGAGGGGCCTCAGACCAAAAAAAAAAAAAAAAAAAGGCAGTGCACTTAAAAGAACAAGGTTTTTTTTCCTCGACTTCCTCCAGTCTTTCTAGTACACCAACGATAGGAAATGAGTGTCGACATCAAAGCTGGAGCAGGAAGTGACTCTCTTCCCCTCCACTCTGTGGAGCTGTCCACTACACCTGACACGCAATGGGATTGCACATACATGCACACGCACTTACACATATATGTAAAAATACACTGCCAGACCACCTCTTTTTTTTTCCTGGGGGCGGGGGGCTCTCACAGTTACTTAAATGCTATCACCCAATGTTGTAATGACATGTTGGAGACTCATAAACAGCTCAAGATTTGACAAAGGGACACAAAAAGAGGTTTTATGTGTTGGGAGGGTTCACATTCTGTTGGAGGGGAGGGGGGGGGGGGGGGGGGTCTCATCATGTGGTGGAATGCAAATATTTAGCTTGCTCTCTGGTATAAAATGAAAACTACACAGTACAACAAAAATACCTGTGTAGCTACCCAGGTGACCGACAGTCTGGCTCCATCCATCAGGGCGTAAATATAGTAATTACTCACAAGTCTCATAGGCAGAAAGCCGGAGTCGGTCAAACAGACTTGTTCATTCTTACTAGACAATGATTCGAGGCCAGAAATGAACTTGTGCGACTGGATCGTGGCTAACATAACTCGTCACAGAGCTCATGAGAATGTATCGCTGAGATTTAGGGCAGAAGTAAACATTTGTTGCTTTGTGATAACGAACGAGATTTATTTGAGTGGGAAACACCACAGCGAGTCGGGACCACAATTCTGTCTCTCATATTGACACCCCAGGAAAAAGCGTGTGAATGAACGGAAATAAGAGGGGTTGCACAGGTTTGCTGTTGCCTCTTCCGAGCAGCCGACATGACCCCGATGTGACGGAGACGTGCTCCTACAGCCCTCTATATGATAATGTAACCTTAGCTGTAGATGAGAGGGAAAAAAAGTGTGCTCTGATGCAATGTACACTGACCAGCAGTGTGTGTGTGTGAGTTAACAAGAAGAGACAAAAATTAGCAGGTCAACTTAAAAATAGGGAAAAATACAGATAGTAGATTGAGGCAAAAAAAGAAGAAAAAAAAGAAAGAAAGATGAGGAGACATGGATTGACAGAAACCATCAAAAAGAGGAAGAGCGCCCCCTACAGAGCTGCTATAAAAGTTAAACTTTTATGACCTCGTCAATGACCCACAATGGAGTCAAACAGGCCTCCTGTGCCCAATACAATGGCTGACAAAGTTACTACACCAAAAAGAGTAACGATAGAGAGAAAGTGAATTGTTTAATCAAAACTTGATAGACTGTCAATATAGTCTTTTTGTCTGAGGAGTTCAGGCTCTGAGCACATCTCTCAGACTCCACATGCGTCTTCTCATCTGTGCCTTTGTGTGTTGTGTGACTTACGTCTTCGTGCTGGCTGTCAGCATGTGTCGGCCTGTGCAAGCACTCGAATGGATTTTCCAGAGGCAGAAAATACCAGTGCCATGTGTTAGAGGTTCTTTCCCTTGTATATTGGCCGTGACACCCCTCCTCCCTCGCTTCACGGCATGGCAGCCAGCAGCACCTGCTGCACCACAGATACACCTGCAGCGCAATAAAACCATGGAAACATCCGGGACGGAAAATCTTCACAGCAGAGTGAGATACCAAACAACCGAAATAATGTCATTGCGGCAGACCTTACAAAACAGTTCTCTCATGATATAGGACGAAAAGGAACTGATTTCAGTCAAATTAAATTATGTTCTTTGATAATACACAAAATGTATGTTTTATGACAAGATGGTTTTTCTAGCTTGCCCATAAATGTAAACGTGTGTGTGTGTGTGTGTGTGTGTGTGTGTGTGTGTGTGTGTGTGGGGGGGGGGGGGGGGTGGTTTTCTGTCACTCATGTAAGGGATGGATGGAGAGCTTTCTATAAACTTTGTGGTCTGGGGCATGGCGTACATCTTTATAAAAAACTGTTGTCTAAACTCACTGGAAAATAGAAGCATCTTACATCCTTCTTCCTCCCTTTTTCTTGTCATGTCAGTCATGGAGGAGACTGTTACAACTCCTGTCAGACCTGACAGAGACTAATCACAATTAGGTCTTAAATAAGGTTCAAATAGTTGTAAATCTCCATTGAGCATTCTGTGGATGTACCACGGTCAGAAAACTGTGCAGATAAGCATGCAGAACACATTAGCTTCTCTTCTCCAGAAGCAGCCACATGTCAGCAGAGCTGGTTTAGGGATCTGTCAGGATGTGAACAGCTTTAAAGGCTATCACAGCCTTTGTAATTTACACAGGATATATACATTCATAAAAAAAACCGTTAAAAAGCCTGCAGAGTAGTAATGCCCGCTTGCAGTAAAAGGCAAGCACATTATTTTGTGCTGGACCTCCATGATTTGAACAAGTGTGTACCAATGATGGTTGTGTTACGTAGAGAGAAAACACAGTTTGCCCATGTGCACTACCTTTCACCAACATTTGCTACTATAATTAGCACTAAACACAATCCACAGCTGTGGCTGATGGGAAAGTCATTATCTCTCCAGGTATTTGGTCAGAAACTTCAGTGCACATGACTGTGTCTAACTGAACATCACACCGACTTGCAGTACAATTCCATTAAGACGGACTGCGTGGTGTTGGTGTTTGTCGGCCAGCTGACCTCAGTGACCCTCTCTTCCCGTTGCCTCTCTGCTCTGAGCGTCGCATGCGCTGGTCAACCACAAGCTTTCTTTGGTTTTGTAGTTTTCCAGCTCTGAAAATGAGTGACTGCCAAGTGTTTACTTCAGAGGTGGAAAGAAGTACTAACACAGATAGATTTGTACATTTAAAAAAAAAGAAAAGTTAATTTATTTAGTTTTTTTTTTTTTTTAAATGAGGGGGTAAAGGTTTAAGGAATTTAAGACAGCTGTAAGCAAAAACATACGGAAGTTAATTAATACTGCTGCTTGTTTTTTTCCCTGTAAAGCAGACTGTACACTCACTAACTAGACTCAGCGTTTCTCCAGTTAACTTACGCCTCTCTGAGGTGTTACACCTCTTATCTTTAGTCATCATGTTCATAGAGGCTTCCTGAAGTAACAAGCAAGCTTTGAGGAATTCAAGGTTGAAATGTAGGAAGTAGAAAGATAAAGTTGTCATGAAATAAAATAGACTTGATTTGAGTCTCGATAGTCCAGATAGACTGGACTGACAGTGTAACGCAGTATATAAACACTGAGGAAACCCCTGCCGTGAAACGACCAACCATATCGCACTCTCTTACTGCTCTGTGACTGAACTGCTTATAAACCGCACCCACATTTTTGACAGCATATGAACCCACATGTGTCTCAACAATTAATGTTATATGAAGGAATGGAAGAAAGAGATGGAAGGAAAATGGGATGAGGGACGTATTGCTGCAGCTGCCTCGTTGGGTAAGGGATTTCTTTTGTTAGTTTGTTTTTGACATTGTCGTTCACACGTGCAAAAAAAAAAAAAAAAGAGGGATGATAGCTGTTGGGTTCAGTGGTAATGGCGTGATTCATATTAGATGTTTATTTGAGTTTGTCACACTGACGGGGACGGGTGACAGGTGCTGAAAGCCGGTCCAAGTGTGGACACTGGATGATGGTTTGCAGATGATGGCTACTTTTTTCCAGAACCCCTGGCCTAGGAACTGGATTGAGCCCAGTTGGCGCGACGAAGGCAATATCCCGACTGCCTCTCTCACTAGTTTCTGCCTCTCCTTTTCCTTCCCTTTACATTCATCTCTGTCCTCCCCAACTCCTCCCTATACACCCCTCTCAACCCCCGCCCCCCCACCCCATTTGAGCCTTCTGCTACAGCTTCTTTGGATAGCGCCTAATGGGACTTGGAGCTCGAAAGGAAAATATGGGCTTCAGAAAAAAGGAAAAAGAAAACTTGACTTGTTGCTGCTCACTTTTACTGATCTAATCTAGGATCAAATTCAAAGCCTCCCAAACATCAGGGCCTAAGCCAAAGTAATATCTTACTATCAAAGCGTGTGTCATTGATAAATAGGAACAACTTCTGTCGTGCATTTCTTTCACCAAAGAGAGAGGGAAGTAATATATCCCCGCTCTTACAAGATGTGTATTGTGTAACATGATGTGTTTCTGCATGCATTTTTTGTTCATTGCAGGGCTACATGTCACTCTGAATCCCACTCGGAGCCGGCCAGCCAGTTAGTCATTAGGAGCCGAGTTGTCACTTGGAGGCCTGAAGGTCATTCATCACCTAATGGACCCATGGGACAGCGACAGAGCGGCTCCAGACTTGTTAAGCACATACACACTGAAACATACAATGTCCACAAAGTGTTTAATTACTGTAAATGCAGCCTGATATAATTTATAGACACGCAATAAGACACACACATGCTCTTGCATCCCTCTTCTAACAACACAAACATCCTTTGAGTTTCTCCACGAACTTCTTAAGTACATGTAATGGTCATAACATCAGAAGGTGGGGGGGGGGGGTACAAAGAACATGTAACATGTCCGAGATGATCATGCTGCAGATTCCTCACACAAGATGCCCTATCTCAGTTATGAAAACAATTAAATTGTTTGATTTTAGCGCCAGTCACATTCTTTCAGCAAGGTCAACCATAAAAGCAGTACAAGAAAATAAAAAATGCCAAAGCAAAATTTGGCTGGTCATCAAAGCATGTTCCCATGTTTTACTGACGTTTTTTGAATACAAATGCACGCGTTTGTGCTTCATAATACCTTGTCAGTGGAAAGGTTCAATTCTTCGGCCTCAAGACCCATTTAACCTGCAGTTTGAGGAAATTTTACAGTAATCTTCTCTGTGGCCCAGAACAATCAGAGCCATAATTCACTGCAGGACATTTTTTATTTTTTTACTTCCTTGGAGGTTGATTGTAAAACTTTGGGAGAAAGTGAACATAATATTAGTTCGAAACATTCCCTCTGCGTGACTTGGGCTGGTGGGAGCTGAGATTTGAACCGAATATCACAAGTCCCTGATTTAATCTCATAATAGTTTGCTTTAATGTCCAAATGCAAGACATATGTGGCTTTGCTTTGGTTCACTCACACAGGCCACGTAGTACAATCTCCCAGGGCAAGACCCAGGAAGGGAATTTGCATTGGAGCCGAAGCGTTCATGCTAGTGTAGTTTGATGCTAATTAGCCAAGACATTATAAGCACCCCTTGGTTGATTTAGAGGTACCGTTGGAAAAGAACATTTTAGGAAACAAAAACACTTGACAAATGCATGAACACTCAGTGAGAAACAAAAAATTTTAACAATTTGGGGAAAACTGGCCGTATAATACAGGATTAAAACGAATACAACCAAAAATAAATATGTTGTTTTTATTTTAATCAACTGAAAAAAGAAAAAAAGAAAAACTTGCACTACTTTGTCACACACACTCACTATTGTACAGCACATATGCACATCCTGGTCATCATATGTTCCCCAGGTACAAGTTGTTGTGCTTATGACTGTAGGGAACAATATATTGACTTACACTAATTTTCTGGAATCTTAATCAAACCTTAGCTACTCCTGTAAACAAGCACAAACACTGCAATGAGCCATACACGCAAAGAAGAAATGCCCCGCGAGTGTGCACACACACACACACACACACACGCACACACACACACACACACACACACACACACACGGGAGTGCTGTGACCGAGATGGGTTGAGCGGGGATTTGTTTAAAGCAACAAACCCAGGGGAGCCTCAGTTCATACAGACAATGATATGAATCCTTCTCTCATGGGGTCGACAATCCACTAACCTCTCCTGTGGTATCACTATCTGCTGAGATTGTGACAATATAACAGCAACAAACTTCCTTTTGTCTGTGTGTGCAAAACAATGTCACCTGTGTCATTTTCTTTGTGTTCATCTTAAAACCCACCACAATGAAGACATATCCGGTAACCCATGCTGAATACGTTAAGCACAAATAAAAATAGCAGTCATGGGCTGCCACAGTTACAATAATAGAGATTATAGCTTTAGTTTTGTGAGATTTGCTGTAACCAAAGAGCCACTGTATAAAAGTCCTATTGCTTTTTTAACCTTGATGTACTCCTATGTGCACATGTTCTTCACGACCAGCATTTATTTATTATTATGTTTGTCTGGCCAAAATTTTGCAAAACTTAGATTATCACAAATGAAACAGTGCATGGGTTTTGTCGATTTCCTGTCTGTGTGCTGCTCTTGAGTAGCACCTAATGACAATCTTGTGAGGCAAATCATTTTTTTTAACCACTGGAGAGGCGGTTTTATTTCGGCATTTGACCTGCCGAAGGACAAAAGGTAAAAAAAAAAAAAGAAAATTGTATTAGTGCATCAATGCAAAACTGCAATTTTTTTGCTTTATCATTGATTGGTCCCTGTACTCTCAAGCTTCAATCCATAATGTACCTATAATGCTAAATAAAATCACAACATCAGCAAGAATTTCACTTTCTATAGTTTGTCTTATTTTTTTGGAAACATGCAGGTATACAATTAAAAGCTCATCTGCAGTATCACAGCATCAATGTGTCACTGCCTCTCCTCCAGGGGGATTATCCAGTGATAACAATCTGGCCTTGTTGCAGCCAGCAGCGATCCTCCTGACCTAACCGAGCGGTTTTGCACAGCGTGTGACCGGATGGATTCCTTTTTGTCCCCACAACAGGAATGGGACCGGCAGCGGTATGGGAATGAAAAAAGGGAAGTAGGGATTTCATGTCTACAGCTACTCTTCCACTTCACTGGCCTGTGGGAGAGTCACTGTTGCTACAAACTGCAGCCACTATCAGCTCTGGCTAAAACTGGTAACGAGCTGTCCAGGATAACAGTGAAAGTGCTGGATGAGGAACTGCGACACATCAAGATAAGGCAAACAACGAGGGCATGGGGGCCAAACAGTTAGTGGTTAAGTGTCTTGCCTCATGAGGATATGACAGATCAAGTCTGGTTGAAGGTCTTTTCTATGTAGAGTTTACAGGTCCAAGTTTCGTACCATAATCCAAAAACATTTGAGCATTTGAGGTTCATTGCTGACTCGAAATTGCCTGCTGGTGTGAATCTGAGTGTTGTTGGTTGTCTGTGTGTAAGCTGTCTTTGCCCAGAGTCATCAGGGATCAGCTCCAGCAAGGTTTTATAGAAGGTGAATGAATGGGGCTATGGAGAAGGAGAATTTAGCAGCCTTGGTTCACTTCATACAACCAACAACAATTGGATTAATAATGTGTGACAAGTGGCTCAATGTACAGCCTCATATTTAGATTTGAGCTATACTTATTTTATTCCTTTTTCTATACATTAATGCAAAATGTAATTCATTCGAGTGTACCTTATCCAACGGAGGGATGTGTGGGGCTGGAACCAAATCCAAACCAACAAAAGGCAAAGGCAAGATACATGCTAGATTAGATTTGAAGTCCAGCAACTTGCAAACACAGAGACAATCACACATACAGTCAGTTCCAACATGGCTTTAGATCATCGAAGAACCCAGAGGAAAAGTATGCATGCAAATGAAGACCACAGAAATTCAACAGAGAAAATGTCTCAAAGAATGGAATCCAATCAACGGCCACTACTAACCACTACACTACTAAACAATAGTATGTGTGTGTGTGTGTGTGTGTGTGTGTGTGTGTGTGTGTGTGTGTGTACATTGTGACTACATTCACAGTACAGTGTGTTACAATGCAGAACATAAAAATAGCTGCTTCACAAAAGCAAGAACAGGTGCTCCAGTGTTTGCTGTTTATAGCTGAAGAAGAAAATGTCATGCTGCTTCAGGTTGAACCCCATACCAATGTCCCACATTCAGAAAAGTTTTGGTCCCATGATGAACAGGAGCCATGAGACACTGGCTGCACTTCCTGCATGTCTGTCTATTTTATTTTTCTGTCTGCGTGTTGTGCAGGCCACTTTTGGAGGACAGTTCACATGAGGCTGGCGGGGCCCTGAAAATGCCAGTGTGTCTGAGTGGGAAAACCCCGGCACAATGGACAGCGAGACCAAGGCCGGGACTTCAAACTGGCTATCTGCCACCACTAACAGAGCAGTGAGTGTCTATATGTGTGAGAAAGAAAAAAAAATGTGACAGTCAATGAGGCAAAAAATGTCTTTAATGCAATGCGTATCAATTAATAAGACACAGTACAGTATGCTGTGTGTTTGAAAGTGCTCTACTTCTGCATGATTGTCTCCTGCAAGCACGAACTGCAAGTTCTGGCTGTTCCTTAAATTGGATGCTTCATGCAACACATGTAAATCCTAGATACATTCTAACAACAGTGGTGTTTAAAAAGTCTGCACCGGTGGATAGTTATATAAAAAAAAATAGATAAGAACAATACACACAATTCTATGTGCAGAATACACTTGACCTGCACAGCCATGCAAAAATGTATGCAAAAAAAAAAAAAAACATGAACCAAATATTTGATTTTAATGCTTTGCTTAGTTTTAAAGTTGCTAACTGCGACATATATGCTGATGACTCCAAAGATATGAGACATTTCCATGTTAAATGTCTGAACAGATGGTGCCAATATGAGCTGGTCACAGTATTGAAGTGCCAACTGTGCGTGGGATGGGTTACATGCTTCTTGGAGCTTTTAATGTCCAGTAATGTTTACAGTGTGTGTGTGTGTGTGTGTGTGTGTGTGTGTGTGTGTGTGTGTGTGTGTGTGTGTGTGTGTGTGTGTGTGTGTGTGTGTGTGTGTGTGTGTGTGTGTGTGTGTGTGTGTGTGTGTGTGTGGTCTGGTCATGTGTTCTCAGTGCGAGAATCACAGGACACCTGCAGTAACGACGATAGGATCACTGCCAGCTTGCCCGGCTGCCTGCCTGCCTCCCTCCCCGCACGTATGCTCCCACAGATGTTTTCTGTCTATCTGTCCATCTCATCAGGTGAGGCAGCAAATATGTGCTGGTTTCAACCCATCCCAACTGGGCCTGTTGTGCTACAGCGTGTTACTGTTACTGTAAGTCAGCCACAGCTAAAGTAAACAACAGTGCCCTGTCCCGCCTGGAGGATTCAGAGCACAGGGCCTGAGGGAATGAACAAGAGAGTATTGCTCAACTGCATGCTGCAGCTGCACATAAACTGCATGTCTCAATGCTGTAAAGAGATGCAATGATACATGCAGTTTATGTGCAGCTGCAGCATAAACTGCATGTATCAATGCTGTAAAGAGATGCAATGAAACTTTAGTGCGCGGGATCATAAACAGGAACATATGCTGGATGTTATTGGTTCTAGGTGGACATTGTGTGAAAAGAAGGAAAAATGTATGCAATCGACACTCATTCTGCTTAAACCTATGATGTTTAAATAAATAAATAAATAAATAAATTGTATCAAGAAAAATTACAATGCATCAACTTTCGTTTGATAGAGTTGTTTATTATGATGTCACACAAAAAGGCTTTTCTGATTGCGTATGCTGTATAAAAAGCAGTACAGTAGTCTCCGCACTATAGAGGCTGATCAGTAAGTCTGTGGTTTCAATCCTCAAGAAAGGAGCAATTTAAGTTGTGGGAAAGTCAATGAGTAACACTTTCCCTCCTTTAGGCAAGGTGCTTTGCCCGCCAGCTGCTGCAGAGGAGTTTAGTGGGAAACTGTATAACTGCTGTGGTCGTACTGGGAAGTGTGAATGTGTGTTACTGAACCAATGAGAAGAGCATATGTTCCCAGTAAAAATGAGGTTTCAAAATGAAAAACAAAATTGTCTTTGGATTTAAAAAAAAAAAAGAAGGCCAGAACTGAGAGTCAGATGAAACTTGAGTAGGTGGAAGACTCTGAAATGATCAAGCTGAGTGTTTTCAGTACTTCTTTTTTTTAACAACGAGCTAATGCAACAAGAGCCTCATTCAAAGAGGCTTTGATTCAATATTAATGAGGATCATGAGTCACATGGTTCACTGTCCCTGGCTCCCAGCTGTTTGTGCGTGTGTATGTGTGCAACCATGTTTGAGCATATGTACTCACCAGTGCCGTGTGTGTGCGTGCGTGTGTGTGTGTGTGTGTGTGTGTGTGTGTGTGTGTGTGTGTGTGTGTGTGTGTGTGTGTGTGTGTGTGTGTGTGTGTGTGTGTGTGTGTGTGTGTGTGTGTGTGTGTGTGTGTGTGTGTGTGCCTATTTTGGCTGGTAGTATTTGCCTCCCTGTTTTCCTCCCTTCCAAAAGATTAATCACCCAGATGTTTCCTTGTTTTGCTGTTGGCTCTTTCTCACATTATATATCAAACAGAAACATCTCCCGCGCTCACTCAGCCTCGCTCACTCTATCCCTGACCATAAAGCAATGTGTTTTTTGTTAATGGTCGTGTAGCGAGAGGAGGCGTACCAGCAAGAGTAGGATTTCGTTTCCACTTGCAGTTTGATTTCAAACAGACACGTCTAATGAAATTACTGTGCATCTGGGAAGATTTGTCCTTTTCAAGGGGTTGGAGTGCAGAGCAGAAAGACAGCTCAACTGTCACTCCTACGATCCCCGAGTTTTTGTTTCGCAAAAACAAACCCCAATTTCCACCATCTGCTTCCCAGGTGTCTGATTATGTGTATTGATTGGCTGACAGGTGAAAATGTTGGGTTTGGCAGCTACAACAGGAATTACACACACACGCACACACACACACACACACACACACACACATACACGCACACACACACACGCACACACACACACGCACACACACACATCTTAACTATACACTTGTACCCACGCTGGCAAGCACCTTTCCCCCCGTCATCTCAAGCATTTCCTATTTATAATTTTTAAAGGTCATCTAGATACTAACCCACATTGTAGATAAATTCAGTTCAACACATGTGGACAATCATCCACTTGTCTGCATGAGTGTGTAATAATATTTCACTCACTCAGTTACTGGTAACATATATCTGGCTAGATTATACCTGTTGTGTTGTGCATTGATTAGATAGATAGATAGATAGATAGATAGATAGATAGATAGATAGATAGATAGATAGATAGATAGATAGATAGATAGATAGATAGATAGATAGATAGATAGATAGATAGATAGATAGATAGATAGATAGATAGATAGATAGATAGATAGATAGATAGATAGATAGATAGATAGATAGATAGATAGATAGATAGATAGATAGATAGATAGATAGATAGATAGATTTTTTTTCTCACCACCACAAATTTGCTGGTACAATTGTTCACTCTGACTCACAGATGAACAGAATTGATTCAGAAGGTCAAAGGTCAAGGTCACTGTGACCTCATGTGTCCCACTTTTGTGTGTGTGGCATTTCTATAAAGCCAACGGTTTATTCTTATTCTTGATCTTATTATTACTGTTACTATTGTTATTATTACAACTGAAACAGTTCTGAGAAATGTATTTCTGAAAGCACTGGAGGCAAGAAATAAGCTGTGCTAACGCCACAGATGTGTGGCTGCTGTGAGGGGGCATGGCCTGCGAGTTTGACAGCTCCTCCTCGGAGTATGAAGTCTTGCCGAAAAAGCACTTGAAGTTTCTGTTCTTATGGCCTCAAAAAGAGTGTGGTCTACAATTCTGTTTGTGCAGAAAACAGAAAAATTTAAACAAAAAAGTATCCCAACTGTAGCATTATTACATGTAACCGATGTCTTTGGGTTGACTGCCACCACACCCTCTTTTTTCCAATGTGAAATATTTACACATCCTATAGAATGTATTTCCATCAGACCTTTGACCGATTAGCTCAGACTGTTGAAATGTTTTTAATATGCTGTAATAGTTTGTATACTTTCTGATGCACATTCAGAATAATAGGAGCGAGACCAAAAAAGTAAACATTTTCCAAAATGAGTGTGTCTTTACTGAAGAGAGTCCCCAAAAAGCGAGCCATAAAGGACCACACCAACGTGCACAAGTAGGTATAATTCAATCCTGAAACCCAATCCTGACCCCATGACTCTTAGGCTGCCCTGTAACACTAGCCAAACCTTGCCGGTGCAGCACACACACACACACACTTACAAAAGAAACACATCATTTGTACAGCACTGCTGCTGGGTAGTTCGCAGCATATGCAGGGCTGCTGCTGTGAAGGGAACAGGCTCCTTTCCTATACAGCCACCGGCCATATGGTGGCCAGGGGCTGGCCTTGGTTAATTGATGGTATCTGTTGGTCTGTCCATGGAGAGGGGCCATGGGGCCCCGAGATGGCCAACCTAAAACATACAGGGATCCAGCATTGAGGGGGAAGGTGGGCGAAGAGGGGAGATGCTAATGTTTCAGCCCTCCTCTTCTATTCATGCATTCATCTATACAAAGAGTTAACTCCCCCAACTCCCACACTGCACACCACAATTGTGTTCAGGCTTTCGGAGAGAGGTTCCCCTCTCCCTCTCTCTTTGGCTCGGACTCTGGCTGCTTGGCCCAGACCCCCTGTCTAGGGTGAGGGGCTTCACAGCCCCCTGGCCTGGGTCTGATCTCGCTGCCTGGTGCCCACCCCCCAAACCCTCCCCTCATTGCTCTGCTGCTGCTGCTGATTTAACCCTCCGTCTGAGCTCTTTGATAGGGGCACAGCCAGCCAGATGGCACCCACTGGATGGGGATCACTTGGCACTGCCAGATTGGGACTGGGAGAAAAATACAACACTGGCAAGGTTTAATTGGACCCTGGGTATCACAGTGCACTCGTTTATATACTTTGTTGGACTTCAAGCTTTCACTCTGTGCTTGATGCTGGTTATCAGTCGCAAAATGTACGAGCATTCATTGACTGTTTCGAACAATGACCACAGAGTAAATGTTTGACTTCTTTAAGGAAACCTTGAATTTGGCTTAGCGTAAGCCTATATTTAGGTAAAACCTTCACATAGGCCTAATAATTAGCCCACATTTGACTAGTAATTAAAAACAACATGAATCATATACATTCTTTGTCTTTTTCCATTAAACTCTGAGTCCTTATCAATATAGCATCTCATTCCAACAACAGTATAAACGCACACTGCAGCTCAATTTTCTCAGGGTCTGATGACCCTTACACATATGTGTGTGAGACTTTTTCCACGGTGATGTTCGTTATAGTCCACCTCCCCATCACTCGGGGTGAAGCAGAGGTACAGAGGATGGGATGAGTGGGAAAGCGTGGGAGAGGGAAAGAGAGAGAGAGAGAAGAGGAGCTGGGCTTGTTCCCACAGGCCTGACTCATGGCTCTTTGCTTTCAACAAAGGCCCCTGCACCAGGGCAGGGCACCCTGGCGTGTAGAGCAGCCGCACGCACAAGCACACATGAATACAAATACATGGAACACATAAACTGATACAAACTGAAATAATGATGCCAGAACGCACATACACGAACACAAAAGTTATGCAATTTGGTCCATGAGCAAAGAGGAAAAGATGTCGGTTCAATACTACATTGCTCACTGATGAAGAACCTGCTGATTATGTTTTAATCATAAATATATCTATATATATATAGAAAGACAAAGACAGCATCAGCCAAATGCTCCAAGGGGTTTCATGATACTGACAATATTAAAATGTTTTATGCATGAACTTTCAGGGTCCAGGGGACGGACTTGAACTTCAAAGCATTGTGGGTGGATCAGCCGCACAAAGAAATGGGCACATGTGACGCGATGTCTTGGACCATGTAATAAAACAAACATCAATGGCCAGTGCACGAGGGGAGGATGATCTTAAAGAAAGCCAGATGACACTCACTTTAATGTCAAAGAAGTTTGTATGCTTGTCAGCAACACTGCATTAGTTATTACTAGTGAATCCCTTCATGATAGAACTCTTGACAGAGGTGAGTAAATCAGCGAACACAGAATTTGAGGTTACTGTCAGCAAAAACAACATGGTTGAAATAAAGTTAACCACATATTTTGCTTTAGTTGATTAGTATGGGTGTCTTGGGAAATAAATTCACTTAACTTTTCTGTTTGGTGATTGGTAAATGGAGTTCACTGGTATGACGCTTTTACCAGTGACTTAACAGGGCTCAAAGCACGTTATTGTGTATAACAACAGTTAGCAAAAAAAAATACAAAATACTTTAAGTTCACGAGACTCAAATACTAAGTTGTTTTCCCTTAAAATGCTTTCTTCTGATTGAAAGTTTACATAAGATGTAACAATATCTATGTATTATAAAATGTGTGAACTCTTTCAGGAGCTTTTTTCTTGAAAGAGTAAAGTCTGATCTGCCCAGAAGATCCATTTATAGCATGGCCGGATTAAACTCCAAAATGGCTTAATTCTTTACTGGATATAGCATTTATCTGATATGGTATACATGGTAGCTGACACACACACACACACACACACGCACGCACGCACGCACGCACGCACGCACGCACGCACACACACACACACACACACACACACACACACACACTCACACACAAAACAGTTTACTATGGGCTCTGATCCCATATGGCATCAAAGTCTCTCAAATAACCGATAAAATACTTTATCAACAGAGATAAAACCCTCAGTGATTCTCTCTCTCTCTCTCTCACTCTCTCTCTCTCTCTCCCTCTCTCTTCTTTATTTATTGTATTTTGAGCTGCCTGCACACATTCATGCCCCCTCTTATGTCTTTGTGCATTACAGGTCTGTCTCAGGTCTGGGCAAACAATGATGGCTATAGTGAATGGCGTGCTGCGCTGCTGAATGGCTGCTCTTATCTGCAGTACGCAGGCTGCTGGATGGCAGCAGCACATGTGCTGATGACAGGCTCACACTGGACAGATTCTGTCCCCATACAATACCTTCCACTGCACACCTGTTCCCACTTTGGGTTTAGGGCTAGACTACAAGGGCCACGCTATAGTCCGCAGTGACACCACAGTGATGGTGGGGTGTGTGTGCGATTTCCGTGCGATGTTGTGAGTCACTTTTTGGAAAGGAATGGACTGGATGGAGATAAGTTCATTGCATCTGCCAATTTTGAGATTTAGCATCGCTGACCTTGGAGATGGTGGAGGGGGGGAGAACATCAGCCACCTGCCCACATCCTCTGACTAAGCTAGTGCTTTTGTCGAACCACTGTTTGCCCTGCGCTGCCCTGGTCCAGACCTGTTTGCTCTTGGGGATAGAGAGAGTGATAAAGGCACGGAGGGAGATGGAGAGACATGGAGAGGCGAGGAGGCTCTTCATTTGTATAAGGTCTCTAGAACCATTCAGGACTGCAGGCTTTGACAAATGGAGGCAATAAAGGGGCGAGGCCTGGCAGGGGCTCAATTAACCACTAGTGGGGCTGCAGAAGAGGGGGACAAGAACGAGGACCCTCGTTTCTATAGAGAAGGAACAAGTGAACTGCAGGGAGGGGGAGGTCTACCAATTTGTTCAGCTGTCTGTCCATCCAAGCAGACGTGGTCAGTCTGTCATACTGTCTTTTCACCCTCCTTTTGAAAGCACTGACTTGGTTTTTGCACTTGTAGCACCTTTTAGAGCTCTGATTCTTTATGGAGGTTGCTTTAAAAAAAGAAAAACAAATAAAAAGGTCAAACAAGTTCAAAATCTTTGGTTTTAAATATGGCTTGAAAAACATTTTAAAGACAACCATGTTATGCTGCAAAAATAAAAAGGACCAATTCAACCCCTCTGAATTGAAGCCAAAATAAAATCTTTTTGACAAATTGTTCATCCTAAAGCATCTGCTCTTCAGTCCCAATGCTACTTCAGCCAAGCGTACGTCAATATGGCGCTTATGCTCGTGCAAACACACCGTTACTTATGCAGAGCCAAAAAGCCAACAGTGCTTATTTAGGCGACAAGTTCACAATCCCTGTATCCCTGCTATCCATTCCCAGTGACAGTCATTTGTGTACCTTACACTCTCAGCACCAGCTAGCTACCGCCATTCAAATTCAAATTGGAACCTAGTGAGGGACAATAGTTTGGGATTCGCTGAGAGCAATTAGTAGTGGACTCCTCCAGTGTCTGGCCCAAAGACTTTTAGCCCTGTGGTTCCATCATGCAGAGGCACTGACCCCTTTCAGATGCACGAAAGGAAGAAGAGAAAGAGGGTACAGAAGAAAGAGAGCTGCCTAGCGACGCCAAAATGAGAGGAGGGGAGTGGATTGTCAGAGTAATGATTGTGTGTTGGTTTTCCTCTCCCGACATTACATTAAAAGACAAGAGCTGGAGTGTGATGGAGGGCTGCATAGTTGTTGTGTCAACAAGGAACGCAATAAAGACAATGTCATTGTCAAACCAAGATATGTCAAGTCAGATTTGTAAGACAAATAAATAAAACTTGAAAAGTAAAATGGATTCAAGTCCAAGCTTTAAATTACATTCATAAAACCTGTGTTTGCAAGCCTGCAAGTCTCTCGGCGTAAGTCATAATTTCCAGCATACGGTTTTCAACACTTCATTACAATGAAAATCAACCAGATTCTCTGAATTGCAATAAAACACACAGCTGTAAGGTACAACTGAGTTAAGAAGTTGTTTCATGTGGCTCCAACATAACAGTCTGCTTCCTGTGTAAGAGAAGTGTGCAAATATGCAATAACCAGCTCATCTCCACAGCTGGCTGACATACATACTATATTTTGCACACATATGCACAGATGTAAAAACATCTACAAACTCATAACAGAGCATGCCAAAGAATATGAGCATATACTCCAGTAACTGACAGTAAGATGTGCACACACACAACCACATCTAACATGCAGCTGTTTTGGTTTCACGTTCAGTGTTAAGGAGAGAAAGGCCCCTACAAAAGAGGCGACCAAGAACTATATGACAAAACAGCCGACAAATACACAAGTCCGAGCACGCTTATAATGCCTGCAGCACTTTTGGGAATCGTGGTCTTTTTTTATTTGTCTCAACTAAGAATGTCAAAATTAGCACACTTAAATTTCATCTTCCAGAAAAGGAAAAATCACAGAACATTCCACAATCCAGCCAGTAATGCATGTTGAAAACCACAGTTATGTTTGTACGGCTCATGTTTACAAAATAGTTTGACTGGTATGATGTCATGATGACGGGCGATCGGATCGCCACTCCTGGGGTCATTTTCATCTGATGTTTTTGTTTCGTTACAGCAGAAGTCACTTTTACACAGGTCAAGACTCAACCAAAGTCAATGGAAATGAAAGGATGTCTTGGATATAGATTAAACTCACATCAACCAGTGACTATTTAGGGTGTTGCTTTTAATATATTTACGAGTTCAGCAGCTTTGTGGTCTACTCTTTCACATAATAAGCAGATTTTATGCAATGTCATCGAAATCATAATGCAAAGTAAATTAGGCTAAATTGTGAATTATACATATTCTCATACAATCTTTAAATGTTATTTCTAAATATAAAAAGGCACATGTTGCCCGCTCATGATTCTCATTATGATAACCTCAATGCTGGAGATTTGTTGACATATTTGAAGTGGGTCTGGTGCCAATTTTCTGACAACGTTTGATTCTTGCTTAACGTGTTTGTGTGCGTGCATCTGAAAGCTCCTGACGAGACTGTAAAATGTTTCCTGTTACTCTGAAATGCTGCAGGTTCGCGAGCCATCGTGCGGATGTAGTATGTTTGTACAGTATGAAAGTTGGTGCAAATCCAA
>NC_137660.1:11422875-11927875 GCF_963422515.1 Blennius ocellaris | reverse complement strand
GATGCTTGAGAAGGCGAGCAGGATGATGGATGGAAAGGACTGCAGTGAAACGACAGTGCCGTGGAAAACATTCATCACTTTGCCAGTACAGGTTGAAAATCTGAGATCACCAGAAGACACAGTTCTCCGGTGAACAAAAAGCAAGTTCTTAATGGTTATATTTCCCAAGTGCAAATCTAAATTGCCCGTAGGTGTTAATGTAAGTTTGTGTGGTTGTTTGTGTTTGCCCTGTGATAGACTGGCGACCTATCCAGGGTGCAACCTGCCCTCACCCATAGTACACAGGGATTGGCTCCAGCAACCCGCAACTCTGAACAGGATAAACGATGTCGAAGATGGACGGATGTAAATCAAAATCTTATATTTCAGAGCAAGCAAAACCTTAAACCACGAACTCCAGGTTTGGTAGCGCCGTCTGAAGGTAGAAATAGATGCTACTTATGAGTCATCTGAAAACAGAAAATGTGGAGGTTGGGTGTAGTATTACAGACAGTAATACATTTGCGATGATACTGCTAAGGCACACTCTGGAAAATTCTTAATTCAATAAGCAAAGTATTTAACGACATGATATGTTTTGCTACATTGATTGCACCAAAATGTGCATAATGGGAGAAATAGGAAAAATAATAAAAGGAATGTGATATAGCAATCAATAAAAGTGCCGTTGAAAAATAGTTCTTGGTTGTCTTTCAAACAATTAATGCATCCTCCTCATGCAGAAAACAAAACGTGCACTTAGTGTCACCAGCTGCGGCCTTGGAAGTCGCGCTCCTCTCCAGGTGGAGAGTTGAGCCAAGGTTGAGCTCGACTGAAACCGAACAGGTTAAAACACATGGACTCTTTTTTTAATGGTTTCATGCAGCTGAAGAGAAAACAGATTCCATTTGGCAATCTGCACGCTGAAAAATTCACAATGGCACATTTACAGAGCCTGAGCAGAAAACAGCCGCCAAATAAAGGTATTTATTTCTTTCTGAGCTGTTTGACAATAAATAAAGAAAACAGCTATAGACATTTTTTTTTAAAAGAAGCTTCATGCTGTTTTGCATTTATATGAAACGTTCACTCAAAACAACATACTGATGGACGCATTACTCGTGCACCTATACTATCTTGACTCACGACTGCCTTCTACTCACAGCCTACACTGTCGACAGTTGGCAGGCAGCTCTGCAGGCACATAGTTTACAGTCGTACAGGTGAGTAAGTCAGTCAGCTGGCCAAGCGGTCAGGCGGGGTTTGAAGCAGAAGCTCCCCAGAGAGCAGCACAGCTGTGCTACTGACAGATCGGTGCAGGGCAGCGTGCAGCCGGCCTCTCCAGACCCTGGCACATCAAAGCTCCCGGCCCCATAGCTAGCCCCCCTGTAGCTCCCCGGCGGGCCACTTCAAAAGACCCGTAGGCGCATCGCAGATTCCCATCAAAGGGTCTGGACGAAACGCTCACCCACGCAAGAAGCCGGCCAAGGAGATATGATTAAAAGCATATTATTGGGGAAAGGCGGGTGGACAGAAGAGACTTTTAGCGCAGATGGAGTGGAGCGAAAAGAGGACAGGATATCAGGCTAAAGGCATCTTCTTTCACATATTCTTACAGCATCCTTTCATTCCTTCTCCTTTCATTTAAAAAAAAAAAAAGATTATCCCACTCTTGTCTGTTTTTAAGGCCATCAGAGAGAGAGAAAAAAAAAGATGACAGTACTTGACTAGACTGTAGTGCTGCCATTTTTTCTCATAATCTCTTTTTCTTTTCAAAATGCTCACCCCCCCATTCCCTCTCTATCCTATTTTACCCTATGAGGTCACGTCTCAGGTCATTTAATATAAGCCACTGGCTACACAGCCAATTCACACCTGAAATTGCCCGTCAGTAGCAGCGAGTGGCCTTGAATGGTGGCATTGTTGTCCTCGTGGGGGGGCTCAGACAGCAGCTCACCAGCCAGTGGCCACAATGGGAGCCTTAAGGCCTGGAATAATTTGACTAAACGCATGGGATTTGTGAATGCGGATTATCACCGTTCAGCCACGCAACCGACCAACAAACCAATCAACCCCCCACCAATCTGACCTGTTAAAGCGGCATTGTTTTGGAGTGAGACTGCAACTTTTCTCAGCCAAGCCACTTTGAGATATATATATATATATATATATATGTACAGTGGACGCAGTTACACACAAGCTGGTCCACACACCTGCACACACGCTCTTCACAGCACAGTTTTCAATCTGGATACATTTGCGTGCCATTCGTATCGTGACGGGGGCATTTTTTTTGGTCGATTTGTGCTGCACACGTGAGACTGTCAATACATCTCTCTTTAGCCATCTGAGTCAGGCAATCTCAATTTCCATTCATTTCATGCCTCACCTCATGGCCTCACGCAACTCGTACACTGTTGTTGTTTAAAAGTGTCGGCTGGCAAGGCCGGTGCCGTTGGCTCTTTTTTATTTCATGATAGCTCCGCGCCTATTCTCTCCTCTCATTAGAGTAGATGTCCAAAATGTCAGAAGAATGTTTTATGGACTGTTGAGAAATCACTCTCCAGCACAAGTCACCCAGTGTTCTGCCATGCATGAGAGGGAGGGTGAGGAGAGGATAAGGGGTTTATATTCTTAAAGGGTGGGGTGGAAGAAACGGAGGGGGCAGCCTGCCTTCAGAAGAGCTTAGGACCCAGTGTGGCGAATTAAATAGAATGCCCAGACAGAATTAGTTCCAAGGCAGACTGGGTCCCATTCTATGAAACTCAACAATTAGACGGATTAAACGTAATAACTCAGCCTGCACTGCTGCAGCTGCATTATGGTTATCCCAGCACCCAGGGGGTTGCTGTGAGTGTGCGTGTATGTGAATGTGCCAAAGGGGGGGGGATTTATGCACACATATGAAAAGTGACAACTCGGAGAGAAAATGTAATAAACTTTGAGAAAGAGAAGTAAACACAATCCCGAGCATTTAGAAATTGAGCTCCTCATTCTCCGCAGACAGTCAGTTGACACGCCGTTGCGATTTTGGTTGTGTGTTGTGATTTGACATGTGGAACTGCAGATGTCGAGGCCAAGTTTGGTGATGCTCCATTCAGAAAGTTCAACGCACAAGGCCGAGTTTCACAAGACTGTGTGAGGTGTCAAGGGAGCGAGAAGATGTTCCAAAATGATGTCGATGATGGTGAGTCGTGTTGGGGGGGGGGGAGAACAGGAAAAAAAAAAAGAAATCTTGACAGCATTTGTAAACCTCATGGCAGGAGCAGCCACAGAAGAAAGAGCTGTCACCCCTCGCAGTCCCTCGGAGGTCTGTGCTGTCTGAGCGGCGGGGTTGACTGACTAGTTAGCTTTTGCACCGAGAGCCTGACTGCAGCTCCCAGCTCACCCACTCTGCACCTGTGTGTAAAAGGCCCTTTGTCAATGAGGCCTAATTTGATCTGACGCACCCTACACATGTGGAACAGCTCAGCAGCTGCATGCACTTCTTGTTATTAAGCACCACGTGTGTGTGTGTGTGTGAGTGTGTGTGTGTGTGTGCGCGCGCGGGCGTCAGAAAGAGAAGAGACAACACAGAGAGTGAGTCTGAGACGTTTGCCGAGGGAGAAGCGAAGCAAAGCCGAGTGCAAAAGCTTTGCTTCACCTCCCACAAACTCTGGCCTTCACCACTTCTTCATTCGCTCACAGATCTAATGCGCTCATCAACTGCTTGCTGAGAGCCGTCCAACAGAGCCTTTGGAGGACATTTTTACAAAGTCCAGGCACAGAGAAAAAGCTGTCAGACAAGTGACGTGCCGGGCTATAAACAAGAGTACAGTTGGATCACTTCAGTGAGAGCCACCACACAGGAAAAGTTATTATCAGTGAAGCTGATCACAGCATGTATCTGGAGAATCTTGGAAATTGTGACAAATAAACATCAAACACGAGAACCAAAACATGAGTGGCTTCTCAAACAGAAATGGATGCAAATGCATTTAAAATATTTACAATGGAAAAGTTCTGTTTTTAAATTAAAAAATTTTTTTTTAATGGATTAAGAAAATACTGAAAATTACTCATAATTGAATAAGTCAGAAATGCCACGAGATCAGATGTTTTTTCCCAAATTTTGTAAATGAAAACCATAGATGATAACCATACTAATCACAATTACCATTTGAAAAGTACATGTGATACATTTTATTTAAAATGTCTGTAAAAAAAAAAAAAAAAAAAATCTAACAAAACAACATTGAAATAATTTTCCATTATTTGACGTTCACTTCAATTAGAGAAGTCACTGTTTGTTCTTTTTTCTTTTTTTTGGGCCACTTGAAAAATGTTCTCCATCAAGACTGTTTCATCTATATCAATTTTTCCTTCTCTTCATGTGATTTTATGCATTGTCTAGTTTGTTGGTTCAACTTTATGTGTTTTCTACTTATTGTACTCAAACTGTATTGCTTTCTGGATGGTTTCTTTAAACTTCTGACAGTTCCTTCAACTTTTACTTTTTGCTTCTCTCTGGTCGAGTTTGTGTCCAAATATAAGATTCAGTTCTAAATTGCCGTAATAAGAAGAATCTTGTGCTCACATAAGTGATATTTTTGGAATACAATAATAGCCACATTGGAAAATTAAATCAGTTTCTATTTTTAAATATACTCACAGGCATGTTTCCTAAGTTTGGCTCTTCCTTCATAATAAAAAAATAAATAAAAATCAGTCCACTAAAGTACTTTATAAACAAAGTCCTATATATAAATAATTGCAAAACTATGAAAACAAACAAACAAAAAAAACTAAGTATAAAATAGGCTTCCTGGGCTGTTTCATCAGTGGACAGACAAATGGCATGTCTAATGTGTAGTTAAATCATTCCACATCTAATTCACAATATTAACTGTGCATTACGTCAAATCTTGGTGTCTCAAGACACCAACATTTGTCTATAAAATGTGATAAATATTTAAACGTCTGACAGAAGGTTCTTTAGCTTCAGTTTCTATCAGATTTGTCCGGTTCAGTTACTTTATGTTAGTCTATGTCAGTTTTTGTCAGTCTCTTCCTCTCGTGTCACAGCAGCAATACCTTTGGTGAATTTAACTTTTGGCACAGTCCAAAACCCATGAATCAGCACTAACATCACTTCAATCAGCCTAATAAGTACAACCCTGTGGTTATATATGCAATACCTCTGGCAAAAACGACGGCCCTCATGGAAAATAAATACAGATAAAATTTAGGTGGTCAGCATGATTTTTTTTCCAAATATCCAATTCAGTTTAATTCAGTTTCACTCAAATTACAGCACGGCCATTGCGCAGCATTTTTCCTGAGGAAACCACAACAATTAAATGAGCAAGTACAGGAGCCTGTCGAAAGGGTATCAAAAGAAAGAAATCTCTAGTAGATACAGACTTTCTGCTGCACAGAGTGCAGGTTGGAGGGATAGCATGAGCAATATAGCAATATAGACAGTTTGGCTGTTTTCAAGGTTTTTCACTGCTGATTTGTCTTCCAGTGTGAACGCTTCCTTGAATATGTCAATTTCTAATTGGCATAGATTAACACTGTATTATTTTATCATCAAAAAGCACAGTGACATTACATCCATTACAAACTGTGCTTCAATACATGCAACCCCATGAACCTCTTGCACTTATGCCCAGTCAGAGTCTGATTACCCCCCCCCATATTATTTTGGGTGAAACAGAGCAGAGCCAGCCGAGACACATCAGCAACGACAAGAGCTGAAGTGTAAGAGAGCTGGTCCATATCTGTATGAAACCTGATGAACGGAGAGACTGCGGTCGAGGAGTGGAGGGATCGAGGCCACTGTCAGGTCCATCACCGGCAGACCTGGCGGCAGGTTGGTAACTCTATCTGAGCTGTAGCAGTGAGCTGAGACGTGTGTGGATTACAACGCATAAGAGAGAGGGAGATTCGGTGACGTGACGTCAATATTAACACTATTTAATCACAAGTGACAGGTTCAGATTTGAGTCATGTCTTACAGAGCAGTATGTCAATTTGAGAGCAAAATACTTTTCTTTCCCCCTTTTAGCATGTGAGTAATACCCCTAAACTGTGACATAATATGGTTGTCAGGGATTCTTTTTAAGAAATCAAGTATGATTTCGATTTAGCTGTGAAATGTTTTCTCTTTCCTCCTCTGTCGCTCCCGACTCCTCTCTCCACCTCTCACCCTCCCACAGGTCAGCACAGCTCGAGTCCTCTCCGGTGTATTTAAAGTAATTGCTCATGGCAGCCAAGGTGTCTGCATAAGGGCCTGTCATAAGCAATCCACTGGCATGAGTACTGGCCTTGTGCACGAACCTAATCCAGTCAAAAGCCAAACCCAGCCAAATGGATGAACAGAGGGGGTTAAGAAGTTGTTCAACAGCAACTTGGGGGAAAAAAAAAAACTGGTTTCTTGGTCTTTTAATCCCCTCTGAGACAGAGTAACATGGAAATGAAGCCGGGGCCTCTTTCTGCTGCAGAAAATAATAACTTATCCATGTTTTCACATAGGTAACTGTGTTTTTGTTTTTATTTGAGGTTCACCACATGCAGCAGAGCTGAAAAGAAAAATAAATTCAGCTGTTTTCATTTCTCCTTTGTTGTTCAGTCGCGAGGCCCTTCTGTGACGAATTAGCGCCGCAGTTAAGGAGGACCGCGTTTCAAATATAAGATATTTTCTGGTAATTAACTAAACTTCCCTTCCGATACTTGTGTCTAATCAGTAGTCTGCCAGACGTGGTATATTTCTTTTTTTTCAAAAGGAGAACAGGTCTCTGTATTTGCTTCGACACTGTGAGGGTTGTTTGCTAAAGTCCTTCAACACACACAGAAATTCCTCACCCACTTACCCCACCACTAGCACCCCGAGCTCTGCAGCTTGTTGAGCGGTGGACGGAGACAGACAGACAAATAGACAGACAGGAACCGAGGGGGCCGAGACCAAATGTCGACCTCTCTCTGCGGCATGGCGACTCTGGTCAGACACAGCAATAAGAAGTGGAGCCCGAGCCCCTCCAGCCAGTCTCCAGGTCCTAAGTGTTTGGGAAACAGGCCCGTCACTGTCAAAGCTTTTTTTTATTGCTTTGGCTTCCTATTGCTTTTCTCTGCTTGGGGGTTAGTAAGGATCTGCAAGGGCAGCGGGATGGGCTCATCTTTCATCAGTCATAACCTCAGCAATTAAGAAAAAAAGGAATGGCCTGAGATTTATAAAAGATAGTAAAAAAAACCGATGCTTTAAGTGGGCTGTGTTTGAGTTTGCACAGAAGCATCACTGGAAACTTTTAATCTCGTTATACATGTATGCATTGTACATGTAGAGATAAAAATACAGCCTTTTTAGCATTAACCTTAGGATGAGAGAGAAATAAATACCACAATAGCCAACCATTGGTACTGGAGAGCATTTTAATTAAATTTCTATTAAGATTGCATAAGGAAACTGTTGTTGAGCGCTACAATGTATATATATATATATATATATATATATATATATATATATATATTGTAACTGTACAATTTAGGATTTTTAATTTGTGTGAAATACAATATGAAAATTACTGCTTTAATTAGTGGGTTGTTGTTTTTTTCACGGGAATTATAAAAAAAATTTAACAAAAATAAAATGCCTTTAGATATACTTCCTTTTCTAACCAAAAACAAGATAAGGAGTTCTGCTTTAGCCCAGGGAGGGAAATGATAGCACAGAGTTTGCCATTGCTTACTGTCTGTATTAAAAGTCTTTTAATGTGTACCGTGTGAAAATCATCACAGCTGTACACAGAATACATTTATAACTACTCTATGCAGCTGTTTATTTGTGTTTTTTTTTTTTTAAAGGTACCCAAAAGGAAAAAAAAAACCACGATCAAATTAGCAAAACGTTGATAGATTGATAAAAGGGCAAATGTACTGTAGACTTAACATTTTTTAATACAGATTAATTGTGATGCACATACATTATGAGGGTGACTGAGAGAGACTATTATGGGAATTTCTTTAGCCAACATTTTACACAAAAGGATGATTAAAAACTCGTTCCAGACGAAGGAGCTTTCACACACTGTTTCACAGTAATATTATGAAGATTATGGCTGTTTTGTTTTTTTCAACTTATTGTTTTCCGTGATGAATTAGGAGGTTATGTAACGATGCATATGCATTCAGGCAGTTTTTTTGTTCAATCACAAAGAGAGGATTAGAAGTTTGCATTGACCTAAAGGTGGGAGATGTTGCAAACTTCAAGATAAGCATATCAATCGCAAAACTAACCATGCTTCGGGCCCGTAGTTGTCTGTTGTTGTGCACTGAGCAAGAATAATTAATTTTGAAGAACAATGCTAAAAAAAATAAAATAAAGATAAAACAAGATAAAACAAGAATTTGATGCCGATTCCATATTTTGAAAGATGACCATCTGTGTGGCGCAAACACTCAGTAAGTCTCCACTGGAAGTTTATTCTGCCAACTTCTTACAAACGACAGTGAACAAAATCTCCTTCCAAATTAAATAGGAATAAACTGACATTGTTTTATGATTGTTTCACTAACTATTTAGTTGGAAATTTAATAACATTATGGCTGTTTTTTTGTTCCAGTACACAATGCTTGATATTAAATAACAAATAAGGATTTGATTTAACTTTCATAGCTCACAAAGACTCAGACGTAAATGGCTCAAAAATGATGGAAACTCAGGCCTCATAAAGTAATATTTACTAATAAAATTTGGGCAAATAACATCTTCTTTCTTGTCCAAACGTTTTATAGGGCTTCTGAAACGAAAAGGCAAAACACCGGGGAATGGAAGAAAATGGGAATTTTTGGTCCAACCCCAAGACCAATAGTTTAGCTAACCGTGAGTCACATTCTGCCCAAATTGTTTCAGTGTTGATAATCAAAATGTGCTGTTTTTTTTTTTTTTACTGTGTTGTCCACATGGTGTCCAGACATATTTCTCCCTCTACATATCCTCTTAGCTATGTGTATCTCCGGGAAAAGACAAAGGCGTCCATGCAGATGCAGATACTCATGTCACTGACAGAGGCAGAGGCCGGCGTGGAGGGCGTTCATTGGTGCCGCCAGGATTGGCACTTGACAAACAACTTGTTTTAATGCTCCTGACAACCCGGTGCGATGAGCCCAACACACAGTGCACTCCTGTTACACTTCTCATGTCTCAAACACAAGGTGAATCCATTCCCTGCCTTCACCTCAAGACATTTTCCTTGGCCTATGTCCTTAAATTCAGTCTGAGGTTTGTGCACAATGAGGAAACTATCTTGAACAAAAAGTTCTAAGGTTTCTTCCTTTCAAATAAACATGAGGATACCACATTTGGACTAAAGAGCAATGAAAAGTGGAAGCTAAAGAGTTAACTAATGTACTCAGATTATGTTTGTTGAATAACTTATACCCAGTTGTTTCTTTCAAGAACTAGCAATGGAACTGATGGTACTTGACAGACTGATAAGACTGCGCCGAGCCAACTTGCGTTGATTCACCCACAGAGAAAAACATCCTCAGTGAAAAAGGCAGTTTGTTGCTCAATTCAAGCCAGGGCTCGGAAACAAAAGCTGGTTAAACTATCTGACAGAAAAGCACATCTAAATGTCAAGTAGTTTTAAATGTGTAACTTGAGGTAATTTGTTTACTTAAGATTATTTGTATTCACGCTTGATTATATCCTCATGGTTGACACTTTGGAACCAAAGGGTCGTTTCTGTTTGGACTTTGAGTCACAGAGTCCAATAATATTGTTTTCTTCATGGAAAAGGAGCATGGCTATTGAGTCAGTTATCTGATATGAGACTCAGAGATTCTGCTCCAGTGTGTGCGTGCGTGCATGTGTGTGTGTGCGGGTGCGTGCGTGCGTGTGTGCGTGCGTGCGTGCGTGCGTGCGTGCATGCGTGTGTGTGCGCGTGTGTGTGTGTGTGTGTGTGTGTGTGTGTGTGTGTGTGTGTGTGTGTGTGTGTGTGTGTGTGTGTGTGTGTGTGTGTGTGTGTGTGTGTGTGTGTGTGTGTGCGTGCGTGCGTGCGTGTGTGTGTGCGTGCTTGTCGTCAACGCCATCCTGAAGCTGCAGAGCCAAACTGCTGCAGGAAGAATCTATGCTCCCGTGTCCTACAATATCCTGTTTGGACTCAAGCTGCTACACACACGGACACACACACACACACACACACACACACACACACACACACACACACACACACACACACACACACACACACACACACACACACACACAACATGCAAAACTGCACCGGCAATTGCTTTTCTGCACACACTTATAAAGTGATGTTCTGCAGATCATCATGAGAGACTGGCTCTCTAGAGCGTTTAATGCAACCCAGTGGGCGTGTAAGGAGACATCTGCATTTATATCCCAGTGTAATGGCTGAAGTTGTCACATGGTTAATGGCCAGAGAAGTGTGAGGCTTGGTCTCAGCAGTTTGTTTGAATACAGAGAGGTACATACATGTGTGCATGCATGTGCATGCTGACCCCACATGCACGTAGAGAAATAACTCAACTCTAGGCTTGAAGTAATGAAACAAAAAAAGAGCAAGAGAGTACTGCGTTTCACCCACCCAGATGTCTCCAGTATTTATTTGAATGCATACTTCCTAAGTCAGTCTGCAAAAATAGGATTAAGTGAATGTTTCTATGTGCACGGAGAAACACTGCTTCCCGTAAGTAGCTGATAAATACCAGCCCCCCCCCTCAAAAAAAGAAAAAAAGAAAAAGGCTGGCCTAAAGGCAGATACCTCACTTCCCAACAGAGAGCGGTGCATTTCCTGAAACAGACAACTGCTAATACTTGTACTGAGGCCAGACCAGACGAGAGAGAGGGAGAGAGAGAGAGAGAGAGAGAGAGAGAGAGAGAGAGAGAGAGAGAGAGAGAGAGAGAGAGAGAGAGAACGGTGACTAGACCAACACTCAGAGAAAATGTTATGTAAATACTGATATACCAAATGAAGATTGCAAAATCAGGACAACACAGAACTTGATTTTCACGTAGACTTGAAAACACATTTTCAGCTTTCCGTCAGACTTTACTCCCTGGTGGGAAGTCTTCAACATTCATGACAGCTTGCAGGCCAATTGAACCTAACCCTATAACCATTTAATTCACAATTAAATCAGAGCATGTTGCTGGACAGCAGCGCGAGTCACACAAGGAAAAGTGTGGTCACTATCAATTTCTGTGCATTTTTGCACTTTTGTTGCAGAGTACCAATGTAAGAGGCGAAAAACAGTCACAGTCGAAATGGTGGACTTCATAGTGGCCACGCTCGGCTGCAAACTTACAAAAAACACGTAACCTGCAATTTCCATTTTCCAGTCCACTTACGGTTGACGTTTAAACAATGGCAGAAAATTTAATCTACACTCAAAACATCTAAGACAGAGAAATGAATTCAGCTGAGCCTGTCAGTTCGACGTGACAGAAGGCGTGGTGTTGTTATAGCACAGCCTGGTGGTCAATGCAGGGAAACTGATCCCCTCCTCCACTCACTGCAGTTCTGCTGATGTATGGCTTTTTTTTTTTTTTTTTTTTACACTGCTCAACCCTGAAGACATAAAGAAACACCTATGGCTCAAAAAGAAAACCTAGGTCATGAAAGAAAAATGCAAAATATTTTCACATTTGTGTTGTGGAAAAGAGCCTGTCAAGCGTGTTTCCTACAAACACTGTTCCCTTAGAACTGTAAAACATGTTCAAACACAATAGCGTGACCAGCAGCTTAGTACATAGTGAGGGTTTCAGTCACAAATTCCTTTTAGCATATTGTAAATACAATTTAGTAACATTTAATGTGGGCTTTTGACTTCAATGTATACCTATGGTATTTTCATTATTTCTATATATGTATTAATAATTTACATATAAACTTGTATTATACATCATTGGATTTTTTTTTTTTTTTAAATAGCTTTTGTGTGTAGTATGAATATGCAATTAATTGAGTGATTATCTAGTGTGGAGACAATCTGTGTGAAGACACGTATCCTTCACCAGAGCTGGTTTAAACATTAAAATAAAAAGAATCCTAATACCGAATACCGGGTGCTTTTTGCTCAAACCATGTACTTTGATTCACCAACACCCTCACTGACAATTTCTGTGACCGTCTGTCGCAACAAGAATAAAACACAGCTATAAAATTGCAGTAAGGCTGGAAAAGACAGCATATATACACGTGCAGTATAAAGAGACTGGCCTTTCAGCACGAGAAGAGACTTATTGAGGGGGTTATTAGTCTCATTTACTGCTGTAGCCTATGGCCTCTGGGGGGTATTTCATTATGGACTGAGCTCCATACGACTCCTATTAACAGCAGTGGAAAAAATACACAGGGGATGGAAGGAAGGATACACGCCGGGGGTCAAAGGGGTGGTGGCAGAAACATGGCCATAGCTAACCTGGTTCCTTGTGACAAATTAAAGCTTTACATGCTTTGAAACATCTGGCCCAAAAGGCATTTAAGGTCCCGACCTCCTTCTATATCATACAGTGGTTATAAAACAGTGAAACAGCTTCCTCGTTGTTTCACTGAAATCCACGACGTTGCTTATCTTTGTTTTTGCACAGCCAAATATGAAAGATAAACTTTCAGGGTCGCATCTTATCGGAAGCGCGACCACAGGGCCACTGTGGTCGCGCTTGTCTAAGAAACAAAGAACGTGCCAAATTCCAACGTACTCTCAGTGGTGAAGCTGCAAATGTGTGGGGTGCTGGGTGTTATGAGTGTTGCCTAAAACACGTGGAAAGTACACAAAAGCTGAGAGAGATGCAGCTTTTGGTTATTTGACTGGTGAAATCAGGGCAGTGAGAGTGATAAGGAACATTTCTGGAGATTATATTTTGACAAAAACTCACGTTATAATAGAGTCCGATCCCAGGAAATACCAGGAGGTACAAGTGATTCTCGGTAACGTTGATGTACAGATAACGAGTAGCAGGGGACTGTGACACACACACACACACACACACACACACACAAACACACACTTGTTTTTTAAAATGGCTACCACAGGCCCTTTTCCGCGAATTTCTTGCAATTTCTGTTAAAAACGCCATTCATCTAAATTGCAAATGTTACAATCAGCATTTAAAAGTGCCATATGTATTTTTCTTATAGAGAGAAAACAATCCTCCTGGTATCATTCATTCTTCCATTTTCAATGCCACTATTTTTCTTATTCAAGGTTGCAGGGGGCTGGTGCCAATCTCAACCGACTATAAGGATAAACATGCCACACCCTGGCCTGGTTGATGATCTATCAAAAGGTAAACACAGAGAATCAGAATGTCATAGTCACACCAACGGGTAACATTTTCGGACAGTGGGAGAAAATTGAAATATCAGAAAAACCAACAAGCACACAGATAAAACATTGAGAGAACTCTGCTATGAGGCAAGACGAGAGGTTTAACAACTGCACCACTATGTAATGTGTTTTCCAACTTGCCTGAGCCCATTTACTCTGGCAGTACCCGTTTGCACCACAAGATGGTGTATTGAGTCTCTCAAAATGCAACGTCAGGAGTTAACACTATCTAAAGCTCTGTTACCCCCTGAACCAGATCTGAACCCAATCTGGACCACTCCAACTATCAATTAAAAATAAGAACAATAAAGATAAAACTATAGGCCCATTAAATCTGCCAAATGCTACATGCAAAAAGATAATGAAGCAAACCCAACAACAAAACAAGAAGTTGTTTTGAATGCTCCACAGTGTGTTATGAGCATTGTTGTGCAGAAGTCTGATGGACAAAGGACATATGAAGTAAATGCTGATCTTTTTTTATATATAGCATGCTAAAGACTGCAGTAATTGACTACAGTGCACAGCATTCCTCACATGAATAGTCAAAAACTGATATTGAATACATGTTTTCATATAATTTTAGACGACCAAAATAAGTTGATGTCTGCTCCATATGAATAATATACACTTTATCACTTCACACTTAATCATACCTCAGAATAAAAAGATACCCAAACCGCCCCCACCTCATAATGTGGGGGTTTAGCCTTGACAGCATGTACACGGCCCGTTTTGGCCGACCCAGCCTCCCCCACTGAGCGAGGCTCATTCAGACAGGTGGAGTCGGCAGTCAGCCAGACAGACTGAACACACTCTCCAATGGGGACATGTGGACACACACGAATACATGCACCTTATTATAAGTTCTCCTGTGGTCGAGGCCTGGGTAAGAGAGTAGCAGCTCCCCTTTGGTCAAACCTTCATCTCTCCAGCAGGTAAACGCCCTGCTCCATGCTATAGCCCTGCTTTTGCGTGTAAGAGAGAAGAAACCACAGAGCCCCACAGACGAGCTCCATCAATAGGCCCTCTATTCATCTGCAGGTCTGGAACACTGGGCCCTCAGACGCAGCTCCAACACCTGGCTGTGGATGGACGCAACATCAGAGGCTGGGTGGTGGCAGCGCTGGTCGTCAGGCTTGCCACACCTGAATAAATCCCCTCAACCCACATCAAATGGCACGGCAGGCCCGTTTGAAAAACCTGAGCACACGAGGGCCGAGGGAAACCGGCGAATAAAGGTGGCCAAGAGAGCAAAGGAAGGCTATAGGATTGGCCTGTACAAACAGGCCACTCAGGTGCTGCTGCAGATTACTGTTTTATTAAATGGAGTGAGGAAGAAACTGAGCCCCGTACAGGAGAAAGGGGAGGAGGACGAGGAAAACGTAGAGGGAAGCACACACACACAGAAGACGATGGAGTGTATTTATACAGGTGCCTCTAATATTAAAGCAGAGACGGCGGCACACCTTTAGGAAACAGAGGAGCATCTATACTAAATCTGGGAATCTTCCAAGCCTTACCTTTAATTTTTTATTTTTATTTTTATATAGTCGGTGTGGGAGTTGCCAACATCCGTGCAATGACTACTGTGAAGTGTGTTTGCCAATCTAAATACAAAGTCCTATACTAATCATGGCTGACACATGCTTAAGCAGTTTACACAAATATGTAACAAATATGTAAGTGACCACACATGCACGTACACACACACACACACACACACACACACACACACACACACACACACACACACACACACACACACACACACACACACACACACACACACACACACTAAATATGCTTGGTGAGTATTCTTTACTTTATGGACATAATTGCAAATCATTTCACCAACAAATGTAAAACGCCTCTTCAACCAAATTGCTTTTTTTTGTTTTTGCAAAGTTGCTCACTTCAATTACTGCAAAACAGTCTCATCAATCAAGCTAGTTCCTGGACATATCTGAACATTTCATTGAAACAACGTGATGTTTGTTGCATTTCAATAAGCAACTGGAATCTGCCGCAATTAAAAAGGAACAATAAAAAATATTTATAAATCATCTGGAGTTTGTTAATGTCACTGTCAGTGTGAGAAAATAATATCCTCAAGCAAGCCTATCTTAATTTCCTTTATTGGATCCTAATAATTTAATTGTAGGAAGTTGTGTTTGTTCATTACTTTACAATGTGTATGTAATGTATTGGCTTTATAGTGTTACAGAACATTATTAAAAAGGACCAAATAGTCAAACAATGCACTGGATGGTGGCAATTAAATGATGAAGGCTGAACAAAAAAACCAAAAAAAAAAACCACTAATTCACACGCACTAACCCTGTGAGTGTGAAATTGTTAACAGTAGTCTGATCAAATCAAAACAACAGTGTATCCATTTTCTCCTGAAATGGTCTTGCCCCTAAACAAAAGAGAGTTCAGCTGTGACATCACAGAGGCACCCAGTGAGTCACACTGTGAAAACAGCAGCTTCCTGAGATCATTTTCTTTTTCCATTATCTGCTCTTTTTTTTTTTTTTTTTTTTTTTTTAATATAGGGCCTCTGCTTCTGTGGTGGTACGGGTGACAGAGTTCAGATGGAGGGATCAAGAGATACAAAAAAGAGGCTTGATGGCTCAGAAAGAGTAGAACTATCATTTTTATGTTGTTTTTAAATATGGTGTTCACAGAAAGTTTTGGTTTTTCAATTTTTTGTGTGCAAGCATTTTATTTTTCAGAATAGAGACAAATAAATAAAAATCTTATTTTAGCTTGCAATTTTCTAAATATTAAAAGTTCTGAATCAAATATGAGGCACCTAAACAGATATCTCCACAGCGAGAAGGTATGTCAGATTATTGAATAAGTATGGTTTTAAAGACTCGTCTACATTAAAGTGCTTATTACCATCACTGTGCTTCTTAAGCCCACTTTAGTAATTTTATATTTGATAATATTCAAGATCTTTTAAACATGATGTTTCAGAATTTCTGAAGTATTGATTATTTGCAGGTGAATAACTTTTTGATTCTGATATAAAGAAATTTTATGTAAACAAGGGTGAGATTTATGAAGGGTTTCATCAAATATGGGCAATTAAAATAGATCAAATAAACTGTCCAGCCTGGATCAAGAGGTATAGCAGGTAGGACAGTTACAAGTGAAGATATAATACAGTATATGAATCTATCCTACCTGATTGATTATCTTTATTGCCTTCAGCCACCGACTAAATCTTTTATTATTAAGTCCAATATCAAGCTCTGTTTTGGGTTTTTTTTCCACCTGACTCATAAAGTAATTTCAATTACTGTGGGAGGGAGCCCGATTTAATTCTCTTTGTAATAATTACCATTAAGCAGGGGTACAAATCCTCATCCCTCCTGAAAAATCACAACATGATTATAATGAATGTATGAGAAAAAGCATGCTTTGTTACAATTTGTTACATTTAACATATTGTCATATCAGACACAAGAACATTGAACTGGAGTTTATGAAATTGTATTCTTCCTGCTACAGCTCTGAAGGCTGCGCGGTCTGGCACCATGTCTGGCCTTGCTCATGGGTTGTTATTAATGCTGATTTTGGACTGAGCCCTAAAACACCCGACCACACCGGGATACTTAGTAAACCAGCATGCTGTGATGGGCTCACTTCAGTCCATACCACTGTGAGCTCTCCCGGCAGCTTCCATCCATGCTAATAGGTCCGGGAGAGCTGCTCTTATGTTTTAAAGCTGCTGTGCGCGGAGCAGGAAACGATCTGGATGTGGCAGTTGGAGATCATGTTGTGAGGACTCTTTTCATTTAGTCTTGGAGGCTTCATTTATGTGACACTTGTTTGCTGAGTCTCTGGATTTTCCAACCTGCGGCGAGAGGCCGTAAAGTGGGCCGCTCCTTAAGCCACTGATGGTCCCTCATAATAAAACGCTTCCAGAATGGCCAGTACCACTGACAGGAGGAGAAAACTCCCACAGGAGCAGTACGAGGGCCTTCATTACTCCGGGATGGCCAGTGTCAGACACGACTCAGCACAGTCTTCAAGCATTTCATGAAAATGTCTTTTAATGCTGTGGGTGTGACGTCCAGGCCATGAAAGATGGCTTGCAGATTCCTATTTTGGCCTCGGGTGATAGAATTTACTCCAGTGGCCAATGATCTGGTTTCACAGCAGAGCAGTATAAACAGACCACATTATATCGTGGTTTTCAGGCCAGGGGATGCCACAGGGCTGACACGGATGCACTTCCCTTTTTCACCGTGTGTCTTCTCTCACCTTATGTGACAAAGTGTCCATTGTAGTTGAAAAAGTCACAAAACAACATGATTCTGATTGACATGTGATATTTTTGTCATATTTATCATATCCTATGCGTCTCCAATTTAATATAATCGAATTGATTCGACAAACGACAACTGCTGCCTCCTGAGTACTGCTTTTTCCCCAATTAAATTATAAAATACATAAATCCACAAATTTCCCAGTAAAGTCTTTCCAAGCCATTTTAGAGTGTGGAAATAGATGTGCAACACATGACAATATATTTTTAAAAAAATGCTGTAAATCCTGTTTTAACATGAACACTATCGAATATCATGTTATCCAGCACAGTATCTTTATGTCATATAAATGTTGCTGAGAGTGATTTACCCCCCTCTGGTCTACATATCACACGCTGAGTTGTTTTTAACAAAGGATTGGATAGAACACATCTCCCCATCACAGTGACTTCAATCAATAATTACAAAAAAAAAAAAAAAAAAAAACAGAAACATCACAAGTTTCTTTTAAAATCTAAGTAAAGCAGGACTGCCAAATCTCACAATCTCATTTGTGAAAGTAAGTCATCATTTAAAATTTTTAGGCTGAATACTGAACTTCTTGTAATTTACAATGTTAACAGCTTTGAAATCGGGAGGGAATAAAAAAGTAATACAGGATGCCTGGTAGAGGCATTTACTTGCTATTTCATGACTGATTGTACTAAAACCTATTTCATAAAAAGCAATTTGATATCTTCAGTTCAAATGTACATCTAATCTGTATAGCTAATATTAATTCACTGTTCATAATGGGTTTTTATTCTGCATTGTCACTATGTTGTATTTGATGGTGTGAATCACTCTGAATCACATTGTTATGAATTGTGCTCCATCAAGAAAAATGCTCTGTGTTAATCATAAACCTTTAGCCCACATCACCTCATCCTTCCACCTTTCAGTGAGAGTAAATAATGTGTCAATCGAGAAAAGTAGAATTTTTTCTTTACTACAGCAGGTTTGAAAAGGTCTGTTTTCCCATATTCAAATTGACACCAAAGAACTTGTACTGCAACATATTTTAAAACACTCTCACTATGGATGTTTATGGGTTTGTTTACCGTTCTCTCTCTCTCTCTCTCTCTCTCTCTCTCTCTCTCTCTCTCTCTCTCTCTCTCTCTCTCTCTCACTCTCAACTCTCTCCTAAAATTACACCATCATCCTATTAATGATAGGAGGTAGATGAGTCCTGCTGCACCACTCAATAAAGTTAGCCATGTGTTCCCCGCTCTCTGCCGATCTTTACTGCTTCCCATCCCCGCAGAGTCATTCAAAGTTTCTGCAGGTGGCATGACTCAGCTTTGAAGGGATCCTGAGAGGTGTGCAGAGTACCAAAAGCAGATATAGCGTGATGGGAGAAATTATGTTTTTGATGTGTTTTGACTGAAGGCATGCAAACCCTGAAGCAAACATCCACCAACAACACCCTGCTTGTAAAACTAAGCCAATGTCGGTGTTGGTTACACAGTGCTGTCAGCTTAACTGTAGCATTTATTAACAGTTGAAATACATCCTGGCCAAGGAAGAACAATTCAAGTATTTCTAATATACCCAGGCCAGAGAAGGTGGTGTGAAGGTCAGCAAGCACATTAAAGAAAAACAGAGTCTGTGATGAGATTAAACAGTGAATGCCTCCATGTGAAGTTCTGTTGCCCGGAGAATATGAATCAGTGTGTGGTTGTTTTTACTCCCTCAAGACTTTTCTGTCTTTTTTTAATGCCCTGGAAATTGGCATAAAGTCAAGGAGCTGGGGTACAATTAGTTCTTTTCTTTTTTTGTTTCTTTTTCTATCTTTTCATAAAGCACCACAGGGTCAGCCTTTCTTTCTTCAGGGCAGGAGGCCGATCTTACCTCATCCGTCTGTATGTGCACACATGTGCATTTGTGGCTTGCCTGTTGGGTCATTCTTTTACTTGCCAGTAAAGCCAAAAGTGTGAAGAGAATTCACTCGACGTGTCACTTTGTATTATCTGTTGAATTCTGTATAAATCACTGCAATATAGCTTAATAATCGCCACATCATTTTGAGCACAAAGTTGAGGAAAGGTGGTTGGGGGTGGGGGAGTGTTCATTTGAAGGGGTGGGGGCTGTGCACAAACATTTGTCAAAGTGACAATCTTCAAGGTTTAAAAAGACTCCTGTGACAGCCAGTAGTAATGTACTTCAGATTCTTCCTCTTGACTAAACACCATACGTTTGAAACAACTCTCCGTGCCATCAATATCACAGTACAGTGTGCAAGACAGGCATATAGAGGCAATGCAGACAAAAAGTCAATTTGTTCAGAGCTGTGCACAAAAGATGCCAGTTGCTCAGTGGAGAGAGGCCCCTACTTGAAGAGGACAGGCCATGATGCATGTGTGTCTGCCTGCAAACCCTCCTGTGGTGCAGCAGTGGGCTTTCATTGTTTATCTCCTGCTAGCTTGTGAGAGGGGAACTAATTAAGGTCTGCCTGCAGGTGGCCTATGCTGGACTTTACAGGTCTGAGAGGAGACCAAAAGGAGGGTGAAGAGGGGGGAAGAGGGCCCGGGTCCACACCCAGTGAGGGTCGACCGCCTCAGGTAACAAGATTTCTGCTGATCCACAATTAAAGGCTGAGAGACACGGCTGTTTGGGATAGAGAACTGGGACAGAAAAATGTGAAGCACAGGTTGAGGAAGAAAGGACACAATCACTGCAAATCAGCTAAACAAGGCCTTCCGCTGTTTGGGGCCTAAGAAGCACAATCTACTCATTCTCAGAGAGCCCAAACATCGGTGCGCCTCGGAGTAGATTTAAGATCAGCAGCCTTGCTGGGGTTTGTTATGATTTAATTCAACAGTCAACCACTAAATTTCACAATTACACAACTAAATCTCAGATACTTACATCATCAGCGTGTAAAAGGCACAAAGCATGACACTGAACCGCCAAGCCACTTGGTTCTCACACGTACTGCTGCGTTCACACAATCCAAGGAAATCACTGTTTGTCTCAATCACAGCAGAATCAAGCCTCATTTGCGAAGAAGCGAGTAAACAAATAGTGAGGGAATAGTGTTTACAATAACAAAGGAAGAAACATGTTGACGACCTCAGAGCAAGTGCTCTACATGTGAGGTTGTTTTGAGCGTCGATGGGGCTTGTTTGCTATTTGAGATCTTTTATGAAATTCAACATAACACTGTGCAATGTTTTTCAACAATCAAACAAGCTAATCATCATAAATTAAAAAGAAATAAATAAATACATTTTAAATGTCTTTTTGAAGAGGAAAGAGCGTGTTTGTGTATGTTTTCAGTTAAGACTACAAGACATGGTTGTGTGCGGGCACATTCATGCACAACTTCCTTTTCAGAAGCCCAGAGAGACCACATCCAGCTCTCTCTCTCTCTCTCTCTTTCTCTCTCTCTCCACATACTCACACACTCTTTGGAGGTACTCCCCTGCAGAAAAGCCACGCAAACAGTGTAATATTCCAATCAGTCAGGTCACAAAGGAGCTGCCGTAATAGAGATACCAGCTATATCAGTGTAATGGTTGTTTGCACAAGCAGCGAACGAAATGGAGGAACGAGCCAGCTCAAGGCAAATTTACATTCAGCTCGGAGTGGAGAAACTCAGAAATGTTCCTGAATATAAAATGACAGAAAACTGATACGGTGTGTGCACACACGAGTGTCCTCGGGCACTGTGGGTGGAACTGGTAGCTGTCTGCAGAAATCCAGATAAGGATGCCAAAATGACAGTGCTGTCCTTGGTGGCGTGACACCAGGGGAAAAACAAACCAGCTGTTATGGGAGTGCCCAGTGAGGCCCAAATCTGAGCGGGCCTGTTACAGCTGAGTTATGGGCAAAGCAGTCCTCACTGTGGATACAAATACACACTGTTTGCCCGTGTAGCGTGAAGAGTAGTTCGCACACACTCAGCGATTATTGCCCAGAGGTCTCACACACCCACACACAAACTGTCAAATAGATGCATGCAATAGGGAAAAAAAGCAAGATAACATAAAAGTGTACACAAATGCCCATGTGTTCAGGTTAAGAGAGGAAACATGCTGAAGGAGTCCAATCAGATTACCACAGATGTCACTCAAAAAGAAGCGAGATGGCTCCCATACCTGCTCACAGAGATGCATATTTACCAGGTATAACATGTGGCTACACACTTCTGTTGTGATTAAATGAGTACAATCCTGGATAGCATCTTATAAATGATAGTCTCATCTTGACTGAAACATGTTGTAAGTACTCTCTAGTCAACTTTCTAGTACTCTCTGACAATGAAAATGATAAGAATACCAGGGCTGTGATGGACAAAGAAGACCTCACAATCACAGCACACTGCCTGCAGTCTGTAAAAGAGCAGCGCCACCTTCTGTTCGAAGACTGTAGTATATTTAATGAAGGGTTGAGACACTGCCCATAAGATCTTTGACTGATAAAAATTAACACAAACACATAAACATCGAGTCTTAATGATTTAAGAGAACGAGCAGAGCACTGAATCCTTTTTAAAATGCACTATTACTACTATGAATATATCAACACAGGTGCAACAGTGGGCAAAGTCAAGACTGACCAAGAAAAATTAAATATGAGTGACTGCAATTACACTTTTCAGAATTGAAGCATGTGTCAAATTTTCAGCATTGAGGCTACATGAAGTTTCTGCTCATCAAATTTGAATTTTTCTATCAAGTCCTTCTGAACAAAAGATAAAATCAGGGTGAGCTGCAGAGACAAAGAAAAGCAAAGAGAAAGAAAAGAATTGCTGGAAAGCCAGTACAGTACCTTGTGGAATCCAAGTACTGTGTGGAGAAAAGACTTCTGGACCAGAGCCACAAAAAAAAAAAAAAAAAGTAAAAAAAACAAACAAACCTGCAGGTAAGAGAGGATGCTTTCTGCTGCTCAAAGCTTTAGTTTCACTGCTGGAATTCCTTTTCTTAGACAGCACATGACTGCTGTTTACACGAATTACCTAAAACTGGAGACAATTGGATGTCATACAAAGTTTTCATTCGGCATGGTAATGATTCTGTGTTGCTCTGTCCTGAAGTGCACTCGACTTGCAGATTTCAAAAAAAGTAGAATGATTTTATTTATTTATTTTTTTAAGCCAGCATACTGCAGATGGGAGAGCATGACAGAGATGACTGAAGATTTGCCGGGCAAGCTGACAGGAGGGGGGGGGGGGCTGAACCAACAGCAATCTTCATTCAGATTTTTTTTAAATTGTTAAGCTCTTACATCAGAACCAGTACAACCAAACAAGCATCCAATAAGAAACAGTGAGTGTCTGGTACAAGTCAAAACGAAATTGAACAGTTTGAATGTTTCCCTCTATGTAATCTTAGTTATAAACAGCCTTTGTGAAATTCATTCACTTTTTGGTTAATAATGTTTCACAAATTTAAGAAGTGACATTTCGCCGGCCAATGAAATGGAAATCCAAGGACCTTTAAGACGCCTGTTTTTTCTGGCACTTCAAATCTTTTCTTTTTTTTCTAAACAACCCACTCACAATGTGCTCTTTTTAATAACTGATTAAGGAACAGGAAGTAAAATCAATAAAGTGTAGATTAAGATTAGTGACAATTTAATAGTACTGTGGACATCAAAAACAAATCTGGAACAATGAGTAAACATTTTTTTACTTATACATTTTTAACATTTTAACTGCATGTCTGCTGTTTAGAAAAGAAACCTGTGGCCGGACACCAACGTGAAGCAAATACACAGATCTTGGTCTCCTGCTGGTCGGTGCCAAAAGCACCTTCCAAGTATAAAGAGATCCAGAATCACTTTTTAAGCACTGGATCGGTGAAAAGACTGGATCGGTGAAGCTCAGCCAACAATCCATCATCCAGTGTTGTGGCAGGATGACAAGCTTTTTGTCTCTCCTGCTGCATTTGGCCAAGAGAGAAAAGTAGGAGACTTTGGGTTTTTTATTCAGACTGTGTCCGTGGGCAATTAGTCTTAATCTACAGATTAATTTTGAATGGCTCTGTTCTCTGTGCGGCCCTGAAGCATGACCAAAATACGCAGAAGATCCAAAGCAAACCAGGGCCATTATAAAAACAAGTGCAAGTGGACTCTTCAGGTAAAACCAAGGTTTGGGGTTTTTTCCAGCAACAATCACATGTGTGAAGTGAAGAAAATCTGCATAAATTGGTCAATCACAACGAGGGACTTACTCTCCTTTGGGGTATTGTGGCTGATAGCCCAAACAAAGTTTGCACTTTGGAGAATAAGAAGGAATAATATATTCCACAAACTACCAACAAATTCTTGATGTTAACATGAGGAAAATGGTGAAGGAACAGAAACCGAAAAGAGTATGGTTTCTACACTTCACAGCAAAAATCACCATGAATTATTTCAGCAACTGACCAGTAAACTTGATCTCATATGAGGATGGAATTGTACATGTTATATAAACCACATGTGCATGATAAAATCTTTTTTTTTTAAATCACTGATCACTTTTATATGTTCTTTTGTTCCAGAAGTTCTAGTCAGAAAAATAAGACAATTTCTACTTGATTAACAACGCCCTATCTTTTGCACTGAAGTGTACACTACCAAAAAGTAAATACAGTACAAAGAATTAAAAAAATACTTCACACACTACCATTGCATGTTGCACAGTAATACAGCCAAACCTCATGCTGCCTCTGAGCACTCGTCTCAGGGAGAGGAAGGGTGTTGAGCTCACCCTGGCAGACATATAGTATGAACCCAGTGCATTTATTATTCATGTGCTGAGAACAACTAACAGATACAAAACAGCACTCAAGCTTCAATAAAGCTCATTATTCCCTGAGGCCTATAACCTTCTGCATTTACACCCACAGGGCTCGGTATTACCCATTGGCCTGGCATATTAACACATAATCTGGCTGAAGTGATAGCACATTTGCCTTTAAGTTAACACTTTTGTTAAGTCTTGATAGTTCAAGCGTGAAAGCATACTGGTTACTTGACATGATTACAAGGAAAGCAAAAGAGTGAATAAATAAGCGGTAAAGTGTTCATGCCTGTGCAGTCAACAACATGCTCGGCTGCAACACAAGAAGCCAAGAAAATCTAATTACGCTGTGGTTCTCATTGATGCAGATGACTTGAATGGCCAACAGGAGGAAGGGTGGACCATTGACATGCACTCGAACTTCACATGGAAAACAACAGCAGTGAATTCTCAGTATTACAAGAGCGAGTGGTGACAAGCCATCTGTACCAGAACATGTTCTACAACCCATTGAGGCGGATTTCTTTGACATTTCTCTGAAGGCTGAAGGCGTAATCCCCTTTATGACTCTCTGTACCTGATATGGCATTGGCCCTCAAGAGTCTCTCTAACTCTCGAGAGAGTTCGACAACTTCATTTGGAAAGCGGGTAGAGAGGGCTCTTGGCTCTAACAAAAGACCTTTGGGTACTATGACCAGTAGGGAAATCAGTATATTATGGATCAGAGAATGGAGGTCAGTGCGGGGTGATGGATGGGAGGGAGACGGGGCATTCAAAGAGAGGGAGGGGAAATTTTCTGGGACTTACTGAGTTTTGGCATTCAGCACAGGCATGGGAATGTCCTCGCTCATGTAGTCTAGCTCATCGGTTAAGCTGTTGGCTCGGGAGATGTCAATCGACGTGCTGTTGTCGTGACTTCTCCTTACTGCAAAGAGCAAAACACAACAGAAATTTCCAGTAGACACATGGTAGAGCTCACAAAATGAATGCCAGCTTAAATGTACTTCATTGATGGAAATATGGAAATTAAATATATTTATATTATTATTCAGGTGGAGGGCTAGAACATGTTTGTAAGATGCAAAACAGCTCATGCAGATGATCATATGTGGAAGGTGACATTGGTAACAACAAGGTGAGCTACAACATGATTTTTCAAGACTGTGTGCCAAAGCCATATGATTGGATTGGGAGAACTACATATGCAGCTGCAAAGCAAGAAACAGAAAGAGTAAAGATACCTGGGGAGCCAGGGCAGCTCAGAGTGAAAGACGACCAAGAGTGATGAGGAGGGCCTGATGCCGCGAGAAATATTTCCAGGAGAAAAATAATGAGAGAAAAGGAGGAATATAAATGAGAAAAAGATCAATAGATTATCTCAATCGATCTCAACTTATTGTACAATGAGAGTGGCACACTAAAAACTAGCTGTTCAAATATCATTTTTTCCCCTTCAATATAGAACTATAATGGCACTCTGTGTAATATCTTAACATTAAGGTGGAAAAGAAGTCCAGAATATAAAAATAGAATTAAGACTCCCTGTTTTACTCATGTAATGCCAAAAAACCCTGTTTTACTGCTTTTGTTAAACGTTTCATGTTTGAGGATCACTTTATGTACTCTTTAACGCCACAAATCAGAATACAAAAACATTACATTGATCTGAGCAAAATGTCACTTCAGATTGAAATCCTCACATCAATTGGCAATGAACTATTGTACAATAAAAACTCATCATTGGTCAGGGGGGAAAAATAATTTCAATTTTTTAATCATTTACACATAAAACCACACAAGTAAAAGCAAAATGTTGTGGCAATCCATTTCATCAGTGCAGCTGGCTGGCTGCTGGCGCGGCTAAAAACAACAGCAAAGAACAACATGTGTAGCGGGGTCCTGACCTGCCGTCAGGCTGTCAGCAGAGTTTGACAAGTCTGTCCTAAAAACCTTCGAGCCTCCATTGTGATAGAGAATAGAGAGGCAAATCTGTTTCCAAGAACAGAATGACCATTCCAACTCAAGCAAAAGCCATTCAGCCTTTCTCGTATTCCATCGTGGAGTTTGTTCAACATTGTTCAATGTGGAAGTGGAGACAGACAGAGGGAGAGACAGACAGACAGACAGACTGGGGGAAGGAGCAAAGAGACGGAAAGAGATCCAGAGCTAACCAGAGCTGTATTTACCACCAAATTTCAGCTCAACTTGAATCAGTTTATTGGCTATAAAAACAGAATAAGGGATTATTAACAATTTGAAGTTTATCTGGTCTACTAATGCAAACACTCTTGTTTGTTTTGAGCCAGAGAGAGAATTCAAAGGGCAGAGAGAGAGAGAGAGAGAGAGAGAGAGAGAGCGAGAGAGAGAGAGAGAGAGAGATCCTCACAGACAGAGAGGTGGGTGGGACCAGACAGATAAGTGGAGCGATAAGATGGACACTGACTAGTCAAACAATGACCAGTTTATTTCTAACTACTGGAGCTCCACAATGGAAGCTTATCAAGTCCACACACCTCCCCCTCCTCCCCCATGTCTCTCTGGTGTCCCACTTCGGGTCCCCATGGTCCCTGGGGCCCCTGTCCACTCCCAGCCAGGCCAGCCCTGTTCCTAACCCGTGGTGTTGGCAGGGCACTCGGTAAAGAAAACAGGCCAGGTCATCCCAGGACCAGTGACTGGGTGTCTGTGCTTGGCTCTGGTTTGGTCCGGTTGAGGACAAAGGCACAGCCAGCCACTGAGTCTAATTAAAATACTGTCTGGGCCACATTAAATGAACAGGCTAGCAAATGATTAACACAGGGGACTTTTTTAATGGAAGAAAAAGAAGTACTTAGCCTGTGGAAGCTGGGATTGCTTAGAAAATGTATCATTTGGACTTTCTGTTATTGTCACCAAGACCAACAGTTCTGAGGGTTTTATATCTTTGTCTCCTTGATTCTGATATCTAAATAACATACCTGGCCTGCAAGTTTCAGGAAATCCCAAACTGATGAAACCACTTTGATGACATTGTCCCTCAACAAAATAACACCCGAGGAGTTAGAATAAACTAACTCCTTGGGTGTCAATATATTAGGTACCTGACTTTTATTTGGTGTTAAAGTGAATTCAAAGAACTCACCTGCTTGTCTGAACATCCTGGTGATTCCTGCGAAAACAAAGCACAGACATACACTTTATAAGGGACTGCAACCTGGCTAACCTGCAACAGTTTATGCAGCAAGTAAATATGACTTTGAAAGCCAATTGCTTCCAATGTCTTCCAAGCCATTTTTGTGGGTTTCTTCTTTAAAACTCCTGGCAAGATATGCATGCATTATTTCACGAGTGTTGGCAATATTTATGTGCATCTGAGCTGAATGTAATTTCTCCTTCTCCCATGTGTGCATTTCCAAACCGTGATGCATGCCATGAGGAGTGGACTGTAAAACAAAGGTGGTTATGTCAAGAAATCATGCCATTCCAGGTCCTGATGAGTTGACAGGATAGGTTTGAATATGGCTGCAAAACTATTTTACAAGTAACTGAGGAGGACCGTAGAGACTGTAAATTTCTGAGCTTGCTGCAAAGCTGCAAGAAAGTATGATGAGGGAAGACTTCATCCAAGGAAGTGTGGATCAAAATATCTCAGACATCTGTTAATATTAATTTAATACATTGCAACACTGAATCCCAATGCATGCGATTGGTAAAACAACGACCACTTTAAATGCAGCGTCGTTGGGGTTAAAACAATTCTCAGTGGTGAAAATGAGAGGTCATTTATTATTAGCCTTTCTTTCAACCTATTGCTAAACAGCTTCATACATCAGTAAATAATTTTTCAAAAAGAGCTGATCAAACAGAGACGAATCAAACAATACGGATTGAAGCAGCAGCCCTGGTGTAGACAGTTGACATTGCAGATGCCTGTTTAATGGATGGATCTGAAAGCAGAGATCATACAGTCCCGGGCTGTTTAAACTCAGACATTATAATTAGTGACAGCCGGCTGCAGACCTCATCTGCTTCTTTGTACAGTTTTTCAGTCATTTACGGCTTGTCCAACTTCTTTTTTCCATTCCACAGATTCAGCATATATTATTCAACTATGCTTATTAACTTCAGTATATGGTAAATATTGAAATACAATTATCATCTGCTTGTAAGCTTCCTCACAAATCCTAATAATGAGGTAAATGTGCAGCCTCCTGGTTTGACACCAACGTTGAATAAATTGCTTTTTCCACGTTCATGTAAACGTCTCTTTAATTATCTGAGATCCACTCAATTAAGAAGAAAAGCAAGTAATGTCTCCCCTTGTAAGCGGTTGCTCTTCCTAGTGATGGTCTCTTCTCATGGCAAGTTGATGTCATTCCAGCTCCTTTTATGATTGCACGCTTTGAAAGGAAAAACTCGTAAAGCGTGTTTATTAACCTGGAGTCTGGGTCACTTCATTTGGTTGGGTTGGCTTTTAACACAGGAAGCTGAAAATCCACTCCCCCCCCTCCCTTAACCAACCATCAATCATATATTGCATGTTTGCCAGTGCTTTTAAAAATATTGCATCTACGGTAGTAGCCAAAACTCAAAATTGTTAATTAGGTGGAAACTAAATGATCTGTAACCAACACCATCACTTTGGTTAAATTGACAAATTAATAGCATCACAAACAGATTTTGGTTTTGGTACGTTGGCTATGTTGGTAAACGGCAACTTGCATTCAAAGAAATTTCCACTTGTAACTTTGTCAGGCTGCTATTTTCAAGTTTTTTAAATTTTTCCATTCAAGCACTGTGTGAGTGTCTGTGGCCGGCAAAGGGGGACGACTAAAGCAGTAAAGAGCTTGTAACCATGACCTCTAATCACCACTAAGAGTGTAATGGCTTCCATGTGGCTTACTGGAGACACCTGGCAGCCATCTTGGCTTTGAGAGGCATCAAGCCTCTGTTACTGTGTGAAAATGAGAAACCAGCACACAACATCTCCTCCCATAATCTGTAATGGTTTCCACTGTTTGCACGAACCCAGGGGATCGCACTGCAATCTTCTGGAAGAGACTGGCTCCGAACACCACACTCAAACAGGTCACATGTTCTCTAATTGCTGCTTGTCAAGTTCAGTTAACGCTTGCAATGTGACAATGAGAAAAGTTTACACATGATAAGCGCTTTTGTCTTATCAACAGAGCAAAGAGTAGAAAAAATAGCATCAAACAAACAGTACCAGCACAAGTGAATTGAGGTCGTCTCATGGTCAACAGGCAGTTATGAACCACAACTATCAACCTTGGAGACGACGGGCAACAGGCAGACTATTCAACATGTCTTGCCATGATTACAATAATAATATTTTGACGCAGTTGCTCTTTAGTAAATATTAGGGTGCAAAATGATTTGGTTCGGCTGAGTGGAAAGATTATTCACTCATTGAGATTTTGTTAATAATAAACACACCAATAAAGTCATAGTTACGATTTGTTTTGCTTTGTTTAAATTTAAGTTTGCTATAGGTAAACAATATGCATACACAATGACTGAAAATTGTGTTCGATTTTAGTTTTGTGGATTCAAACAGAAGTGACGAAACCGGACAGCCTTTCAAAATTTCTTGTTCCCTATTTGCTTGTCAGAATTCGTACTACAAATCACAGTTGGTTGTCCCAAAGACTCATGCAGCTGTCTTGGCAATAATCAAGCTTTCTTACAAACGAGACAACTGAGTTGTTATAGTTTATGTGGCTTCACATCGTACAGGATCAGACACTCGATAAGGTGGAGGACGAATTAGCATAGCTTCAAATAAACCAGTTATTTAATCCAGTCTCATCTGTCCAACACAGCAAAACGATTACTTTTTTTACTGTCTCGACTTTGTCATGACTTGAGAAGGATAAAGTTAAAAGCATGAGAACATAATTGTGAGATATTTGGTCCAGCAACAGGAGCCTTTACTTGGGGAGTATTGTGTTACACACATGTTAGAAATTGGGATGGAAAACACTTTTCACGACATGAATGCACATGTTAACAGCTAATATTTCAAACATGAGTGCCAAAGAAAAGTCATTTATCACCGAGTTGTTTTGGCCACTGAAATGCTTTGATTACAAAAACATAGATTTTTTTTTTTCTTTTCACTGAGACAATGGATTTCCAAGGCCTTGAAGGCTGAATGACATCATTTAACAACCTTCAACACGCTTTATTTCATCAAACAAAACTGTGTTGTATTTCATTACTGCTGTTACTCGCTTATTCAAATGTCCTTTACATGATACATCATTGCCAGTTGGATTTGAGTGACAATGAAATAATAAAGATAGCTTCACACGCCAGTATTATTAACTTTCTTCTAAAAATACCACAACAGAACTTTAACTCTGAAGTGTTGGGTTTTCTATAAAAGAGAAATCCAAAATGAAGTCGGTTTCATCCAAAACGTAATGAAAATGGCTCTGCTCTGCACTTTCAAATGTAGTCTTGGCTGGTGGACTTGTCTGAGAATGATTTGTTCGATGAAGGGCAGTTTATGAAGGTGAGTTGGCTTTCTCCAGACAAGCGTCAGAGAGCGAGTGCAGTTTGGGCTTTAACACTGCATCTGTGACTGCAGGATACAGTAACGTGATAAAGATGGGGGTTTCACCTTCCACCGTCCCTCCTGGCTCCTCAATAAAAAATGAGACGTCCTTCTTCTCCTCTGAGTCACTGATGTGATCGTAGGTGATCTGGGGGATCGACACAGCTCGGCCTGCATCCACATCCAAAGCGCCGTTTCCTCTGGACTTCAACCGCCTCTTGGTCCCCTTTTTCTGACGCAAAGGAAAGATTGATTCAGTTATTAACCAGAATGCGTGTAAAACAAATTGCAAGAGTTACAGAGAAAACCCTTTCAATTGATGTGCATGACTGTTATTGGTGAGGGGGTATGCTCCCTCTCGTGAGCAGGAACTAAAGGGTCAAAGTTTCAGGTTTTTAAATTATATCTGACACAAAAGTATACATGTACTCAAAACTACAGAAATGTTTCCTTAGCACACCTTACTTAATCAATAGGCATGCATACACGTCCAATATTCAGCTTCTGCAATGTTGACAGGTTGTGTTGCAGCACAGTGGTGGCGCTTGTCCTCAGTGAGTCTGGTTTGAAAAGCTAGTTCAAATATTCATCAGCAGGTAACTAATTCACCCAAAAACTTTCACAAGTTTTGATTAAAATTTGAATGATGAAGGGTAACAAACATAAAAGTGCTTCTTTGATTCTTTGAGGCTTTTTGTTGGCATCACCCAAAACTGGTTTTGTAATAATCACTTATTTTTATGTTTGTAGGCAAATTCACAGGTTTGTTCTTCTGGAAGTCATTTATATTAAATCACTGACACACACACTCACACATGCACACGCACGCGCACACACACACACACACACACACACACCTGGTGTTTTTGCTTTGTTTAATCTTCACACCAGAGGTGTGTACTACTTTTCTGAGCGAGTACCAACACATCTCAGGAGTGAGCCCATGATTCCTTGTTAGTGTTGAAAAAAAAAAAAAAAACCTGATATCTATGCGATGCCAAAACCCCAAAATGTAATTTTACTGTAGCGTTCACACTGCTGAAACATCTGCCGAACTTCAAGAAAGGCTTCATTGTGGCCAAAGTGATGAGGTACAGAAGCAGACTGGGTAGAAACCGAATTACAGAGATCGGAGAAGAACAAGGCCACATAATCTCCATGGGGTTAATCAAGAGGACAGTTCACTTACACCTCTAAAGGTTGTGCCATTTGTTGGTTTTCATACTCTTCTTCTGAATTGAAAGCATCCACTTGCTGCCACATCTGCCCCGATTCATAAATGAATTACAATGAAATGATCACATTCAGACACTCAATACTCTTTCCTTCTCTTGGGTGCTGGTGACATAAGCGGTGCCTGTTTAATATTTGAGTGAGATCATCGTATGGGGTGAGTCAGTGAGTTGCTGAGAACCTCAGTTCCTCAATGTCCAATCCTAGAGAAGACCAACTGACCCACACCAACGTCATGGATGTGACCTTTATTGAAGCTTATTTATTTGGACTCGGTGGATCAGACATGGGCATTTGACAAGTAGCCAGCAGTCCAACCCAAATACCCAATGTTTGAATGAGTCATTAGTAGAGAGGGAGAGAGGGAGGGAGGGAGGGAGGAGGTGATGGTCTGTGGGAGGATGAAGAAAGAGGGCGATAGAAATGGAATTTTAATAAAAGCTGAGCTTAAGACACGAGGACACAAGGAACCGACACTGATCACATTAGTATGAAGAGGGAGGGAAATACTCTGAGAGTGGAAACAGGAATAAGGAAGAGTGAAATAAAGTGTGTTGAAGGGCGCAGACACAGGAGGAGAATCTTGAAAGAGGACAGGGAGGAAGGACAGAGCAGAAAGTCACATGCTGAAACAGAAAAGAGCGGAAGCGGCCTTCATTCTCCCAAATACATGTGGGTTCAATGCTACACAAAGATTTTTTTGTTGTTGTTCTCTTAGACAAAGATTTACTCCCATGAGAAAGGCGGTGGTGACATCATCTCATCTGACTGAGTCTTTGTCCGCCGGAGACAAAGGCCCCGAGTCATCCTGGTGGAGTCAGGCCTGAGGGGAGGGAGGGGCCGGTGTGTGTGTGTGTGTGTGTGTGTGTGTGTGTGTGTGTGTGTGTGTGTGTGTGTGTGTGTGTGTGTGTGTGTGTGTGTGTGTGTGTGTGTGTGTGTGTGTGTGTGTGTGTGTGTGTGTGTGTGTGTGGGAACTTCACTTGCCCTTTTATTCTGTATGGCCTGAGCTTAATTTAGCTAATATTGTTGGTAAAGGTGAACTGCGGATGGAGACAATACAGTGTGGGCCACACATATGCAAATCCACCCTATAGTACCACAGTTTAATGTTCTTTTCTAAAACCTAAGTACTCTCAATGTACAAGTTTGGTTTTGTGTTTTGATTGAAAGTGCCTGAGATTTTTCTCATTCACGAGAAACGGTGCATGCCAATAAGGTAACTTAAAAATGTATATCTACAACCAGACATGACTTAATTTGTTACTTTTCCTAGGTTGAGATACGGAATTAATTCTTTAAGCTTTGGGTTTCTGTATATTTGACAGATTGGAGTGTTAGGTGAGCACCAAGGTGTAGTTAAATAGTGAAAATGCACATATTTACCGATATGTTGAGTTTCCTGATGGCCGGACTGTCAGCTTCCCCGGTGTGGACAGCCTGTGGCGTCAGGACATACATTTTCCAGGTAGCAGCACAGCCGTTTGGTTTCTCTGCCGCATAGCACCTCCAAAGTGTCTGAAGAACAGAGGTTATCATGGGAGCATTGCTCAGTTTATTGAAGATATAACATGGAATTAAAATTCACATTCAGTGGCAATCTGAATTGATCTCTAGTATTATGTGGACCATTATAATAAACATCTACTAACAGATATCACAATAGTTCCTAGTTTGAAAAATGTCAGTAATTTAAATTTTACATGGAAAGTGTTTTTGTTTGTTTGTTAGTTTTCTTACCCTATCTGAGTACCAGAGGTGACTAAATGGGATAATATGAAAGTAGATGATGCTTCCATGCTCATATACTTGTGTACGGTCCACTTTTTGATGCATTGCTTGTAAGCTCGAGCACATTTACCTCAACATAAACACAATTTTATAAAAAGGCACAAACCACCCTTGAACAGTAGAGTGGAAAAACATTTTCATATTATGGCTTATTTCTTACAATTATTGAGAAGAATCAATGGCGAAGAGGCTACAAGTAGAATGCTACAAGTAAATGCTTTTCTTCACTTGTTTTTTTAGATAATTGGTTGGATGCATTGGTCGTGTTTTAGAGAAACGCTACATTTATTTTTTAATTTAATGTATAGGTTGGATACAATGTTTTACCTGGATGAGGGCAACTGCAGCAGGGATTTGTCTGTTGAAATGCTTCTGTCGTTGCTTCTGTTGGACTTTCAGGGCAAAGCCTGAACCCAGAATTCCCTAAAATCAGTGAAATGAGACCATTGTATGACTCACACTGCATACAAAGTTTCATAGACAATTCAAACTTTTAGAGTTCAGGATTTTCCACTCTAAGAAAGCAATTTTTTTTTTTACTTTACTATACTGTGTCATGCAATTAAGTACCCCAGAAAACAAGATCAAAGCTAAAAGTAAATATCGCACATGTTGAAATGAGGCTAAATTAAAATGTTTTACAAAGACAACTTTGCTTAAAATTCATGACATTCTGTTTATTTTTCTGTAAAAATTGTGATTTACAGCAGGTAGTGCGAAGAAAGAGATGGCGAAGACACTGAAGCAGGAAGCGATGGCCTTGCCTATCCACGTCTGAGGGATTTTGTCTCCATAGCCGATTGTTGTGACCGTCACCTAGAAAAGAAGAGTGGATGAACTTCTTCTGACATCACAAGATTAATAAACACATTGCAAAATGACAGCTCCACGAAAAAAAAGTTTTGACTCCATCTAAAGTGGTGCAAAAATAAAGGGCCAGGCCATTCAGAGCTGAATTAATTTCATCAAAGTCAAAGCTATAGCATGGCTTGTTGTGACAGGAAACTAGATCATGTGTTTTTGTTGCTTTCTTTCGGCTTCAGTCTGAGTGCTCACTGGAGTCAGTGGCGTTAAAAGAATAATTGCCAGTAGGAAAGTAAAGTAAGAAATCAAGTGAGAACAAGCCCTTAAATTAAGGAGCATTTCTTCCCCACAGGTGTCTCTTTAGATGAATAATTTCAACTTCAATACCCAACTCATAGTTGAAAGAATTTACTTTGGGGGTTTTTTTCTTGTTGGTTTTTTTTTAAATGAACTCCTTGTGTAAAGAAGGTGGCATTCAATGCAGTGCTTCCAAATCTTTACCACAGGAGTCTATAAGAGGAGTGGAACCATAAAGACAAAGTTTATCAGCCACTCGAGATTTACTCCACTGCTGTCAACGAAGGCAGGGGTATTTGAAGCTCTTGCTCCTCAAATGGAGTAAAGATTCCCAACGGCTAATCCTCAGTGAATGTAGGAATTCGCCAGGGTGAGAGGCAAAACAAATACTTCTTGCATTTGCATGTACACGCACCCTGAAAGCAGAGCCAATTCTGACACATTGAGAACACACTCGGATTACCGCGGTTGTCTGTGGGGGTATCGCCGCGTGAGCCGCTGCTGCATGCTCTCACAAAGCGGCTGATGTAAGGTGATATACTTTAAAGAGCTTTGAGGGTTAAAAAAAAAAAAAAAAAAAAACAAGAAGGAGCAAAGGCGGGAAAAGCAGCTGGGTGAGTGTATGATTGGGGTGGGTGGAGCAGAGAGGATTTAATTCTTTGTCCACAAATCCAATGACTAAACAGAATGAAATGTCTGGGTCCAAAAACAGACTGAAGGCAGGGCCAAGACCCCATTGTGTTTACACAAAGGAAACAGATGCGACATTACATATATATATGATCATATGAATATCATAGCACTGTTTGTACATTCACTTTTTGTACTTCAGTTTGGTACCTCCTGCTCTCATGTTGTGATTGAAATGATAGAGTCCCTCTTGAAATTGAGCAGTGATAACCTAACCATCATCAGTTGAAAGAAAAGGAGTAGATAAGAAGAGGGAAGGAGACAGGGGATATGATTCATGGCTTTGCTGCACACCTGCATATCTGAATGTGGAAATCAAAGCCAAGAGAAGGAATAAACTGCGGGAGAGCTTAGCGTAGACTAATCAGTGCATTCACACTTCTGCAAGTGCATACACACACAAACGCACATGACGCTACGCCCGGACCTACTGTGAAAGCAAGTCGTGACCCTCGAGTTTACAGTCCCCGAAAAACAAAAAAGGTGCAAATCCCCAAGTGTGATCCTTTTCTCTTCTTTGTGAACAGAGTACCACAAATAATGGCTTCCATAGAGCAGGAAGGAGGACTGTGACCCCACTAACCCTTCTTACATAAAGGTAGTAATCCCACAATTAAAGTTTTAATTAAGGGAACTGACACTTTATATTGGTGCTCTAAAAGTTCTTTGAGCCAAAGATCCTAGAGGTGAATTGTTTATTACCGTATCTTTGTGGCATGCTGATCCTCTGCACAAGACTGCCATAGGTTTCTCATTACTTGGTGCTTTCAATTCAAATGTTTTAATTAACTGCTCTAGAAACCCGAACCTCGGCGCGGGGGGGGGGGGGGGGGGGGGGGGGGGTAGGCAAAACCAGCTCAACACACGGAAAATATCAATACACCTGCTTTTGTGTGAAGTGTTGCAGAAACACATGCATGATGCATACAGAAACAGTGACGAGAGTAAAAGACAAGGAGGCTTATAATTGGTCGAACCAGGGTGGCCACCAGTCTCCCTTTTCTCCCATTTGAGTCTCCACTTGACAAACATTGTGCAGACATCTTGTCACAGCTCTTAACATAAAAGGAGCTTTTCGGACATGTATATGATGTAACCCCCCAAGCATGCGAGCTGTGTTTGTGAATCGAAGTAGCATTGAAGGAAACATGGTTGCAATGTTTTGTAAGGAAAGCGTTTAAAGCAAACAACATCAGTAAGGGGTGTATTTTTGAAATATCTTTCTCAAGACGCCTCACCACTCCCCACCACAGGGCATCAGCATAGCTGGAGAAGCCCGTCTTGCCCTCCTCATCAACGGCATCCTTCTCCGCCAGGTAGACGAAGTAGGAGGAGAAGATCAGGCCCAGAAAGCCAATGTACAAGGTGGTGATCAGCTCCTGAAAAAAACAAAGATGACCAGAGATGCAAGCATTAAAATCTTCTTGAAAAAAAGGTATGTCTTATTTTGGTTTGTTGTAACTGTGTGACAGTCTGAACCATTAACAACACCTCGGGTTTCTTAAAGCTCCTCATGCCTCACTACATACTGTATATACCGATATACCATGCTTGAACTGTAGAATGGTGGTTGATAAAGTGAGGGGTGGGCTTCCCCTCGGGGGGGGTGCAAGGTTGGAGGCACATATGTAGAAAATATCCAGTAATAAGGAAAAACGTTTTTTCCCCAGTTTTTTTTTTTTAAAGCTGTTGTCATTTGTATTTCAAAACATATTTTAGACCTTTTTTTCCCTTAAGTGTAATAAAAACATAAATGAAAATATGAGATTAGGTGGAAAAAGATAACATTACCACACATTTTATTTTAAAAGCATCTTATTTGCCGGAGATGAGTTATTGTCTTAGTATTGTCACTTTTGATCCCAACAGCCACTCATAATAATATCTTAGTAATATCATATGATGTTGACATCAGGAAGTACAGAATTCAAGCTGTGAGTGTTCTTGCATAGGCTTGACATCTTCTTGCACTTTATGAATACCATCAGGATTTGCTTGGAAAGAAATAACCATAACATCATATAATGCATAACACCTTCTGTTCAGCATGAAAAGTAGGGCAGCGATTACAGCTGACTCCTCTATAAAAGCATCCACAACATGTTAGGATTGTGAGGCTGACTCTACTTTTTATTCAACACTAAGCATTAAGCAACATTAAGCAAGTGAAATGTGACATTTACACAATAATATGTGATCAAATATAGATTTTCAGTAAATGTTGAAAGTGCCAACGGTTGTATTATCAAGTTTCACAAGGCAAGAAGTGACACAGTTCTCAGCCTTCGGTTCCTTTACCAATTAGGCCATGCATTTTATAGACTCCATGAAAGAAAGCCACATTTAAGGCACAGTGTTTCAGATCTGCCACCCACTGTGTTCAGTGGGTTCATTGGTTGCTGGAGCATGTGGAGCACAAAGATGTGAAGGATGGAGCTTGATCTCACTACAGATAAATGGCTATTTGAAGCCAAAATATGACATCCATGCGACTTTGGTCAAAGATCCTAAGAAGCTCTGTGTTCTTCATTCTATCTACTCATTGACAATACAATGAGCATCGACTAAGCAGAACATATGATTCAATAAAACTGTCATTTGACAGCAGCGAGGTGGCAACAAATCACATTAAGCTCAACTTGGATTAATCTTAAAGCTTTTTTTTTTGTGACCCTCTGCACACAATTCCCACTGATAAGTCTGGCTATTCTGATGCCTCACATAGATATGAATGTCAAGTTTAACCAGCACAACCAAAGAACAGACTGTGCTTCAGGGATTAGCCAGAGTACATTAGAGCTCCTGACTTCATTGTGTATTGGCCTGAGAAAGAGCCAAAACAAGTGTACCGGAAAACAAAGACAAAAGAGGGGGCAACCTTCACTGTCTCCTTTCTTCTCCTTATAAAGACAGGCCTGAGGGAGATTTTTTTAATCTGTCTTTCCATTTGATTTTTTTGCAATGAGCAGTAAATATGTTGGGGATTACACCAACTGGCTACTGGAAGTTTTCACTTGAAAGACTGCTCAGCAAACATCTCGCAAACAATCCAGCAAACAACATGTAGACTCTAATATCTGTCGTGACGACTTGCTGATAATGTCGTAACAATAATTGTATGTAAGCTGGAACATTTAATTAACCAGAAATGACACCTATCTGCCACAATGACATAAATATATGTAAACCAAGAGAAATGTTGACAAACAGTTCACACACCTGCCGATGAATAAAGACTACCGATCCCAGGAGCCTCCACGTTCCACCCTGTCGATCCACGTGTAGCATGCGCAGGATTTGGAGAAAACGAATACCTCTGCAAAATACAACACCGCAGCATTACATTCAGTATTGCAATCCATCGTCATTGATGGACTTTAGGGAACAATAACCAACTATAGTTGAATGTGCTTCACAGGTGAGTGAATAAAATCCAACAGGGAAATCTACATCTGCACTTGTGTACAGTATCTGTGAACAAGCACAGAGATATGAAAGAGGACATGTAGACTAATGCACACATGAGACTGTAAAGAAACAAAAAATAAAATCATAAACGTGTGTGATGATGAGCAATACTGTAAAACAGTTTTAAAAAATGTGTCATGAATAAATGTATGCATATTTAAAACGAACATATTTAAAGCCCACTTGGGTTTTGATTTAAATTTGATTTGATAGTAAAATGCTGGACAAAATTAGTTTTCTACCTGATGGCAGACGTGGCAAACACTTGACCATTTGACCCAACACCAAGCACAATGATTGAGGCAATGACCACTATTAAATCTGGAAGAAGAAAAAAGACAAATAAAGACAAATCAACAATAAGAATAGCAATAATGATATAAAATGGCTCTTAGAATCATTAAATCGTGAGCTATAGAAAAGGTCAGCAGGTAGGCTCTTGGTTGATAATCTATAAAAATGCTTGTTGACATGAGGAGAACAAAGGAAAATGCCAGGCACACCTATGATTGATATGGGCTTCCTGATGAAGCGGAGGCGACCTTTGATGCCCGCATACTTGCTGCGACAGCCTGCCGACCACAGCCGGACCACATACTCTGTGCCAAAGAATAGCACCAGCACAATCTCCTGTGGGGCACAATGCATACACAGAATGAGGGTTACATTAATCCATCAGTACAGAGGCGATCGCTGCGACACGCAAGCATCAGGCGAGGATGTGGAAGGAGATAAGGTATCGTTTTGCAGAGCACAGAAAACACAGTGCTGTGCATCAGCGCTCATTTAGAAGCATTTTCAGAATCAATCACCATTATCTACAATATCATATGAGTGGACAATGACAGGTGTGTGTGTGTGTGTGTGTGTGTGTGTGTGTGTGTGTGTGTGTGTGTGTGTGTGTGTGTGTGTGTGTGTGTGTGTGTGTGTGTGTGTGTGTGTGTGTGTGTGTGTGTGTGTGTGTGTGTGTGTAAAAGGTAGAGAAAGAGAGACATGGAGGTGGTCCAGTAGGAGCGGGACCACCCAGCCATGCAGGAGAAGAGATGGAGCTTGATAACATGGCTGATGACAGCTCATATTGAGATAAGGTCAATGGCTAAGTGATTGAAGCTGCAGAAAAAGAAATACCATCATGCTGTTTCCTAACAGGTGGGGGAGCGAAATAATGATCTCTGGTCTTGTAAATGTTTCAGTCGCACCTGACTGACAAGCGAGAGGCTCCCGCATTGGTGTCAAGGTTCACGCTTTCAAACTGTATTTCACTCTGTGACATTCTGCATCTGCTTTCCTATAATGCGCATACAAGCAAAGCTCCATAAATTAATTAACCCCGTCTGACAGAGATCACTTTCCCAGCCACCGTGTATCCATAATATTTAGTCACCGTACTGTCTGGTGAAACCTTTTGCCATGTGGGTGGCCACCTCATTGAGTTCAGTTGCTTGAACTGGCTGCTCCCTGAGCGCCCTTGTATGAAACCCAATACCATGAGCCCTGCTGCAATAACACAGCGCCACAAGGCCCCAAAACAATGACCCGTCAATCACAAAACCAGACGCTTTTCTGGCCGAATCAAAGTGTCACTGTATCAGGAAGAGAGATTTTTTTTTCTTTTGTTTTGTTGCTCTATTTTACATTCTGTTTGCTCATTTTCATTAATTAACTATGTTCACAGCTCTGGGTTTTGCGCTTGAGTTGCCCGGCCTTGGATTCCTATACACTGCATTCACGAGCATGAGTTGCTTGTTTTCTGCCACTGAGTTAAAGACAAAGAGAGGAAGATAAAGGGGCACAGTTGACAGAGACGGGCAGAAATGGTTCAGCAGGTCTCTAAAACGCTGCCTGATAATCAGACTAAATTACCATTTAGTTTCACTGCATTCATTCAGTCAACCGCGGGCAGCCATTCAGAGATCTGGGGGCCGCGTTACATGAGCAACATCCATTTCAGCTGAACCCAACCAGCTCATTGTAGTCTCATTGACAAAGTATGAGAGCCATGTTCTCTTTAATAACGTTAGTTCATTTGTAAACCAAATAAACAAAACTAGTAACTAGGATATTACCAGATGGTCGGGCTAAAATATTGACATTGACAGGAAACAGAACACAAGTTCAATGAGCTTAGTTTATAACAGCTGGCTAAAATATGAAAGTCATTGGTGTACTTACATGAATGTGAATTTGCAGAATGTGAAGGGATTAATCAAAATAAATCCATAAAATGGGTCACCCAGATGCTGAGGTGGATTCTTTTTTGTTTTTTTTTGTTTTTTTGTTTTATGTGTGTCTGAAACTGGTAACTACATGTTGACTTTTTTACCAGTTCATGCAGTATAATCGCATCAAGCCTGACTGTGAGGAAGCTCATTGCTCAGGAATTACAGTATGAGATGAAAACGTGATCAGATCTCTTTATCGTTGCAGACAAGGTGCTGCACACGCGCATGCAACACTCGCACACACCTGGTTGGATGCCATGTAATACAAGTTGGTCTGTTTGTTTATCATGTTGAATCTAATACTCTGCTGAAATTACATTCAACTTTTATTTTATTTATTTATTTTTTACTATTTAAGTCCCATCTTCTTGCAAATCCACACTTAAAGAAGAATAGACTAATAAGGTGTCTCCAAAAATGTTTGAACGTAAATTGGTCAAGGAGTTGTACTGGATCAAATTCAAGAACAAGGGCGTGCAGCCAAGAAAAAAACAACCTTTTTACCGACATTAGTATGGAGTCAGACTGAGTTAGACTGCATGTAATTTCAGGTTCTTTGTGCTACAATTTGTTAAAAAAAAAAAAGAATGTGCTCCTTACTTGTTTGAGTTAGGTTATGGGCCCAATGTGATCATGCCGTGCAGTTTGAGGACCCAGTATTCTGAGTTTCACACCAATGAATTAGTCTCCCTTATATTTCTCTGATGTATTAAGATTTGTGTCTAAATAAATAGTTGTAATCTTACACAGGAAAAAAAATGACTGTCTATTCAGATCAGGAGGTGGTGGAAAGAAATGTCATTTGATAACTTCATGAATACCCACTTGTATTGGAAATAGTCACAAGCATGAAGGTTATCTTCCTCCGGCAATGGGAAGAAAACAAACTGTTTCAAAACAGTCAGAAGTAAAAGCTTAACAAGATGAGAATATGGTGGTGAAATGATACTGACCCAAATTCTATGTGATTAACTTGCCTTTAGTGGGTTTCACAAACAACAGAAATTATCTGTGCAGAGGAGATAAACAAACAGGTGTGTGTGTGTGTGTGTGTGTGTGTGTGTGTGTGTGTGTGTGTGTGTGTGTGTGTGTGTGTGTGTGTGTGTGTGTGTGTGTGTGTGTGTGTGTGTGTGTGTGTGTGTGTGTGTGTGTGTCTGCTGCCCAGCCTCGCTAGCTTTACTTTGGCAGTTGCCCGAAAGGCCAAATATCCTCAAGGACTAATGTCCATTCTGCCATCCAAAACAAGCACTTTGTGATTCGCGGATGTTAGTTAGCCCTCAAATTTCTAAGTATATCTACTACCACCAGAATACGTTATGCATAACACCACCGGCTCTGCCCACCTCGAGCATGCTCTAAAATCCAAGCACACAATTACATTAAAATCAACCATATATTTAATCAAAATCATTTTATACACAGACATGGACAAACACACACCCCTGTGTATAAATGTACAAGTTTCAGCAAAAAAGACTGTAAACTGAAAACTGTAATATTTTTTTTATCTCAAAGTTTTTTAAAAATGAGTCGCTTTATGTTTGTTTGTTTCATTGTTTTATAATGAAACGTTGAAAAAGTAGAAAGACAAGAGACGAGGGACAGAGAATGCAATAATGAGAATGAGAAACATCTGAGTATAACTGGCCAAAGGTTTACAGAACACAGTGTCCACCCTGTCGTCTGACTGCACCACGACTCAGGAGGTAGTGTGTGTGTGTGTGTGTGTGTGTGTGTGTGTGTGTGTGTGTGTGTGTGTGTGTGTGTGTGTGTGTGTGTGTGTGTGTGTGTGTGTGTGTGTGTGTGTGTGTGTGTGTGTGTGTGTGTGTGTGTGTGTGTGTGTGTGTGTGTGTGTGTGTATTTATATATGCACAGCATGCTGGCAGGAGATGGATGATGCAAGCTCTTTGAGGAGCCTCCAAACAGCAGCCATAATTTTCTCTATCTGTTGTAAGCCCTTGATTTATTGCATCACTTAGCAGCCATAACAGTCTAATAAGCTCCCCGAAAAGTAAATCTACCAGCAAGCACAAATGGCCACAGTCTGCCTGGAGCCAAATGATTCTACACAAGTGTCATCTCAACAAGTTAAAAGAACACACGTGTTACTGTGAAGAATCTTGGAGCGGTGGCTAGAGGCTGCATGTCATGGCATTTGCAATAACTGAAAGTGATCAGTCCTTGTTGGAGTTTTGGATTGTTTTAGGGGCAGAGCTGTAAGATGGCGGTGAAACTTTTCCCCACAGCTAAGATCTTATATTGCCATCATGTGGACAATTGTGGGTACTACAGAGTGACAGTGCTCAACTTTATTCTACATATCTTTGAATTATTGTGGGGGAAACAAGAAGTTTGTTGTACCAAAACACTCTTGATGAATAACGGGCGTATCACTTTTATCACTTCGACCCTTTTTGCGTCCGTGCTATGATGCACTGACAACCTGTCCGGGATTTACGCCCAACACAATATGACTTAACTGTCGCTATAGGAATTGAAAACATTTGACTCACCATCCAGAAGAGGGTTCCAGTAGCAAACTCGGCATATTGTTCTATAGTGGATAGGACACTGAAGATTAGACACACCAGGACCATGAGGAAGCTGCAGAGAGGGAAACAGATCAGTCAGCAACATATCACTCTCTGCTCCTGAAGAGAAACACAACACAAGATGTTTAATTTTCAGATTTACATCTCTATAACTTTTTTTTAAACTACGGAATACCTCCTCTCACCATTTATTGAAAATATGGTTTATTTTGTTACTTGTGTGTGCAACGCAATAAATCGCAATGTGTTTGCAAATGAGGTAAAATAAGAGCAAATCCAAACATTACAGCTGAAAAAAAATAAATACATTTTTAAACTAGTTGATAGTTATCATGAGTTTAGTCTGCTAAAGAACATTTAACTATGTGTAATGGTTTCCTCCAGGAAGTCCACATTCCCAAAGCCCAAAAACATGCATTTGGAGTTGGATCATCTTCATACAAAACCTAATTTGCAAGTACATTTAAAACTATAAAATATGGTTCTTAAATGTAAACTACATAGAACAGCAGTATTAAATGACCCCTGTGGTGACGTCACCATTCAACTGTGTGGACTTTGGTGGATTAGTGATTTAACAAGTCTCTCTCTCTCTCTCTCTCTCTCTCTCTCTCTCTCTCTCTCTCTCTCTCTCTCTCTCTCTCTCTCTGCAGCAGTTTAAGCTGGAGTCACTCGCCACTTGGTTCACACCACTGGCCAGCTCTCCACGTGTATTGGCGAGCCTTGGCCACCCATGAACATGTCGCTGGTTCACCACTTTTCCTGACCTGGAACCCTTTTGAAAGATGCCGACCACCGGTCTGCAGTGGTCAGTATCTTTCACAGGACAAAATGTTCCCTGGCTGCCTAATAAAGCTCAACCACGGATGTCAAAGATGCAGTATTGAAGAGATAATCAGTGGTTTTAATGTTATCAATAGTTTTGCAAGTTGTTGGATTGTCATTTGTGAATTTTAAAGGCAACCCTAACTTTCACCTGATATATTCTCTTAACTTTCTCGTGATCTCCATGCAATAGCAACGATAAAGAAAGTATTGACTTTTGTAACTCTAAATTCAATTAAAAAAAAAAAAAAAAAGGTCTCATGACAGGCTTTGCTCGGTCTTTCCTGAGCCCACCGGATTAAGAGCATAACCAGTTGTGTGCATTTTCCCCCGTGCCAGAAATAATCCTTGAAAACACATCTTTTAAGTGCTTTTCCATGACATAGTGTTGATGTTTGCATGCACCATCACCACCGTCAAGCTCACTATTAAAAACACACTGCAGGGGGTGCGCGCTACAAGCTGGATTACATGCCATGTGTGGGAGGGGTTATGTAAGTATCTGTTATTAGTATTGATGTACCATATAAAATGATTCGGAACTATACATACAGACTCAGTGAAACGCAGCAGGTACACTGCTCAGCTCCCTGTTCAATGCGATTATCACACCAACCACAGAATCAGACGCAATTGTGAGGCCCACTTGCATATATTTCTATTCTAGTCATTTTAAAACGATTGGTTATTCAAAAACACAATGTCTGTTGCTGGTACATTTCGTAGCAGAATAAGTATAACACCAAGTAACGGGCAATGAACAGGCGATTCTTTAAAGGAAGATTCCCTGCATAGACAATGGTTCATTGTCCAGATGGGACAGTGACTTTTGCTCAATGGGGATTAATGCGCACACACACACACACACACACACACACACACACACACACACACACACACACACACACACACACACACACACACACACACACACACACACACACACACACACACACACACACACACACACACACATACGATTAAACATATGCAAGCACATCTCATCCTCTCCGTTACTCCTTTCTAATATCTCTCCACATAAAATGTGGTGGCGTCATTCAAACATAAAACTTAAATCATACTTCTTAAACTTCATTTTTAACCATAAATACAGTTGACCGGGTGGACGAGACCAGTAGACTGAGACCAGTGGAATTCAGTTCAAGTTTATGTTTTGATCTGTACTGATACCAAAACATCTTGTATTGGCTGGATTGTGCCAACCAGTTTCATTTTTGTAACGTTGGAGTGACATCTGGCAGAGCCAACGGTATTTCCTAGCATGATGGGCATATATGGGATTTACAGATTTGAAATGTGGATAACAACTGAAAACCTGGCCTTGAGCCAACCCTTCCCTGCAGACTGGATGTTTCCAATAAAGGTGTCCTCAGGACACATGTGAAGTTAAATAGGAACAGCACAGTTCACACAGATGTTCATTCTATCTAACCAGCTTTACCCACAAGATTGCCCAAGCACGATATTAGCGAGTATATGTTTTAGGGATATAACGAGCAGCGTGGGTAACAAACTGGTTATTCCTTACAAGGGGGCAGTGGTTAATGCTCTGGCCTCATATTACAAACATTATGGAGTTTGCATATTCCAGTTCAAGGGATTTGCCAGGGTACGCTGGTTTCCTCTCGTAGTCCAAAAATATGCCCGTGGGGTGAATTGGTGACTCTAAATTGCACCAAGGCTTGAATGTGAGCTGTGAAAAGTCCATTTGAGGTGGTTTATTCCTTCAGAGAAGCAAGCATACATATAACACTTTCTGCAGCCTCTGTGTCACTGTGATAAAAAAAACATATGCCCTCGCAGCCTTCCGTCCCATCAACCTTGACCCACTTGTGTAAATCCACCTCTCAGAAGTGAACAATAAAGAAGGTAAATAATGACGTAAATTCTAAAAAAAAAAAAAAAACAGTTAACAAGGAAAATAATTATCACAAATGCAAAGTAAAGCACATTAACATTAGCAAAAAAATATACGTCTATATACATATACGTCATGTTTCAGTCCTCCTTTCTTGATAGTCGTTAGATGTATGTTTATCAAGCGATTTGACAAAACATCAATGAGCCCTTGAATCTTGGTGTGTCGCCAGGATTTTTACTGTCTTGTTGCATTTTTCTTACTCATGTTTGGTCACGAGTAAGATGCTCACGGGGAGCAAACAACAACGCATATCTCATTGGAGTACAGATGCCTTTTTGCTTAAACTTGGGAGCATCCAAAGCGGTTACAGCCCACCCTGGGAAGGTTCGCTTTCACACGACACTCACAACTCACAAGATGGTTTTAGTCTTCGAAAACTGTCTTGTCCACATGGAAGCAGCCGGGGAAGAGTATGGTGAATGAATACAACGTTTGCAGCAATACGCAGGCTGGAGAAAATAGCCAGTCAGAGTGGTTTAACATTCTCTGATGTCATATCCAAAGGTCCTCAGCACTGACACGGGGGGGGGGGCACACTTCGGACAGGACTGGGTCAGTCCAAACCATTAGTCAACCTTATTTAGTCAGGCCAAAACCCCTGGGATCTGATTAAAACAAAACAGCTGGGGCTTTAGCGGGCATTATTGACTCCAGATCCGTCCGGCGTCACTAAAATAAGTACAGCATAGAGCCACATCAAACCCTCTGCTCAACAAACAGCGATACCGAGGCGATATAAGCTTAGGAAACCTAAATACAGAAGGCAGAACAATGGTTTGAAAAGTGACACACGCTCCGCAACCTGCAAAGGCATTCATGTATATGTGGCAAATATTTCTTTTTAAATCAAGGGTTCAGTCTACATACGTACCACCAATAAATAGACACAAAACATACAACCTCGCAAGTAAAAGCTCAATTAAATCTTTAGTCTGTTCATTGCTGGATTTCCTTAAATTGATTGTATGTGACAACATAGTTCACAGTGTATGTAGACATAACTTGACTATTTCACTCGGTTATGTCTACATACACTGTGAATCAGTGCCTCGTGCCAAGAAATAAAATACCTAGGGTTAAAGTCAACCGACAAGTAGTACAGACATGATTCAACAATAAATATCATCAATCCAAACTACTGTAAGAAATTGAATAACCATCACCAACAGTCACACATCACACTTTTATATTTTAGACCAACAACTATTTGTACCAACCATGCCAGAGCTAAGCACTGGATGAGCATCCACTATAGTAACCAATATCTTGACTGTCATAATTAACTCCATGAACTAAGGAACAAAACACAACACAACCATACACACATACAGTACAAACCTAATATAATCGCCAATAATATCTAAAACACGACAAACAGAAACTCCCATGATGCATTGCAGCGATCAGCTCTGTGATCACTACAATATATATACATGGGGGAGCTTCAGACAAACCTGTTCTTACTAATAATTGGTGTTTGGTGTTTTTCAACCACGCTCTGTACCTCAGCACACACACATGCATTCAACACTGTCCTCTAAAGCAAATACTAATCCGGAATTTTGTGTGCCGACCAACTCTTTGAAACCTGAAAGGCCTATTTTTGTGACTCATCAAAGCGTGTTACCAGCACCATCAAACGATGGAGACACGTCCACATCACCAAACACGTGTTGAAAACAAACAGACTTCACAAGGCCATTAATATGCTCATCCAAACTACTTATGTTGCAGTTTTACGAATGCAAAGTACCATTTTGCTTTCATAACTCTACAAGCCCAATATTATTGAAAAATAAACACAGAATATGCAAAATGGTAAATGACTGCATATTGTGTGTGCTGCCTTTAACAATGGTGCTTTTTATTGACAGGTGGATTTTTCTACAATGCACTAATAAAGGAAACTATCACAAGTATTTGAAACCAATTTTACTTGCCTTCACAAACATAATCTCTTTTGTCTCAGCTACAGTCATATTCTAACACCAACTATAATGCAAACCAAAAACCCAACATTTTAACTATTTCATTACACATCCTCTACAAACATAATTTCTGTACCAAACCTGTCAAGTTTGTCTTATAATTTCTTTAGGAATAAATGCAAGGTTTTTGTTTACAGGTAAAATAAGTATTTTGCAATGAAGTACAGTTTCATTCAGAATTGCTGATGCCACATTTCTGTTTGCACGTGTGACCTTTGCCATTTCAGGTGCTGTGTTAATACCAGTTACTAAGAAAAACAGCACTTCATTCCAATTGTTTGTTGCTATTTGTTTTTTTTACTGGATACCAGAAGTAAGCACAATTTCACTTGTAAATTTCACTGTCAACTGGGATGTTTTGATAGCATGTGCAAAGTGTTGTAGAGTATTGGTGAGCACTGTGTGGGTCAGTCTGACTGATTCATTCAGGCTGTTTGAGTAAATCAACCAGTTCTAGTCTGGTATTTTTCGGCTCCACATGCTGCACCGTGCATGCTCCTATGTGTCAGACCTTTTTCATGTCTTATTTAACTTGAACGATATTGACATGGACACAAATAAAACCTCCACTCTGAAATAGCTTTTGGAGTCACCAAAAAGAACGAACATGTTTTTTTTTTTTAAACCAACTGGCCAATTGGCCTGACGGTCACTGCCGAAGAGCCCGGTCACAGATGGAGCTGCACTCCACAGCCCTCTTTACTGACACCCCCTCCCCATCCCCAGGCCATCCATGGAGGAGCTTAGTGTGGATTACACCACATCAGCCATGGCTACAAACATGGATATTCCACCATGGCTTAGATATCATGCTGTCCACCAAATAGTAGACAGTAAATACGCATAAAAAAATGTCAGCACAGCTTGAAACACAAGATGAATGAAAATTTTACACACAAAAAAGCTGCGATCGCACATTGGCATGAGTTTCATTTATATGCAGTAACCTTTACAAGTTTGCATCCGGGGTATGTACAACATAATAATACTTATTATGTTTGAGATTATTCAGTCAGTTCATTTAAAGACAAAGCAAAGGGGAATGACTCAAACCCAAATGCCCCCCTTCCCTGGATAGAAGGTTTACAAAGGGTTGGTGTGGCAGGATGGAATTAGTGGTCCATCAGTTTATTTTTTGTTTTTGGCTTCACGATCAGATATGGTGGGTCAAGCAGTTTAAGAATAAAAGTCCAACCATTTTACATCACATAAAGTTAATTATTTATGTTTTTACCTATCTCGAACCATTTATTCTTTTTTTTTTTTACTGCTGGTGTTCTCGGTAGAAAGCAGAGAAAGAACTTCATTGTACAGGGGAAACATTTTTAATAATCTTGAATTGAGTCGAATCGAATTACAACAGTTATTGGTCACCTATGTGATATATATATATATATATATATATATATACACACACACACACACACACACACACACACACACACACACACACACACACACACACACACACACACACACACACACACACACACACACATATATATATATATAAAGACTTGAATAAAATAAGTCACCTTTATCATTTCAACTGAAGTCTTAATACCCATATGTTGACATTTTTCGCAGGGTACACTGCTGTGGATGATCCATCAGGACAACAATACAAGCAGTATACTAAAAAGGCAGGAGCTATCGCCTACCGATGGATTTTATGGACAAAAAGTTTCAACCTGCTATCGAAGTCATAAAATACTTCATGGTACATACATAATTGTGTTAGTGAAAAATGGGCGGGACCCATAGTTTACTTCATTCAGACTATAATCTCTTGTAAGCAGATATCCAACGGGAGGTTTCCTCTCCGCCTGCTCCACATAGATGATGAAGGGGGGGAAAGCCTGAACGCTGAGGATTCACTGCAGCCATTTCAATAATCTGTCCCTCATATAAAAACACACAGCAGGAAGTAGTATTCCAGACAACATCTGGCTCCATTTTCACAGAGATAAACCAGAGATGCTATGTGATGAGCAGGTGATTTTCCACCACAGCAAACTGGTATCTTCACAATGACCTTCACTCTTAGCTGAATGAAGACATTTTGTTGGGGGAGGGGGGTTGGATCTTTCACTTTACTCATTTTTTTTTAATCCCAACCACTATTCCATATTTTCCCCTGCATTGCACCATGATGTGAGAAACTGAGAAGGGAGACTTTGGTCCATGACTGGACCAAGATGGTTGTAATCTGAGAAGGACATTTGAGAATCTTGAGCACATACGTGTTTATTCCCTTCGGTTATGTAAAAGTCTCAGAGGGAGAGGCCTAAACATGAAGAGGATCATTGCCTCAGGTTGACTGTTGTGCGGGAAAGTCTGCATGCCATTGCATAAGACTCTTTTCCAGCACATGTCCACGTATGCTGTCCCAAGTCCAAGGGATTTCTGCCCCCTCTGACTCACTCTGCCATCATTAGCATGTGTGTTAATCTTTATTCAAAATGTTTTTTTATTTAGAATGATTCAATGAATGTATCTTTTTTTCCAGTTTCCTTACACAGTCATTTTATTCACTAACTATATAGATTTTTTTTTTTATAAAATTCTCTTCTTTTGCTACTTATTGACATGAAACATACCTCAGAAATGTCTGATTTCCAATTGATGTCTTACTTTCTTTCTTGACCTCCCATTGTAATTCCAGTTTTACTAGATAATCGTACCATGCATATAGTTGAATTTATTATTTTTGATGCATTTTTCTTACTTCTTCTGTTATAGTTATTGAAGGGAAGTGGCAGTCTGTCCAGGGTATACCAAGTCTACCATTCACTGCTTAGATTTGCTCAAGAACCCCTGAGAATCTCAAAAATGTGAATTTTCAAACAGTTATTTCTGCACTTATAACAAACAAAATATATATTTTTAAATGGTACATGCGATTTTTAATAAGTGTGGCTCCTGGTTAACCAAAAGTTAGATAAAAGATCTGACATTATGTAATATTGTCATATTATGAGATAGTGTGCTTCTGCTTTTCATGACTTATCAGCTAAAATGACAATCAAACATCGATGACCAGGAATATTTTAGTGTGTGAGTAATAAATCAGGAAAGGTTTTTTTTAAGATGCACTTGCATAAGAAACTTGGACAAACAATTATTTGAATCTGCAACACTTTTAAAAGTAACGAGTTTGACTTCAACACTGCATGAATTTATGAATTTTGATACATGAAGCTCTTTGTCTGATGCAAAGCATGTGGGAAATAATGCCCGCTCTTGCTACAGCATGTTGAAGGTGATGACAAGTCAAGTAACCACTTTTGTGTGTGCCTGTGTGTATTATATACTGTATGTGTGTGTGCCAAGTTAATGTGGAGCAGGTTTATTGGGGCCGACCTATTAGGGCTATCACTTGAGCTGCATGCGGTTCTTTATTTTACCCTTCGCCGCTGCCAACCTCTAAAGAGGCCGGGATAATAGGTAGCCACCAGCGATAGCTATCGACAAGTAAGAGTTACTTAAAGGGGTGTCAGCAGGGGATCAGTCAGGAGGGTTTAATATTAAATGAAGGACAGGCTCGGGTTCGCTCTCCTCTATTAAGAGAGAGCATTAGAGACTCAATTACTGCTGGAAAGAATTATCAGTTATGCATAGCACAGAAAACACAAGGGACATCTTTGTAGTGTTTCCATTCCTCATTAACAGACAAAGGTAAAAATTTTATTAGATCAAACAATTCTACCTCTTCAATGCAATTTTATACAAACTTACCTGCTAATTGTCACAAGTTGGTTTCTTCTATTTTTGGTTTAGTTTGCTCATTATGCAAGGATGATGAGGCTATATGAAAGTAACTGAGCACTGCAGGACACTTCAGATTGCTGCACAGCAGGCCAACAGCAGCTGGAAGAACCGCTGCGTGATTATCCAGAAGGGGAAATGTGGGGCTCGGTAAAGTTCATCTTCAACAGGTGACAAATTAAAGCTGATAGTGCAGCGGAGAAATCTGGTAGACGCTGCAATGCTGTGTGCAGATTTTTTGCTGGCACAATGCAGCTTAAAAAAAAAGAAGCTGTAAATCATTGCGAAGGTGTTCTGTACGTATATTCGTGTGTGTCCAACTGGAGCGAGTCTCCTCTGGGAGGCTGATGCCTGTAAACATGGGACGTGAGGAACCAATGACTCCCTGTGTTAATGTTCAACCACAGCAGACAGTGCTATAAGTTCATGTAACTCAGTTGCAAGAAGACCCAAGAGGTATTTTCCTGTATATATAGTGATTAATAAATATTACTTTTCACAGCAACTAAATTGAGCGTAAATTGACTGACTTTCATTTGCTCTTCCAGGCCTGTTCCTAAAACATAAAACACGTTTCACCAACAATGAAGGACTTCACTGAGATATCTGAGACACCACCAGCTTCATCAGAAATCGTTTGCAAGAAAATGAAGCGGTATCTCCTGTGGGAAAAGCAAAGCAGCAGAATGTAAACTTCCTCGGACCTCTGTTTGCATTAAAATATATTCATATTTACTTTTGTGTGGGGTGTTAGAGGGTATTCACTCCTTCAGTCCAAACCCAGCATATTGGTCTTGGGCTAAATTTATTTCCCAGTACAACCAATGATGTAAACAGAGTTCAGGAGAGGCCCTTCGATTGAACTTCTATTATTATCAGTCATATCTAATCTGGTCTAAATCCATGAGCTCAGGGCTTACCCTGACTAAACTGTGGGATACTTCAGAGATCACCGAGGATCCGTACCTCATGTCACTGACCTCTCCTCTACAATGAATTTCATAACAAACAAAAGGCATTTACTTTTTGGAAACGTATCAATTATTTTTGCTGCAGTGCACTTGTTTCACTCTAAAATTGATTGAAAATGGTTAAATATTCTTTTCTTGAACGTATCTAACACCTGTTCACTAATGTGGTTTGGCAGCTTCGTTATGTCACATGGTTTCACATTTTGTCAGCTACTTATTTTCAATAAATCCTTCTTTCCACTATATGTAACTGAGTGCAAACTGACCATGTGCTGAAAATTTGATTCTTTCCACCTGCAAGAAAACACAGCCTATCCTATAGGCTCCATGTTTCATGCATGAGCTGTCTGATTTGTTGACAGTGCAGCGGGGCAGAGATGGCTCCACTAATCATGGCCAGATGTGTGGTTGGCCAGATCATACTGACCTGCTTCTGTTAGGCTTTCTCATAACAACCGCAGACAGTCCACAGGCCACAGACACCTCTCCTTCTGTTACTGGGAGCCAGAACCTAATACTGGAAGGACCAGCACTAGATGTAATTAACCAGAGAGCGACTCGGGGCTAAGATAGGGCGTCGCTCACGCAACCTGTTGGCAGAAGTCAAACACTCCTGACAGTTTTGCGACATACGCTGAAGAGTTTACAACCTGATCAACAAAGTTTGTTCATCCCTACAAGTGTTTAAACTGGGGGAAAAAACTATTTTGGAAATTCATAGTTCTCATTAACTTAATTGGTAAATACTTTGTTTTACACTGTTTTTCAGGATGGTTGAGTTTCTTCTGTTCATTTACTTGAATCGGTCATCTGTGCCTGGAAAGGTGTCGAGATGTCTGGTTATCCATAATCACCTGTCTGCACTCACCTGTGGCTGCTCAGCCTGTAACTTTCATTAGATTTTAAATTTGTGTTTCAGCAAAATCAGAAAAGAAAACAAGACGGCTACTCACACAAAGAAATGGTAGAGGAAGCATTTCAATCCAGCAGGTCTTTCTAGGAAGTTGTAAACATCCCCCTGCATGCTAGTCTTGATGTAAGGGCTCTGGAATTCCTTTTGATGGTGATGCAGCCAGCTCGAACGAGGGAGAGGCTGCGGTGCAGAGGTGATCGAGGGCTGGCTCTGTATGATCTGCAGCGCCGGGTCCTTTGTATCCGCTGGTGGATAGCAGGGAATGCCTGATCCATTATTCACTGCTGCGGGGTCCAGTTCCAGTGAAACAGGAGAGTAGTGGCCTCTGTGAAGCACGGTAGGCTGCAGGGCAGCACCACTGGTGGCAGTGGCAGCGGAGCCCCCGAGGCCCGTGTCCACATCCGGGTCCAGGCCGAGGCTGAGGCTCGTGCTGGCATATCCGTTGGGGCTGCATCTGATGAAGGAGCTCCTCATCCTGCTGCCATAGTCTCGCTGAACATGGCACGTCGTGTGGAAGGAGTGCGTCCGCCGTTCCCCCATGCTGCCCTGCAAGACGGTCCAGAGGCAAGCGGCCCGGTGAAAACCCTGGAAAGTCTTTGGTCAAAGACACACCAAGTGCAGCAGGACAGGCGCGCTATCTCCGCATGGCTAGCGATCTGCTGCAGAGACGAGGTCTCTCTGCCGTGAGGTGTGTGTGTCCATACCTGCACAGGAAGGGCTGACATGAGTCATGGTGATAGTGTGACAGAAATCAAGCCTTGCCCTGGTTACTTTAGCATCTGTCATGGAAAATACAACACTGGAAGGAATGCCAACATGATCTGCTTTAAACTTTAAATCTGTTGTTATTTTTTTTTTCCATCTTACCATCATTATTGTGTAATATCACACGGCCACTGCATATTCTCATCTGGTGCTGAAACAGGTAGTAGTCAGCCAGAGCAGGAAAATATTGTTATGCTAAAAGTGACATCAGATTAGAGTCTGGTAAATACAAATCATGCTTCTTTTCAGCATGTTAAGTTTGAACTGGAGCCATACGTACACACTGATGCCTATTAAATATCCTTGCTGTGTAACAACAGTGAGCTTACTTACTGTTCAAAAGTATGACTTTAAATTGACATAAGTCAGAAATCGCACAGACAGGGAGATTTGTGAATGATTGTTGTGTAATCGGTTGTTATGTCAACTGTGAAAATAATACGCCATAACTGCCACGTAATATTCCCCGGAACAGAATAATAAATGCGCTACTTGTAATTGAGACAGGTCAGCACACAAGTTCATTCCCACCTCATCTCTCTGAGGATTTTCTACAGTAAAGGAGAGAGAGAGGAGAGGGAAAAACAATGCATCATGTTGATTTGTTCTTGATGGATATCAAAACCTTTTCCACTCCTCCATCTGGAGAGGCAAAACAAACCATGCACTCTGGTTTCACATAGAGGAAACATTTCAGCAGGCGCTTTTCTGATGCCACTGAGACACAATGTCTAAATGACATAAGATATCAAGGTCATATCATAATAAAGTATGATAAATACAACATAAAGCTCTTCATAAAATAACACTGTATACCAGAACATTAGGTTACCACAGGTGCAATGTCAGCTTCCCTATTGCTCATGCAAAAAATGTCACATCCCAGAAGAACAATCAAAATGTCCTCAAGACAGAAATTACACAAATCAATGTATTGGTAAGTTGCAGCCACGTAAATAGATGTTTCTCTTTCACCTAAACAGCTCCAACAGTGTTAACGAAGTCAAGCACATACTGTAGATCGTGTTTACCAACTAATAAAAGCTTTGCAGGAGAGATTTTGATGTCTAATTGATTTGTACGTGTGTTGATTTAAGAAATGTCAAAGAGAAAACATTGATGGTAGGGTCTATTTGTTGATTTCAGATACACAATAGAGGTTAGCTTTATTAATTTCATGAATTATATCTAACAATTATTTAAAAGAAAAGAGAAAAACATTAAAAAAGTAGTGTGGAAATTGTGCGGAATGGCTTGTCGATTATGAAACAAACTTTGCCAATAAACATGTTTGCAAACCCATGCCTGCAAAAGGTATATAATCTGATTGACTTTAAAAATGTCATCGGTTTTAGGTCGTTTCAATATCTATGTGAGTTTGCCAAATGTTAATATGAACAGGATGGTGAATAGCCAGGCTTCTATCCTTGGATTCACTTTGAGGATAGTCCTGTGTGTAATTTTGTTTTAATAAAATACAAATTAAAGGCAACACTTTGTGATAACTTGCAATGCAAAATAGCTCTGTTTTGCACTACATAAGCCGCTGAATGGTTTACTAACTGTGAATGTTGAATACAACAATGCACCTGAGGGGATATATCCAACATGAGATTAATTCTGACCGTGGGAAAATAAAGAAGTCGTGTGCACGGGCTTAAAAAAAAAAAAAAAAAAAAAAAAAGGTTAACTTACCCAACAAAGCAAGTAGAAGAAATTAAAACCACATCCAATATAAACAAGAAACAAGAAAGTCACTCAGTGGCTACTTATAGGTTCAGGTGCCCCCACCTGAAACATTCTCTGGATCCGCCCCTGGTCTGCCTGACAGTTTAACAAAGATATTTTCCATCTGCCTCGCCAAAGTCATTCCTCCTCGTCTTTAATCAAAAAAAGCATCGGTCTTTTCTGAGAGGAAGCGAAAGCAGGGAGTGTGACGGACGTCCGAATGATGCCTGAAGGGATCGGAAAAAGTCTCCTGGAGAGAGAAGTCGGGGAGGTCAATTGTTTTTGTCCTCAGCTGTGGACGAACCGATGACAAGCGTCACATGCGCTGCCGCTGTCTGCCCTTAGATTCAGTTTCTACCTTTTGAAGCGCACAGACATGGAGACGCACAATGAGCGGTCAGACGCACACAAGCTGCTGTGGGACTCTGTTACATGGCATTGTGTGGTCTTTCCGTTAAACTCAACCTGCAGCCCCCTGGAGCGAAAATGAAATGACAGCATAAGTGGAGGAAAAAAACCTGCCCGTGCCCTCCAACTTGAGAAACTCCATCACTCCAAAAAGAGAAGCTGTATAATAAAGTGAGGTTAGGTCAGGTTTTGTGTCACAGCTGAGTGTATTCAACAATTGGCGTTAAAAAAATAAAAAATGTGTATGAATGTGTCAAACCTTACCTTAAACTCAAGAAACAGTTGTTTTCAGTGGCAGATGTAATTATCCCTGCCAAAAGGTGTCAAGTTCGTATACTCTATTAATCATTGAACCAAGATCCGGCCCGTGAATTATATTTGTTGTATCATTTAGAAATTGTCCTCCGGGGCTCCAAAACATGGAAACATCGGGAATAGAGTGAAAGAAGTGTTTAATCGGCTGCAGCCCGCAGGACTTGTGTCTTTGAAGTGCATCGCGGTCTGCGCCTGGACACACGCTGCGTTCAGGGGTAAGAGGAAATCCCAATACTGACCAAACACTAAGCTCTCATCTGGTATTATGCCAATATAATTACCATAGAGTAGTGAGTAATAAACTACAGATTTAGGGAAGGTTAGAGGTACTTAAATTTTAAGTTACATTTATGGAAAATGTAAAAAGTTAATGTTACAGTGATATTATATAACTGACATTAGGCCAGGGCATTTAAGTAAAAGCCTGCAATGGTGATTTTCTCAAATTTATTGAAACAAAAGTCAACAACAGTATTTGGTAAACCACAACATAAAAAGTAAATGTCTCAGTAACTTATCATGTGCCTTTGACCCTGAGGTCAGATTCAGCTTGACAATGCCTCCTACCGTTCACAAGTTGATTTATTGTCTTCTGAATCAAGACATCCCATTTTTCTTGAAGGGTAGCCCTCAGGTCATTGAGGTTCTGGGTACAGAGTTCCAAGCCTCTACAAGACGACTCAGCTGATCCCAGAGGTTTTCTATGGGATTCAGGTCTGAAGAAAGTGCAGGTCACTCCATTTGAGGGACACCAGTCTCCAGCAGCCCTTCACTAATGTCACCTTGATAAGCCAGAACATTGTCAAATATGATGATGAAATTAGGCCTGTTTTGTTCATATAAGGGCACAATGACTGGATGAATGATGTTATCCAGGTAGGATGGACTTGTCTCTGTACTATTCACAAAGTGGAGATCAGTTCTGCATTGACTAGATGCACCTGTCCACTTTGTAAAACCACCACCACCACCACCATCAAAGGTTCGTCTGGTGACAACAGTGGCTGATGCATAGCGCTCTCTATGACGTCTCTAACATTGTTGGTGGTCATCATTTCATCAGAGAACAGCACTGAGGCCCACTGATCCCTGGCGACAATACATGTGGCTGGAGGTGTGTTTAAGTGCCCTTGCAGGTGGTCTAGCACTTCGCCCACACTGATGTAAACAGTGTTAAATGGTCTAACTTGCCAATTGAGTACTTCTTTAAACGTACCTTGAGTTGAGTGGCTTTCATCATCTGGTTACATGAAGCTCTGTTCTCAACAAAGCAAGCATCAGTGTGGGATTTGGCCAGAGGATGTCTACTTCTGTCTATTTGACTCTTCCAGTCTCTCTTTGTTTCTAGCACTGTGACACTCTAAGTTCAGTGAACACTTCTGTCTTAAAGCATCCTGTTTAAAGCCTTGCAATGAAGAGGTACTGCTGATCAATTGTTAAGCATCATCTTGGTCTCATGATGTGAACAAGCATGAGGAGGAGGGCTGTTTAAATATTAAATCTAATTGAACCAGGAGATGTATTGGTCCATTAAAACAAAATGTTGCACAAACAACACTGAAACACATAACAATTTGACATCAAAAAGTTTAGACTAGCACATCTAATTCATTTATAAAGGTTATAGTGTTTTTAGGTTCATAATGAAATTTCAACCCTCTATTTCTAACTTTTTGTGAGTCGTATTGCTTGAGATTTAAAGGTGGTCCAAGTTAAGGGCATCCACCTATTTGAAGTCAAATGATGTTGCGTATTATAAATTAAAGGTTTTCCGAGGATTCCTGAACACACCGCCTGGTTATAAAGCAGCAGCTGGCTGGAGGGCACCGGCTGGTCACACATGGACGATCGCACGCACATACAAATACAAAGCATCAAACGAAAACCATGTGAGTTACATGAACGAATATTTAGAACCAAAATCTGGTTCACTGCTGTCTCCCCTTTACTTTACCTCGGTATTGTCAAACCTCTAAACTGGAACCGATGCTGCGCTCGTCTTTACCTGCAGGAGGCGCCAAATCTCCTTTTCTTTTTTTGTTATTGGCTATTTGTCCCAAGCTGCCTTCCGTAGTGGCTCAGAAAACATGGCGACACGCACAAGCACGGCGTTTCTGTCCTTCGGTCAAAGACTAAACTCTAGTTTTGGACTCGAAAAAGCCACATACGCGACAGCGTTGTCTGTAAACTCTTCTCCTGGAAACAGAGGTGAGTTTTGACGGCCAGCATTGTTGCTGAACACTAAAACCATGTAATCCTGACGTAAAGGCCAGGCGAAGTACTTGTGTCCTGAAGGTGATGCAGTAGGTGACGACAACAAAATGTCATCTTTGATTTGACTTTATAGCTGTATAACGTGTGCATGATGTCTCTCGTGACCTTGTGGTGCGTCTGTTTTTGTAGTTCCTGTCAGTAGTTCTGTTTCCGTCTCATTATTTCAACAAGCGGCACTCAAAACGACATCAATTAAAGAAACACAGCAAACATTGGTGCAATGCAACAGTGTAGAAAGTTCAAGTACAGATGCTGATGAATGTTTTCAAAACATTCACCCGTGTATTTAAACAAAAGATCAAAACACAGTTTTAAGAGGGATCTCGTGTTCCAAGAATCAACTGCACCTCTGTTTAGGAAGTTTTACTCCACAAACATCCATATATATGTAATTTGTTGATAATAAACAACAAAAGCAGCCCTTTCCCTCTAATCATACTGTCATTGCCACCCAACGAGGAACCCCAAATACTTTCTTTTACCACTTTGTCACTCCTCCAAGCATCAAATGTCGTTTTCCCAATAGAAACTCAATGGATAAATCATTTAGATTGCTTTTGTCTTTGACCCTTTATGGTTAAAGTATATTTAATTATCTCGTTTCCAAATAATCCCCCTGATTCAGTGTTGATCTGTTATGTGGTTTAGGTGACTTTTTATTAATGTATATATAATATAAGTTTTCTCTACTTATTGTTTCTTCTTCCTTTGTTATTTAGATTTTCATAAGAGTAATGGTATTGATGAGAGCGTTTTCATATGAGCCTGTTGGGCATCTTCCGTCTCTTTCAGTCAGGTTTATTTTAATTTAGTAAAACTGTCATAAGTTTTGCATGAATTAATACATCTTTTAATTGTTCTATACTGTTGTTATACATTTGGTGTTTAAGTCCTAATCTAAAAGAAACTTTAGAATATTCTAGTTCATCCTCATGACTGTCACAATCAAATAAATTAATATCCTACAATACATGCCCGATGCAATTCAATGTGCTTCAGAGCCATAAATAAAAATAAGACGCATATAATCACGGCATAAATATAATGGATTTTTTTTTTTACTTCTTTCATGAGCCTGTATAAAATATTTAAATATACTCTATATTTGATTGGATTTTTTTAGATATTCAAGTAACCCTCACTAAAATATAAAACAACCAATTAAAAAAAAGTGAAACAAAGAACCGACAGTCATGCTTGCAGAAAAAAATACTTTTCCAACTTAGAGTGACCCATTCGATTATTTCCCTGCATGTTTGGCAAAATGATGCCATGCAAACAGTACACATAAGACATTTAAATTGTGGCCGTTGTAGCGATAAGGCTGGGTACGTGAATATAAAATTACTTTTTTTTAATATATTAGATGAAAGTTATTACCAATTCTGTCTGCATTGACGCAGCCGTGACAAATCATTGATTTTCCCAACATTTGAACCAAGTGCATATGTCTGACTGAATTTGAAATACCGTCATTCTAGGCCTTCCAGGACGAAATGGCAGAGGACCCGTCGGCAGAAGACCCAGACGCGAGGTGAGTGCGCAGCCTTTATCGGTTTTCCATGACAAATGCTGCTACTTGGTTTTTAGTTTTGAGCAATCGCAAACAAAACAGTAAGTAAATAAGTGTTCTTTCTGATGTTTTTTTTTCTTTTTACAACTGTGTTATGAAGCACTTTGTGACTTTTTGACTGTGACAGGTGCTATATAAATATACGTTACTTACTTACAAAACAGATTCCTAAACAGTTCATTGACGACGGCGCTTCCTCCTCCCTCTGTGTGTTTGGGTGCATTAGGCCGGGGATCCTCGGACAGAGAAGATGCCGCTGGATCAGGACTGGACCACAATTTATCCAGCTGCAGCCCCTTTCAAAGCGGGCTCCGTCCCCCTTCCTGTGAGGATGGGCTACCCTGTGAAGGGTGGTGTCCCTCCAGAGAAGAAGGGCAACCTGGAGCTCATCAAGGTCAGACATCTTTATTTGCTTAAAGATGCACACACATACACATACAAAGGGGCTTTTAGGATCCACGAAACGGCTAAACAGGAATGTAGAAGTTACATTTCATTGACTTACTTGTTTGGTTGTGCTCATCAGTGAACAACAAAACAAGTAAAAGGGCCAGAGTTTGTACAGTTTGCTGCTGGCTTATGCTCAGTTGAGTTAATTGTAGCTGGGCCAGCACTCTCACAGTACTGAGGAAGACTTTATAATTTTTTTTGCTCTGCTGGCTGTCTCTCTGTGCCCGGATTACTGAGCTGCTGTGTCCAGACACCAGCTGCTCCATCTGGACTCGAGCCACTCGCAGATCTGGTACTTTCACCCGTCACAGCTGGATCTGCGCCGTGCCTGACCATAATGCCTAACGATATTGATTTGATGCTCTCAGTCTGTCATCGGGGCCCTAACACTGTGCAGTCTCCAACGTTCAGTCAAATTTAAAATTGAAACTCTGAGCTGTGCTTGTGTCTAATTGCACACTACTGCGCTGTCAAATACACCCGCTTCATCCAGACTTGGGTCACACCGATCACATGGCATCAAGAAACAATCACAGCGTACAGCCAATTCAGAAATAAGGTTTCCAACAATCGCATGTTGGACACCTGAAGAAAATCCACACCTGCCAACAGAACATGAACAGCCTGCGCAGGAAGGCTTCAGCTGTCGTGATGAGCAGCAACAAACTGCATCACTGTGCCGTGTGTGTTTCATGTATGTGTGTGTATGTTTGTTGCACATATATACCAGTTATGTAACATCGTTCACTCAAAGGATCAAGAGGATTTTATTTTGGTTTCTGCTTTGATTGCCACGCTCTTTCAGAACCAGCGTGTTCTGAATTGTGACATGAAATAATTTTATCTTGATCGTCGTACATTAAAACAAATCCTGTGACTAATGTAAAGACATAAAAAAGGGGATGGATTTAAAAAAATCACAAGGAGAGAGAGGAGCTTACCAGCTGTTAAAGAATGTCAATATGTTAGTTCGGTATTTGCATTTATGCTTAATGCGTAATGCTTTTTGCTCCTGTCATTTTGACTAACTTGCAAAAGATATGCTCTCTGTAATCAGAGCTTATAAATTAATGGATATCATTTCAATAATGTATATCCTGCTTTGAAGTGCTTCTTTTGGCACATTTAAATAAAATCCTAGTCCAGTTGAATTAAGTTTGATCAGAATCTAGTTTGAGTCCTGCCTCCGTTTGCTTTTGTAAAAGTGGTCTTGAATATATTGTACAAAGGCAACATCCATACGATGAGTTTATTGTGTATTACTACTGTGTTTATGTCCTTGGGCCAGATTAAACAGAAAAGGATTTAAGTGCAAATCATCTCACATCTCTTCATTATTGCTTCTTATTAATCAGTTGGAGTGATGCTGAATATAATCACCAATCATTATGTTTAGTTTAAAAATGTTACATTTCCATCCGTCTATCCATTATTATTTGAATTACTGATAATTGCGAGCACTTTTCTGAATAATTGCATCCTACTTATTACAAGTGTTAATAATAATTAGGTAATTTACTATAATGTCTGTAACATTCAGCAGGTTTTAGTTTGCAAATGTTAAACTTGCCTAAATATCTTCTTGGTTAAACCGTTGTGCTTCTTTCAGCTTTGTACTGTTGTAACCTTTAAATTTCTGTTTTCTTGCTTGTCTCGTGTTTTGTTGGTAATAACACTCCACAGACTCGATGTGTGTTTTACAGATGTGTAATATGGATGTTATGTGTCGAAACATTTCGTATATAAATACATTTGAAGTTGTTTTGAATTAAAAGGTGGTGGGCTGTAATTAAGACGAGAGCTTAATCTCCTGTGCTTCCATGCTGGCTTATATCCTCTTCCCACATGACTTCTATAGGCGGTGTTGCTAAGTCGACTGTTATAAGGAGGTCAGCTGAGAGCAAAGAAATCCTCTGTTTCAGAAGAGGACATGTGCTTGTGAATGAAATGTTTTAAGCAGCAGAGTCTGGGCGTACATATTCATATATATGCTGTGATTTTAAGAATTAAGCGTGAATGTTTGTTTGTCTCAACGCATGTTCATCTTCTGTTTCAGATACCAAATTTCCTTCATTTGACTCCAGCCGCTATCAAGAAACACTGTGAAGCTCTGAAACGTGAGTTTTCAGTTTGTTTCTCGAGAGAAAAGCTTGAATTTTCCTCGACATGATCGCTCTTTTCCATGCATTCAGTGGGTATTGCACCGTTTTCATAAGAGAAGCTGACATAAAGCAACCTTGACAGACATAACAGTGAAATCTCACTACTTTATTGTCTGCAAGGTCGCTTTAGATCTCTGAAACGGGGAGGATTTCATTTTTTTTTTTTCTTTTTACAATTTTAGATGCAGCAAAACTTGCTGAGGAAAGAAGGAAGATTTGAACATTTCACTTCAGGCATTTCTATTTCATAGAAACAAAATGGACTTGTTCAGGATTTATGGAATGATTTTTAATTAACTTTTTATATGCATTACAAATTATTTGACCTCACACAAAAGGATTTCCTTTTGTGTTCTCAGTTGTTGTTTACATGCGCTCATTTTGGTTCAGAGACTGTAAAATAAGTTCACGTTCGTAAATCTAAAAAGTGTTCCGCTTCAGCATCTCTGTTTCACTCGTGTGTTCTTCTGTGTCGTCAGCGTTCTGCACCGAGTGGCCCTCTGCCTTGGACACCCAAGCAAAATGTGACGAGCACTTCCCCGTCAAAGTAGAAAGCACAGACTTTGTGTCGGCCGGCCCTTCAATCAGAAACCCCGCCGCTCGCGTCGTCCACCTCAGAGTGAGTTTCGTTGGCGTGTCTGACTGTCGATTTTCCTCGCCAGCTGGGATCTTCAAACATCTCGTCTGGTGAAACCCGATGTGAAAAATGGGATTATGGATTGACGGGGATGCGTAACTGCTGACATCATGTCTGTGTGATTTATCCTTCATTGTCCAGTGACCTTAAACCGAAGAAAATATGCCAGCAGGTCTGCAGAGAGATTAGTCCGAGACGACACATCGGCACACAAATGGATAAAAGTAACAACACTTTGACGTTGTCATATTTGTTGAGACATTTTAATATTCCTCCTAATCTCAACGCCGCCACTAATCCATCTATGTGCAATCCTCCCATCGGAACAAAACCATACGTCGGGAAACGCATGCGAAACGTGTTGAAGTGGACGATTCACTCTCAAAAAGGGAACAGTTACACACAATCAACACGTGTGTCACCTTAACTTAAACCGTTTTAAACAGCGGTCATAGATACTGGCCAGGACGGGACAAAAAATAAGAATATATTACAATATACAATATTTTAAGGGCAGTTTGTCGATACTGGCCCGGTTGAAATTCCCCTGTGGAAAATGTCTTTTAAAATGTTTTTAATTAATTTTTTGGTTATTGTTGCCGTTAATCGTCATCCATCTGCTCCACCTGACACATTGCCTTCGGTTATATCAGAAAGGTAGGAATTAGACATAATCCAGGTGGATTAGACAGACAGATTGGCGAGCAAATCTCACACAGTTAAATCTAAAATGAGTAGAGTAAGCCCCCACATTTTGGTTACCAAGAAATTGAATCAAAATTTAAATGACCATACGCAGAGCTAGTAAAGGTATCCTTTACTAGAGTATACAGAATGGGTGAGAGACGGAGGGAAACATCACAGCAGGCTTGTTCTTCCGCTCCAAGCCGACACTCGACAACGTCAAACCTCAGCGTCACACACCTTGTATTACCTGTAGTCGACGTTTTTTTACTGCATTGTTAGAAATACTGCAAGCCAGAATCATGAAATACAATGCAATCAAGGGATAATCTCTGTCTTCCATCCATCATCTCTGCAAGGGGCTTAGAGGTGATTGTGGGACCCTGCACAATATATACAGTCGATCATTTTAATCAGAGCTTTGTATAGGTCGAACAAGCACCAGTGTTCTAAGGTTAGACTGTGAAGAGATGTACACTGGTGGTGTGACACATCTGCTCTATTCCGTTTGTCTTTACATCACAAAGCTTTATCTGGAAGTATCTGCTCTGCTTGATTACTTTCCACCCTGATGATGGAATTTGCTGTCAAAGGTAAAGCTGTCCAGCTTGAACCTGGACGATCACGCGCGGAAGAAAATGCTCAAGCTGGTTGGTGAGAGATACTGCAAGGACACGGATATCCTCACCATCAAAACAGACAGGTACCTATTGCCTCACGGGTACATGGATTAAGAGAGAATTAAACACACACACTCACATATTCCCCTTCATCTTGTCGACTAGCTGCCCACTGAGACAGCAGAACTACGACTACGCCATGTACCTGCTCACTGTCCTCTACCATGAGTCTTGGGTGAGTTTCACGTTTTATTTTAAAGCAGTTTTCAAGTCTAATATATCAATCATATAGATTTATATAGACTTAATGATAAAAAAAACAAAAAACTTGCCACTGAGTCGTTATTTTCTTTGTCATCAGTTCTTTACACCTGCCCAGCGGCGACTTTCTTTATATCATTCGGGCGTAAACGCTACCGTCTGCACAGGCATGCAAACAGAATCCACTTGAAAAGTACGTCTCCGTACACTTGTGTTCCGACTTCAGTCAAAGTTGACGTACAAGTAAAAGAAAGAAAAAGTTGACTACCTTTTTAGTTGCTTGTCCTGATGCTCTGTGTTTTGCCCCTTTTGTTTATCTGTTGTCTGCAGAGTTGATCCATAACACTGCCTTACATCAATAACATGGCCTATTTTAAACCTCCTTGGATTAAATTGACCTTTTATCATTCATTTTTTATATTTTTTATGCTTACAAAAGAACATATCGCTTCATCGTCCCTGGTTCTTGCCTTCTCTGTTTTAATTAGCGTTTTTACTGAAATGTGGACGACGACTAAAGTTGCTTTACCTTCAATTCACAAGCGGGCGTCTCTTGAAAGACTCTGAAATTGCACCGTGGTGCCTGTAAAGACTTTTGTAACTCACTTTCTACCAAAAAGTGAATGATTTGTTCGAGGGTTTTGGTTTTTTTTGGTTGGCATTTAGAGGGGACTGATCTTTAATGCAGTACTAGTTACCAGATGGAAGTGTTGCCCATCTTGATCTGAGTGGCTGAGCCCATTAGGGAAGTGTCAGAGTTGAATGGGCAGGAGGATGGCAAACAGCAGCATTGTCCGGTTGACATTTCCCCACAGATGAGGGGGAAATGGACTCCACTCTCAGGTGCTGACCTTGGTACTCATTCCCATTATGCCAACCGTCCCACAGCAGAGAAGTCTGCCACCAGGTCATTTGCTCCACCGCCGTTTGCATGAATTTCATGAATTTGCAGCCTGCCACATGAAAGAAAACGACTCCGCCTTGTGGTACAAGTTCTGCCTTTAGGAGCGTTTCCAGTCATCATTTAGCCACTTTAATTAATTTTTTTTTTTTTTTTCTCCCAAATCTCACTTGGGAGAGGTGTTCATGCCAGGAAGCAGAACACTGTCCGCTGCCCTTTCGGACACACAATGGAAGGTACAGTGCTTGTCCAGTAGGCTGGTGGAAGCTGTGAGAGCCACAAAGTGACCGGGTTGTAACGTTAGCCTACAAAGAGCCTGATTGTTAGCAGCCACTCAGGTGATTTTGATCTCCCCACTTGGGGAGACGGGCCTTGCCTGTTTAATTCCAGTGTGTGTTAATCCAGGCCAGCGTTGGGGCTGACTGCTCAAAGCCGCCTGCAACACAGGGAGCCATTTACCAATTGAGTGTCCATCTGTGTACCTGCGGGCCCAGTACCTGTCCTCACTTCAAGAAATGTGAAGAAAACAGGTGGCGATTTAACATTTGGTCCAGTTTGCTTTTCCATAAATTCACAATTTTGCAGACTCCAACCCTGAACCTGCGGATCGCTGTGATCTCAAAGTCTCACTTGTTTGGCTTCGTAGCCCTTCACTTCAGAGGAAGCCCCCGATCTATTCTCAAGAAGCCACTTCTCCTCCTTTCACTGGGAACTGGCCTGGGTCCAGACAGGATGTTATGTGGATCAGATATGTATAGCAGTAATGATGGTCATTAACCTCAAACACCTGGATCGCAGCGGAGCTGAGGGTCTGTCACCGCCCCGCTTGAAGCTGCTCGCGCACAATCGCTCATATTGTCCTCAAGGGAACGCGACGACAGCCAGACAGGCAGAAGCACATATGGAGAAATACTATCTCTCTGTGAGAGGAGCATCAAAGAAGGGTTGAAAGGAGCCCACGGACCTCCATATTTCACAACTATTGCCAGAACTGAATAATCATTTTTATTACTCTGCAGTTTTTAGTGAGGTGTGACTTCAGAGCTCAAAATGTGAATTCTGTCCCTCTAAAAAGTGACTTGATGTGGGGGTTTTGTTTTTTTTTTCTCCTTCAGAAAACTGAGGCCTGGGAGGCAAATAAGACTGTGGCAGACATGGAGGAGTACAGCTGGGAGGACAGCCCGTCCCAGAAGAATATCTTGGATGTGCTGCTGCGAATGAAAGCAGCAGGGGGGGACGAAGGCGAGGAACTGCGGGAGCAGCTGCTGGGACAACGAGAGGTGCAGGAGTACAAGGAATCGGTCACAAGGCTGAAGAATGAAGGAGAAAACGAGAGCAGCATGTTGCAGTACAAGGAGGCGGTCAAGAAAGTTCTCAACCTGTAATACCACTCATGTATTTAAACAAAGACGGTAATCAAGACCAGCAGGGATCTATAACAACACACTTTTGGCCTGGGACGTCATTATGGACTCTATTACCGGCAAAACCACGGGCTACTGTCACAAACTTCACTCTTCAAAATAAAAATGTTGTCTTTATACTTGGCCTGTACTCTCATCCCACTCTGGTCAGTCTCTGGTCAGAAACGGAGCCGCAGCAAAGTGAATGGATGCTTTCATCATCAGGCCGTTTACTCAGCACTTCTTGAAGCGTTTTGGTCTCTACACTTTAAGGTAACCTGATGCACTTGGGTACTTCAAGGACGTTTGTGCAAAGCCAGTTATCCTCGAGCAACAATAAATGATGTAACGTTCTCATTCCCGATTTTTTTCCCCCCCCACTGAGCTAGTACAAGTGTTGCAACAGATTTAATAAACTGTTTCATGCGGAAAAATGTGAGTTTTGGGAACTGTACATTTGCATCGTCACCACCCAGATTGTTCCATACAAGGGCTGCCACACATTTCAGGAACTGTTGAGTTGCAGAAATTACAACAAATGAATGAAGAACCAAAATAGAAATCCTACTCATGGAAAGTCCCTGCAAAGCCAGTAGGTCACAGAAGTGAAGAAATGTTCATGCTGATATTAAAGCATGAACCAGAAGCAGCAGTGGTTAATTGTAATTGATAGCAATTTCAGTAAAAATAGAATTTGTCATAAATTACAGGATACATGATCTGTCATTTGTTGGATTTTAAAACTTAAGTCAGGCGGCACGGTGGAGCAGTGGTTAGTTCTCCTGCCTCAGAGTCCCCGGTTTGAGTCTGAGCTTGGTGTCAAAGTTAGTGATGCACATAAAAATGAAAGATTTAAAAAAATTCATTTCATAAATACAAAACTGAATTGTTTTTTAATTTCTTTTATAAGTCCAGAAGTATTCTTCCTACTGGCTGTGTTTCACGCTACCTCGTGCAAAGAAAAAGCAATAGGAAACAACATACATGCTACTTGGGTGACTGAAGTCAAGTGTCCTTTCATCATAATTTCTCCCCATTAAAAATAGTAAATCAAAATGAAACGTCTTTGTTCCTCCAAATCTGCACTTTCAGGTGCTCTCTTTGACCAGCACGTATTTAATGAGGCGCATGGAGCCTTTCTTTCCTCTCCATGTTGTACGGTAGCGTCCCATGCGCTTCCTCTGGCCCCTCCAGCTCACCAGCAGCAGGACGGAGCAAACGCAGCTCAGCAGCACCGTGATAAAGATGGCGACTGCCACCAGCACAGTGTTTGCTGCCACGTGCCAGCCAGATCCCACCTCAGCGGCGGCGGTGGTGGCGTCCTCGCCATCCACTCCGTCGTTGGCCGCTGTCTGGTTCTCCCCCAGAATGGCCTTTGTGTCATTGGGGCTCTGCTTGGTGCTCACTACGCTTCCCACAGGGGTCGTGAATCCCGGAGGGCTGCTGGCCGGCTGGGAGGATGTGGTGACGTCCTGCTGGTTTGAGGTGGATGTGGAGGGTGGAGCAGTAGAGAAGGCAGACAGAGTCTCAGCACCGGGCAGGCCAGCTGTGGTGGCCGTACTGGACCAGGGCGATGGGGTCAAGGTAGGTGCAGCAGAAGGAGCAGCAGTGGTTGGAGCACCGGATGTTGGTGCAGGTTTTTTAGTGGAAGACAAAATGACGGTGGCTGTGGAGGTCGTTGCAGGCCGACTGGAACTGTTGGAGCCGAGCAGCCCTGCGGCGGACGTGGCAGCAGTGTCGGTGTGCGCGCCGCTTTCTGGAGAGGAGGGTTTACCTGGAGGTGCAGCAGTCAGAGGCAGGACAGCGGGCGGGGGCGGATGAAGGAACTGGCGCTTGTCTGAGGGCAGCGGCTCCGAGGCATTGACTCGGCCGTAGTGGTGCGGCAACACGCGCACATTTGAGGTGAAGTACTTTCCAAACACCAACAGATCAGGGTCCACACCTGGAGCATGAAAATCCCCATGAGTCTCCAGTCAAGTCTGACTTTCTGTTTTCTAAATTAAAAGGTGATCCTAATTCATGTACAGATTAAAATCACAAACAATATAATAGTGTTGGTGCCAGAGGTGACTCTGTCATGAAACTTGAAGTTAAAAGTACTGACATCACTGGCGTTTTACATGAAACTGGCTTCCTGTCTCTGTTTATTTAAAAAAAAAAATTATTATTGGTTTCTAAAGGTGTTAAATGAGTTGGCACCTTCTTATTTATCAGATATTTTACACATTAATACAGTTTTATCATTGAGGTCAGCAAATTATAATGGTCCTTGACGTTTCAAGATCCTCACTAAGAAATGGAGGCGACCATGCCTGCCTGACCATATTCTGTCTCTTGAGTCCTTCAAATGTCAACTCAAGACAAATATGTACTCACTGGATTTTAACAATAATTGTATTTTTATTATTATCTTTAACTGTGAAGCACCTTGGTCAACTTTGGTTGTTGTTTTAAATGTGCTATACAAATAAAGTTGGATTGGATTGGATATAGAAGAACGCATTCTGCACATTGCTGTAACAGCTGCATACATAGGAATTAAATAGAACTTGTTAGGTTTATAGGTATATGAGGCTGCTGCAACTGGTGCACCTGTAGCATTTTTTTGTTTTGTTTGTCCATTACTTGATTCTCAATTTCTCCAATTTTGTGTTGTAATAGGATCATCGAGTCAAAATCACTTTAACTTGACGACTCCCTGATGTATCTACTTTCGTCACAAATTGCAACCTTGTTGCATACAAGTGCAACAGAAATACAAAGAGGCAGAAAATGAAGCACATGCAGGGTATCTCTAATCTGAGTACTTTCCATTTCAAGGCAACATTAATGTTTTGCAAAACTCACATGAAATAGTTTTGGCATGGATTAGAAAACATTCATTGAGAAATGTAATCACGATATGAACTGCTGGCTTCTGTAGTGTACCTTTTGTGATATTGTAGAGAACAACGTTGCCTCTGTGACTCAGGATGCAGCTCTCCAGGGTGGGACAGTGCAGGTGGAAGCAGTTCACGTTGTCTTGATTGCTGTCGTAGTGAAATATGGCCAGATTACAGGAAACTAAAACAAAAAAGAAATGCAATCAAACTGGAAGGAAGGCTCACGACGATCAAGAGGTGCCCTGGCGTGCAACTCGACGTCAACGTAAACAAAAGAAGCGGCAACTCACAGTTCCTCGTCAGGCAACAGGTGCGGCTGCATTTGAGCGCAGTCTCCTCCTGGTAGTGCTTCAAAAGCTGCGCTCCTCTCCGCTGAGACTCCTCGACATCTATGAAGAGGCCCGGGAAGCGTCGGATCCAGCAGTTTTTATAATAGGAGGTCGGTGAGCACCTCGACTCAGTGTGGCACACCAGACTCAGAGCTGTCAGCAACCACCATGTGGCGTTCATCGCGCGTAATGGAAGTCAGTCCATGTTCAAACATTATCCGGGCGAGGCAGCCACATCTTTTGGGAAGTTGATTAGTTGGAGTTGACAGGCACGAAGTGGAGCCGGCGGTCTGCTCTTGCTAGTGGTTTTCCCTCTCCAGGTGTGTTACGGTTGCGCACCTGGAGGAGGAGGAGGAGGAGGAGGACCCAGACGTGCGTAATTCGTCTGTGGCGCGTCCTGAACGTTGAGATCAGTGAACACCAAAACTCCACAGAAGAGAATAGGGCCTGCTAGAGATAGTTACGTTTTGAAATGTAATGTGGCTCTTCACCAGAACCGTTGTGATAAATCCTTGCTTTGTTAAAATACAGCCCCGTATTAACTTAAGATGCACTACAATACCCTGAGGCCAATCATCTGCTATATTTTAGTCTTATTATTTACACTGTCATCACCATCATCAATAGTAAAATCACCTTTTTTTTAATAAACGCTGCTGAATAACAAAATAAATCAGATTTTTCGATTATTTGAGCATAAATATAACATTTGCTTAAAATGCCAGTAGGCTATTGACTTTTAAGGCCCCTCCCCTTGAAAAAAAACTAACAAAAAACTTACATTCATTGCCGATTTGTGATTTCTCTTACTTTATTTTGAGTTCTTCTGTGGAAACAGGTAGTATTACCATTTTTGTTAACGGGCTGGATTTGTTCAGCGACAAGTAAAATTGTGTCCTCCAGTTTGTTATGTTGTCTGCCCACAAGTGGGCAAGTGTGCATATTTGTGCAAATTTAACAAGACTGAGCTGAAAACACATACTGTAACCCGACTGAGTCAGAGCATCCAAAAACTGCAGCTCCTGTGGGGTGACCCCTGTTTGCAGTGGTCTGTCTAAAGTGGTCGAAAGCAGGAAAAGCAGTGTACCGGTGACTGAGTCATGGATGGCCAAGGCTTATTGAAGCTCACGAAGGAGTAAAGGCTCACTGTGATCCAACAGAGGATGCATTATGGCACAACCTCTCGCAGAAGGTAAGGTGTGTGATAGAAATGAGTTAAAATCTCTGTTTTCAGCATGGTCACAGATTTTGTCTTTCAGATGAGACAAACAAGCCAGCTGCTCCTGAGTTTGGGGATTTTCTGCACTTCTGCCACCTTTTGTGAGCTTGTTTGGCCTGTTCACTGGTAGTGAACGCAGGTAGTAACACGCAGGTAGTTTTGAAGATAAGGCTTGAAAACTAAGCAATGATACAGTCAGAAGTATGGCTAACGATTAACATTTTGAACCAAAAACAACATGGTTGAGTTACTTCAAACCTGAAAATATAATCTAAAACATAACCTTTGATTTATACCACAAAATGGTAGATTTAATGGAACCTGCCAGCCCTCAGAGCTTTCATCATGCATGTTCCTAAATGCTGAGTATCCGGGTGTTGGTTTTGCCACTGTGATTGTAACTTCTGGGAAAAACTTTTGACATTAAGGTCAAACTGAGAAAGGGGCTTGAACAACCAACCTGGAGATGGAAGAAAACCCACTTTATCAATTAAGCCAATGTTGTGGAGTTGTAATGATGACTCCACAGCACCAGATGGCAGTAGTCATCTCCATTAAGCATCAGCTGTAATGAGATTTTGCACTAAGAATGTACAAAATAAATCTATTATTTGCCATATCAGTCATTTTGTATTTTGGAAAAAAAAAATCAAACTTTTGAACTTTCTCAAACCAGCTTTGAGAACATTAAAGATATAATTGCACCTGTTCCATTCAAAATTCATATTGATCACACACCGGGAGCAATGGCTGCTTCAACTGAATCAGTAAGGAATGAACTGTTTACATCTTCAAAGTTGTGTGTTTCAGGCTTTAAAATGGAGTGATTTATTACTGACTTCAGAATTTTAATCTGAAAAGGAAACTTTCAATGTAGCAGCTACTACCATTGTCAGAATAAAATTACTGTTTTAATTTACACACTGGGGACTATGGATGACTTTATTTTTGCCAGTTTTAGAATGTGAAGTGAACCCAATTTACCATAAATGCTATATTGTATAATCCTTGTACATTCTTTGTCTTAATTTCATTACAGGGCTTTTATCAGTTTTTATTAATTGTGACAGAGTTGGGGGTTTTTTTCTCCTACGTATGGGATTTTCCTTATTGCAAACTCAAACTGCTGCTGCCATTATAATTGATCATACATACCAGAATGACCTCACAAGTATGTCTCTTTATGAAGTCCTCTTAAATTACGGTACGATACATGCATGACCATGATGTTTAAATGATATGATCAAAAAGAGTCCTCAGGATCCTGCATATTTGATAAACATTTGGTTTACACCACATACAATGGTACAAAATTCAACAACAGCAAGTAGTTATGTAAGAAATACTTGTATTTTCATCTGACACTTCAGGGCGAGATACAGATATGAACAACTTCAGCTTACAGATCCAAATCTGGTTCAAGTTAGCAGTGTTATTATGTGCCTTATGTTGGAGTCAGACAGTTTTCAATCAAAAACAATAAGACAATTTCAAGAAACATTTAAGAAGAAACATTGAAATGAATACAATAGCTCTTTCAAATCATTTTAGCCACTCGTCTTCACTCCCGGTTTAGGAGGAGATGGATGTGGCACTGTACATAATTACTCAAATGCACAAAGAAAAACAATAAACATTGGCACAAAAAACAGTGATATTTCATGGATGTGCAAAAGAGGGATTCACTGTACTTCTCACTCTATTTTTCCCATTGTTATACACAGTAATGTCACCAGATGGCACCCTGAGGCAGCCAAACTCCTCTGTAGCAAACATCCCCTGCACATGCCTGTGTAAAAGAATCTACATTAAAAACAAGCTCTAGTAAAAATGAGATGAAAAACACCACCAATGATAACGTTCTCATGCAGGTCTTCTTGGCTATGTCCGGCTCCTTTGGTTTAGAGACCACAGTGTGTGATGGTCCTTCATGTTTTTTTTGTACTTTTTTTTTTTTTTTTTTCTCTCTCCATGTCTTCCTGCCACTTTTCACCCAGCTTCCACAGTCCCCAAATTCTCTCGCAGATGCTGACACGGCCACTATATTCGCTGAGCTCCCGACCAAGTTTTATGGTTTCGGCTTGAAGCTTTTGGAAGAAATAGTCCGTTCTTTAGAATTGTTTCTTACCGATGTGCTACAAATTGTCTAAGAGCTGGAAAGTCCAGACTGTAGTGCTTTGTCAGTCTTTGACTAGCCTGTAGATGTGATGCTGCGCACCGTGCTCACTAGTGGACACCTCGAATACGTAGGCTATGCACAGCAGGGTCTCCAACGTGTCCCTGTTAGTCACCACCTGCAAACAAACAGTGTTTTCAGGATAGAAACCTTCCAAACCGTAATTTCAATGCATGCAGTTGAGCAGTTTTCTCATGTCTAAAGAAAGATGGGAGATGTAAAATATGGCTATAGTCATGTGACAATGCAAAAAGCCCTGACACAAGCACGCTACTTCATACGTCATTATGCTCTACTGAGCTGCATTGAATGCAACACTTGTCACAGAAGCCAAATCGATCTATTGTGCTCAGCAAGGCAGTGAGGAATCTGCGTGCATGTATCTGTTGTCTATATGTGTGTGCTCATCTGTTTATGGGCTGTTTGCGGTTAATATGAGCTAAATCAGCCCATTGAGAAACCTAATGACATGCTGCCATGTAGTCGTCAGTGTGGGCTCAATATGGTCATTGTCCCTTGGCTTATACTGGAGGAATGTAGCCGGCAATCGAAGGAACACTAATTTCTTTGAAGCCTGTTGTTGGGGACTGGTTGGTTACTATGGCACTGCACTGTTTTGTTTTGTTTTTTTTCACTTTTCCTTCTGTGTGGAGGTTCTGCACAGAGCTCACCAAACTCATTCAGAAGACTCAAACTTCTAGTACAAGGGACAAGATCATTTGCAACGCAATCACAAACAATACTGTTCAGAGGTGAAAAATAAATTATTAATGGTGCATCATCGCTATCTGATGTATTTATTTAAAGATGAGCATCTGTGTCGCCCTGTGTGCGTCTTCAGCACAGGATGGTGAATGAAATGACATGAATAGTGAATGACGAGGTCAGCATTTACATTAACGCGTGTATGACACGGACTCACACTCACATTAATTCTAAAGATTGCAGCAGGAGTTAATTCCAGGGATTTTCAACCTTTCCTGTCTGAACTGGAAAAACCATAGGAATAACACTATGAAAACATACCTGTGAGGATCTCAAACAGGTCTCTGCCTTTGTGTGTTTTTGTGAGTGGGTGAGTCTATCTGGGTTTGGCTTTCTTGTCATGTTTTAGCAATTCAGAGATCAGAAAGAGGGTCCGCACAATTTATTACTTCTTCGAATCACGTTTCTGAAAACAGCCCTGAAAGTAATCTTATTCTGTTTCACATTCAACCAACTTTTATATCTTTCAAACTTGTTTTCCAACATGTTAAACTATTTCTTTTGTTCTTTCTAAGCACCTGAGTTTAAGAGGTGTTCAAAAGATTTTGGGGTCTGCTCATCAGGCTGCAGCAGGATCAAATATCAGAGGTCAAGATATCATGTTCGGCTGCACGCTCAACGTAAAGACCTGCGTTATATGTGCGAAGACCCACTCTAACTATACCATTGTAGGATCAGTGCTGGAACGCGTATTCTCAGGAAGTGTTAAAATGTCTCATACATTTAGTGGGATTAAAAAAGAACTGGTCTCATTGCTTAGTTGGTGGCGTTGGAGGTGTGGACTCGCTGTACTCTTAATAAAACAGGTGGACCATTAACCCTTGCAGAGTGGTGCTCAGTTATTTCAAAATGGAGAACCTTGGGAAAAACTTTTCAAAGTGAACATCTGTTTATGTTTTTATCAGACTTCTGGATCGATGGGTAAGGTAAAATATTTTTTTTTTTTTAATTATATTATTAAATTATATACATGCTCGATTTCAATCCTGCTGATATTGTCCCAAAATCAAAGATTATTATAAACCACCTGAATGTTGAGGGACGCCTGTTAATCCGCTGTCTGAACTCGTTTCAATAACATGCATGCAGCATGAAGTTGCCGTGAATACCTGTAGGATAGTGAAGTTTTCCAGTACGCTGTTCATCATGTACTTCTCCGGTAGGTGTTTAAGCTTGTGGATGAAGTTGATCATGTATTCACATAACGGGGAACGGTGGATCCGAAACACATAGCGCCCATTCTCAAAGCGCGCATACTCCGTCTGGGGAAAACAGATACATTTAAGCACCCAATCTAATATCTGACAACATTCATAAAACTGAAAGAGGATTTAAAACACATTAAAGAAATATATTGTTAAATCTATTGCAAAAAAAAAAAAAACCCACACACAGATACATATTCCACTGAGAGTCAAATGGATGCATTGGATATGAACATCTGTGTGATAAGCTCTAATGTGTGTAATACAATACACCTAATGCAGCATATGGCATGCCAGATTTGACAATAAACATATTTCTTGTGACAACCATAATCAAATAACATAGCCATTAAATGTAATCATGTGGCCTACCGAGACAGATGGCTCTACCTTGCGATGTGTGTGTGTTTATAATGTACAATCCATCAGCAGTGGGTGGGGGCAGGGCGACTATTGCATATAGTTAACAGGAAACATACCAGTTAGTCACACTGGGGAGATTTGTGAATCACGACAGTTTTCTGAACACAGATCAGCCGTAGCTGACTGGAAGTCATCTCCACCAGTAGCCGTTATTCACTCCTCAAGTTGATCATTGTGGTTTAATATGGTCATGTCCTCTTGATGTTGCAATAGCAATCCTCCATTATTTGATAGGCAATGCAAACTTTTTGAATTGTAGTAACACAAATAACATATATCTCTGAGTCGTCAACTGTCCAAAACCCCTCCCCCGTGAATCTTTTTGGGGTCACTGCTCCAGTGTTTGAAATTCCGACCATAAAAAGAGATCATTTCCGAAAAGAAAAGCCGGGCTGGAGTGTTTAAAGCCTAACAACAAGAGTTAATGCAAATAGTTCCTGTGCCAACTAATTCCAAATATAAATATTACACCACATTTCATTCACCGGATCAGCCGAACTTGATACGCGCAGGTAATTTTATCACCGAACTGCACGCAAGAGTAATTGATAAAACATTCTTCATGCTGTAAAATCATTAAAACATCAATCATACTAATTAGTCGCCAAACAGAGAGGGCTCCTCGATTTACCAGTCCACACCTTTCCTGGATTAATCATTGCCCTAAAATTTAACAACTGATAGCAATCCAACAAAAAACGACTTTCATTTTTGAGTAGAATAGCATCTCCAGAGTTCCCAGTATCCTGTGTTGTGTGTGTGTTTTGTTTTGTTTTTACCCTCATGTTGACCACAGCTGGATCTACAGGAAAGCCTTTCCTCCACTGAAACTAACCACAAAAAGATCTGTTGCAAAATGGCTAAATCTCTGAGTAGGTCGTTACTCTGTTTTAAAGTTTGAAGTCGAGTGCATTAGTCTGAGCAATTTGTTCAGGAAGTCAGCCACATCCGTGAGATAAGAACTGTAATGCCATAAAACAAAGAAATCAGAAGAAGCCAACCAAGTCATTTTCTGCTTGTGGGTAAACAGACTATAAAAGGCTAAAAAGCATAGCTTTGGGTTTTATGTAATATCTTGTATACAACCCAACTTCCATTGAAAAATAGCCGATACTAGTACTATATATAGGGATCAAATGATTTGAATGCCATTGCTGTCTGTATTTGATGTGTATTTCTTGTTATGTATTTTTTTTATTACATTTTAAGAATTTTTGTTAAGAAACATCCAAAACGTATTGGGATATGTCAATGTCTGTGTTTGTGTGTGTGTTTTTTTTCCCAGTCATGCATAAGGCAGTATAGGACATAGGTCAATCTGTCTGTCATTATATTCTCATAAAAGTAAAAAATTATAATGGTGACGGCCCTCCAGTATCCTCATCTTACCTCTACTTTCTCCACCACCTGTTTGCCAAAGGAGCAGACTTTGGTGGACGAGGTGATGATCATATTTTCTGAGCTCTCGTACTGGCTGGACACACCATAGAAGAAGTTGCTGTCATCTTGCAGGTTTATGCTGAGATCCGCCTGGAAGGAAGAAACACATGTCAGGGTCGACTGAGCATTAATACACACCTGTATGTCTCACCATGCAGAAACCATGCTTGGTTGGGCAGAGCAATGAAATGTGCATCAATGTACGCCTGGCGAGGCTCACTTCCCCTTCAATGTAAACGTTCCCCTTTGAAACCGGAGACACAATCCATCCACAAGCTTGAGGATATGCAGGACCCACTCTTTAATCTATAAGGCAACATCAGGTCCTGGGTTTCTGCTCTCAGATAAGGATCTTAAGGGAACATGTGTGTCAGCCTGACAAAGACGCATCGCCGAAGGTGCTACAGCTCAACAAAGCCTGTGAGAGATCCTCAGTAAAGCCAGGAGGTATCCAATGAACAGATCCATGTTTAGCTAATGTAACACGGTTAAATCCAGCTTCAAGATTCACGAGATGGTGTGTCTCTCCTTCTATGCCCGACTCTCGGTTCCTGGAAGACCTCAGCAGATAAGATTTTTCTGGTCTATAGCATGCTGGTGTGCAATGGAATAAAAAAAAAATGTTGTGCACTGCCACAACTATATATCTTCATGCTTCCCTATAAGCTGACTCCAATTAAAAGGTTGCAAAAACCAAATATGTTCATCACTGACCAAACAATGAGAGAAAAACGGCAAGACTTCTGAGAGATTCAATTATTGAGGGCAGACTCTTGGTGAGTTCAAATGACAAGAGCAGACCCATGTTCCTGTCACGAGAAGAGTTCACCATGTCAAGCACAGATCTAGTGATTTTGTAAATGATCACAACATGTAAAAGCCTTGGCCTCATCAGAGCACCAAACATCCCCACTACAAGCAGTAAAAGTGTTTTGGGTTTTTTTTGTCAGTCAAACGTTGGCACACGTTCCAGCAACAACTCAGTTTGATAGATTGTCAAGTATTTGGTAACTTGGTTTCAGTTTAAAGGCAGTGGAAACTCAAGTTTCTTCATCCTCAGACTCAGCCTCCCCCGATCCTCCCACTTGTTCAAGTTTGAATTGAGGCGAGTCTAATCAGATTTTGGATCAGACGGAGGTGCTGTCTCCCCTGTCAGACAGCTGGGCTGTTTTACCTTTTCCCCTGTCGGGCTCTTGTCTTCTAATGGGCCATTGAGACAGCGCTCAGCCTCCTCTCATCTCTTCATCACCCTGTTCATCTTCATCCCTGGCTCGTGTAATTCCTCTATTTGTCTTCATCCCTAGGGCCGAGTGACCCTCCCCGAACCGCCATTCCCTGCTTCCCTAACAGCCTGCGAGGGAATTCATCCAATTACAATCAGCAGCATGCAATTGGCTGATTAGATCACGGTGGGCAGGCTGGGTGTGTAACAATTTAGCAGAGCCAGCTCAAATCGGATTCCCCCTGCACTTCAAAGGCGTGAGACAATCCGTTAGGACAGGGCCACGGGCACTGAGCGAGGTGAGGAGAAAAGCGGGCCGGCTACCGGCTATTGGAGGGGTTGTTAGAAATTTAATTTAGAATGCCATAGCTTTGGAGGAGGGTCAGCCGCCTGTCACCGTCACCATGCCAACCTACATCTCGGTACAGCCCTAAGTCATGACCTGCCATGTGGCCATGTCACTGGATGGAGATCACATAGGCTTTTCTCATCTTATACAATGGTGTAATAAGGTTAACATATTGTCGAGGATTTCATTTCGCTTATTTTCATGGCCAGGAGCATCTTTGTAGTCGGTTTTTTTTTTTTTTTCCCATAAGGGTGTTGAAATTCCTTGCTTTCATATAGATTTTCTGAGTTTTGTCATAGGGGCTCCTGTGGAATATAATTAGATGGACAACCTGAAAGGGGACAAGACTATGAGCTTGTTTTCCTCTTGCAAGGCGTTGCACATGTCATAACTGTTGACTCCACCAGGCTCCGACATGAATCAAGAGAGTAATATTTCACTGATGAATGACTTGACGTTACGTGCCGCCCAGCATTTCGCCTGCCATGTTTATCTCTTGTTCACACTGTGTGTGTGTCCCTATTTCTATCTCCTTCTCTTTATTGCTGTCGTGCTCTCCTTTTCTATGATATACGACAGGGCAGCTCATCCCCTCCTTCCACTTCACCCCTGTATCAAATACCATGGCTGCTCTTTCCAAGGACTGGACAAGTCTTGTTCCAATACAGTGCCACTCACTGGCAGTTTTTATCTGGCCACAATAAATTATGTGCAAGTCAACCATGTGAGGAGGGTAATGTCATACATACAAAGCCATCTGGTGGCATGTGATGGAGGGCAGCACTTTGAACTTGACATTCACAGTTGAGGGTACCGGTATCCCAAACTGCACTGGGTGAAGCTGTACTCTGAATGTCTGATTTCAAAGTCGGCAGTGGCCTCAAGACAACAAACTCTCAAGTAAATGAAGCCAAAGAGGTTTTTTTCTGTTGAGTCTGGTCTGCCTTGTGTCCATATCAAGTCTTTGATTCCTCGCTAAAATAGTTAAAAAGATTGTTTCTTAAAATTGCACAACTGTTTGGCTTGTAGCCACTTCTTTAATGCCTTTTCGTGAAGTTTTTGTCTTCAATACATACTTTTATCTTCATTAGACCACTGTAACACTGTCTTCACAGGGATTTTATTTGTTGTCATTCTAATTCCTTCTTATTTCTCTACAATTTCTCTACATTTTATGCTGCCTGGGCTTTTAATGTACTGTCCAATACAAAAGATGTTGCTTTGCTTGACCTTTTACTAACCTGGCAGAACAATCAAGTTTCACAGTAGTGAAAATAATGGTTTCATCGCTCTTCATTAAGGCCATGTTATGTACCTCGTCAACCCGCACTCAAGCACTGTACCACAGCAGAGAAAGAGTACACAGAGGAGCTGACAGTTTCCATCCACTCTCTTTCACAGTGATACCTATTGCTGAACAAAACATGTCCGACTTTATATCTGAATCTAATTTACCATCAGCAAACTGGAGACCCCTGTCTGAGACTCTGTCTGCCTGTTTCTGTTGGCAGGTGGACGGTAATCTGTACGTTGAGCCAAAGCGTAGAACACTGACCGTTGGGGTTTACTCAGGTAGCAACAGCTCGTGCCTTTGGACGGATGTATTTGAGACGCATAGGATGATGGACGTGATGCCTGGCCTAAAACCACCGCCTATGGCTGGCATGTATCTGACATGCCTCATACAGTTTGACTTTGAGAAAAACAAAAGTCCAACCATATTGAATTATTCTCTTTGCAAAGGCATACATTTACAGACGAATTTACAAGATACTTTACAATGTCTTTCAGTCATAAGCTAGATGTTCTTTTAAACTTATTCCCACTCCAAAAATATGGACATAAGAGTTGTGTTGCCCTCGGGTTTTTTTTTCTTCATTACATTATTTGAAAATGGAAGTCTTTTCACAGAGGTGTTTATCCATTTGACATACATGTGAGGTAGTGTAAGGAGAGGGTGAGTGGGAGTGTCTGTGACTGTGTACATTCTGTGCATGATACAAATACCAAAGGTCTTGTCCTGAGCTTAAAAACAATGCAGCCATATCAGAGAGTTTTATGACTTTCTCTCTGGCAACACATCCTTTATTGCAACTTCTTTTAGACTTTCCTCATCACAATGTCATCCACCTGGTTGCATTTTATGTGGATTTTGTCATCACGTGTTGGTCTCCTATCACTCTCAGCATGTAATGATGTGTGTTGGGTGGGTGGGTCTTTTCTCCTTTTCTGAAGGTGGGGGGGTGGGGGTCATCTATAAATACAAATATGGGGGACCATAAGGGTTGGACAGAGTCTAATAGTGCAGGGACAGGTGTCAGGGATCACATTTCTCCTAGTGAAAGATCAGTCCTGCCACTCTCCCCAAGGCTGACACACACACACACACACACACACACACACACACACACACACACACACACACACACACACACACACACACACACACACACACACACACACACACACACACACACACACACACACACACACACACACACACACACACACACACACACAATAGCAAATGCTTGCTACTGTGTATAGCACTGCACTCTTCTCTGGCATATATACAACAAATCAGGTCATGCGAGCAATGACTTTCTTTTCATTCTAACCCTAAATCGCCTTTAAGTTCTTTTAACGCCATTGCTTAAGCTATCTCAACACAGTTAACACCGCTAGGCCATTAACAGCCAACAGGTGCTACAAAACATTAACAACAGCGTTCACTGTACTCTCACTTCACCTCCCTGACTTGGAAAGGATTATATGATGGTAGATGAAACATATCAAAGTCAGACTGGGGTCGGCACCATGTGCACTGAATAGCACTTCAAACTGAATCATGATCAAGTGAAATCACTCAACTGAACATATAAAAACAAAAACAAAGAACCCTTTAAAAAAAACATGACGACATCAATGGCGACTTCGGTACACCTGTACTACTACTACTACTACTACTACTACTACTACTACTACTACTACTACTACTACTACTACTACTACTACTGTTGTTGACTTCAGCTTTCTTCGTAATTTGAAGTTGGATTTGTTTTTACCCAGAACTTGACGAGGAAGAAAGCGTTGTGTGGCCCTTTGTCAAACAGCTCCTTGAGGCCTCCTTTCTTCTCCGGGAACTTATCGTAGATCTGCCGGATGTCCACCGACTCCAGGTAGGGGTCGCTATAGCTTGGGTTAGACTGGCCGATGTGCACAAACAGGTGCTTATTGAACTGCAAACACAAAAGTGCATAACAGGAGATGACGACAGCCAACAAGGGCAAATGTCTCGTTGTTGAAATTGCTCTTCATGCCAAATGTGCTGCTGGACACTAAATGACATCTGTTTTATTGGGCATCCTGCAAAATTCTTTCAAATTTATTGTGTTTATTATCTCATTACTTTGCCCACCCGTTCCACCCCTGTTGCACCGGCTGTAACTGAGATTTACTGTCAACTGTGGTTCTTTGACTTTGTTCAACATACATGTTTTATCGATGACATGACTTCTTCATATTTTCCAAGATTTAATGTTCAGACCTGTTGTTGGTTTTATTCATTTGTTTGTTCCATTTATTATCATTGTGCAGTGATATTGTCATTGCTAAACAAAAACAGATTAATTCATTACCAATCAATGAACAGAATAGTTCATTGAAGTAATAATTTTTGATAATATTGTTTCTTATATTGTGTAACCTTTCTGCTGTATAACTATATAAAGCAATAAACTCTGATTTGATGGGGACAACAGAGTCTCAGAGAGGTTCCACTAACACCGAGTCCAAATCATAGAAAAAGTATTCAGTTTAAGGCTTCAGAGCAACATCACTAAGAGATGTCCATTTCTCGCATAACACTAAAATGTAAGTGAGGCTATAAAATACAATATAAGAGAGTAGATTTCGCACAACTAAACTGCACTGTAGTTAAAAGTCATAAACTAAAACCAAAGAGAAGTTGGCAATCCTGGTTATGGAAGTTTTTGTCCCTGTCACATTTAGATTTTCATGTTTGTGTACAAGTGAAATATTGATTATGTAGGCGATTTATATATTGTTTGGCTTTTTATGTTATATGGACCTCTTTATGTGTACCGAGTAAAATCATTAACGATATGCCTTCCGGGTAAATCTGATTGGGTTAAGCTGTACTCAACTATGCTAATTTCTAAAGCACTGATGGAAGGACATGCTTGTTTCCACTCTACTCACAGTCTCTGGGTCTTGAGGTTGCTCCAGGAAGGAGGAGAACTCAAGCATTCGCAGCTTGGAGCTGGCGATACTTCTGCCCTGCCAAGGGGGGGCACCAGGAGACATGGAGAGCCCCACCGTGCTTTCATAGCCTGCAGGTAACGAGAGTGGCAAATGGGTAAATGTACAGTTTGAACGAAACAAAGTAAAACTTCCAAACATTGACAAAAATTTAATGCATTCGTCTGGCCTTAAGAAAACTCTGCATGATGAGCTGAGCTTGTCTCATCACTTTGCTGACGCGACAGCCTTGTGTCAACACAGCGGAGGAAAGAAAGCTCACCCACCTGTTATGGGGGCCGGGCCGGTCGCTTGCATGGCATAACTCTGCTGGGAGAAGGGCTTAATGCTGGAGAGAAGAGGCAGACAAGAAAGGGAGAGGCATGTTATGCACCGTCTCGGCCTCATGACCCCATCTCATACACTAATTGGACCGGCTGACCTCTGAAGACACAGGGAGCAGCGTGGTATGCTGAATGTCAGGCAGCTGAAGACTTTTCTTTATAATTGCACTGATGTGCTTTAGTATGGTCTTAGATTCGCTGCCTGACTGAAATTTATCTGATGGTTATTAAGTTGATCACATGAGAAATTAGTGATGGACAGCACTATTGAGTAGAAGAAAAAGCTCCTTACTCTTCATGGCCTCCGGGCTGTCCTGGAAGGGCCCCATGCCAAAACTGGGAAGAACAATACATTGAAAAATAAAATCAATAGGTCCACCATGCAGGTGATTTTCATTCAACTGGGAGTATTCTACACAAGACTGCTCATAAAAATCTGAGATATGTGTGATGCAGACGTTGAACATAGACGTATCAACAGGTCAAATGATCAAGCTCACGAACTGAAATAGTACAAATATAAAATGGAAACTAAGTCTAAAAATGGACAACTAAGTAAATACATACCGTTAGTATAATAAATTAATCAAACATGCAGAAATGTGTGCACCTGTCAAGCAAGGATATTACTTTCATGTTGTTGTTTTTTTTACAAAGGTCAAGGAGAGTGGTCAGAGACTCACCCCACCAGCCGTGGGGTAAGCCGGTCTAGAGAGGCCCTGGAGAGCCATCTTGTTCTGGAAAGCGGTGGGCGAGATGATCTGTGCTGAGGACATGGTGGCCATACTCTGCAGGGCCTTGTCTTTGGCCACCTGATCCTACAGAGAGGGACAGAGATTAAGAGGTAAGAAAAACACACTGTAAAGCAAAGGCAGAGCACTCGTCAGACTCCATTTAGGTCAGTGCCCCACTTTACCGCTAACATGAGCAGAGCCCTAAAAGGGGAAATGAATGGCTGAGGCCCGCTTGCATCACTGGTGAATCCCTGCCAGGCAGAGAGCTGCAGGGAAGGTGATATTACAGTCAAGGGCCTTTGGGTCAAGAGTTAAGTTTATTGCTTTGGCAGGGCGAGCCCAGTGATGACAACTAGCTCCTGTTGGAGGTCACACTGGAAGTCAAGGATATCAAGACAATATCAAAAATACTAAATACTAGTGTCACAAAAGATTTGAAATTGGACAAGGATAAAAAAATAAATAAATTGTTGATGTTGCGCGGTGCACTGTAAATCAATATGGCTCTTGTTTGTGAATCCCCTCTGTCAGCAGTTTCCAAACCACAGAGGACTACAAGCACTTGCCGCCCAGCCCAAATGGGCAAGGCCACACGGCGCATTCTTCTTCTCAGAACTGGCTAACACAAGGGCATAGCTGAAATATGGGGGGGTGCATGTGGCAGGGCTCTCAGTTACACCAAAGACGTATTTAAAAGGGCCTATCACAGGGACCAACCCTGTGACCGGTGCAGAGCCCTGCCAGCTGAACCCTCATGGCTACTGTCCAAGGTGCCTGTTGCCTGCTGTGACTGTGAGAATGCAAGTGCAATGCGGATGAGAAATGTAAACTGAGAAAGTACTGGGGGGACAGGGATGTGTAAGCTCTCAGCGTAGCACACAGGAAAACTTTTATTGTGGTACTTAACCAAACGTAATACCTGGAAGGGGATAATGCAGGGATTAATTTGTTTCATGAAAATTGCGTTTGGTTCATCTTATTCAGAATCATGAACAGCAAGCCCCCGGGGCTTTGTGAAATATATTCGCATTTCATCGAAATGTGTCAGCGTCCCATCTAAAACTAGCATCAATTAGAAAGTGCAATTAAAATAGACCATCATTTGTGTCTTTGCGTTAATGGAATGTGGATACATGGTAGTGTGGGAGCAGCGGATGTTGAAATACCTTTAACAAAACACGAAACATCATTGTAAGAGGACATAATGCAGGGGAATAATGTTTTCACCTTCTTTCCATCTGTTGCTGCTCAACCTGATTGTATCTGTGACAATAACAGCTGGATGCAGACACTTTTATCTCATTACACTCTTAAAAGCCTGTGTGAGTCAATGTCGAATCAGATAGCATAACACAACAGACCGATCAAACACAAAAGAAGTGAGCACAGAGAAGCACATGAGAAGCAGAGCACATGTTCCACAGTGTTTCGATGCAAGTGAAGGATGTAGAAAAACATAAAAGTTGACTCACGTAGCGTACCTTCAGCTTCACCTGGATCTCCCTGGCCTTTCGTCGGGCGAGAACCTGGATGTGACTAGACACCTGGAAGACGTGTGCATAAACAATGCCGCAATATTTAACACCGCATGTCACGATAAACCGAATTCAACTGTGAAATGCAATTTAGCACCAACAGTCTCAATGCACTTTACATGATCCAGCAATTTCAACTATTCCCTGACACACATCAGTGTTGACAGGTGCCATTCAAAGTGCTTCCACACCCATCCAAGCAACTTGGTGTTAAGTGTCTTGCCCAAAGATACATTGACAGGGAGCGATCGGGGATCAAACCACCAACCTCGGGATTAGAAGACAATTCACTGTCCCAACTGCGCCACAGCCAGTAGGTGTACAGAGATTTCCCTCTTCGCCAGTTTCCTCTCATAGTTCAAACTTCACTTCACTTCTTTTCACCCCTCATGATGTTTGTTTGTCTTTGTCTTTGTTTGTCCATTTCTCAGAAAAGCTCCTGTGGTCTTGCATAGGATCAGCATGTTTAGAATGTATATAAAGTCGCGTTCAAATGACAATAGCAATGTTAAGATGTTAGAAACACATCACTGATGCGTCGCTGATGATGCAAACATCACTGAATCATTAGGGATGCGTCATCAACTTTAAAAGGAAAAGGAGTTTTTTTCTCCTCCATGTGAAAATGTAGTGTCAATTTCTCTTTGATGGGGTTTTTCTTCAGTCAATCTTTTCAGTTGCTTAAAGTTCACCAACTTATTTTACTTATTATTGTTATTTTACAGTGTATTTATGAGGTGTTTGGGAGGGGAGAAAAACTGTGGTCCTGTGAGAGAACAGAGGAACAATAAAGAGTCCACTCATGGACTGGAGAAACAATGAAGAAAATGTGTCTTGAAAAAGCTCATAAAGCGAGTAAAGCTAAGAAGATGAACAGATTCAGGTGACAATCATCTGTTTTTCTGATGACCTCCGATATTCAATACATGTTTTCTGTAAAATATTAAACATAAGCTGAGTTTATATTGAAATATACGATGATGGAAGCCCATGAGATCAGTGTTTGTCGACCAAACTTGAGACCACTTGTTGGGCGATTCTAATTGATTGAAAAGAAGTCATTGATTGGAAATTAAATTAATGAAAGCATAAGTGCACATTTAATGTTTTTCACCAAAGAAAATTGACAACTGGTGAATAAGTCCCCCCTCCTCCAAATACCTTTGAGAATAATCATTCAATGACATTTGTAAATTGGCTCGAGGGCCCCATGTGGCCTACAGACCACCAGTGGCCATTGTGTGATTGAAACAGTTCAATAGCTATTTGTGTTTTGCTTTGTTTGTCTTTTTTTTTAATTGCAGACTGCGTCTGAAAAAGAATCTTGCAAGAGTAAATTCCTTTCATATCTGTGGTTGGTATAAATCTCAGAGTACTCCTTTAAGTATATATTAAATTAAAAGAGAACATGCCACATCAAATCTGTGTGTTGAATCACTTTTACGACTGTTGATGAACCAGCAGGTGTCCGTCGACACCCCAACCTGTCTCCGTATCCAACTCTGATCTGTCACTGACCCTCATCATCTCCTTTTATTTCCCACAAGGACTCTGCCAGATGACTTAGCACAGGCCCTTCTCTCCACATCCATCACTGCCCCATACATCAGTTCTTCCATATCAGATACCGGAGCGAGGATAGAGTTCCAAATCCCTCGCGTCCCGCCTCAGTCTCCCATCCAGATCACGATATTCCCCAGCTTCTTTCTCCGTCTAACAAGACCCAGCTCCATGAGGTGGTGAAGAAACAACACCGACATATGATCCTATAGCATCTGTGCATTGGGTCCTGGCCCTAAATCAATCGTCATCTCCAGCCAAACCAAATGGGTGGGATTGAAGGTTTGGTGGCAGGAGAAGGTGGAAGAGGAGGAGGGGGTTGCACAGGGTGTTGGGGCATCACTCAACACAAGTGGATTTCCAGTGGGGTTCAAAAATAGTGTCTGCTAGAAAAGGCATTTGCTGAGGACTCACCTGCTTCCTGGTCCGCGTCTTCCCCGTGCGAAGCTTGATGTAACGTGCAATCAGCTCATTCCGTCCTGTAAGAAATCAGAAAACATCATTTTAATTCAGGAATAAAAAATAGCACAATGTTCAACTATTACAAATTTTCACATACATGAACCACAATCAACATTAAATGTTACAGTTAGTGGGATCTTAATGTATGATGTTTGCATTCAAAAGTTCACATTCAAAATTGCCTATAGGTGCGACCTGGCGACCTGTTCAGCACATAGAAGCACTTTATTTGGATATAAGTGTCTGGAAGGATGAATGAATGATCCAACTGATGGCTCAACTCATTGAAAGAAAATAAATCATGAAACAAAAGATGCACAGCCCATAATAAGCTTGTCATGAGTGAACCTGCTGTGAATGCCTGACAAAGCAGAATGCTTGAGAGGAAGGCACGAGTGGGGAATGTATATGCACCCTATACTTCTGTGCGCTTCTATATACCAGCTGCGATTAGCTTAATTAATAGCTTAAAATACATTCATACCCGTGTCTGAGTATATGTATATGTGCAAGGCGACATTTATAGGTGGGTTTTGCAAACACACGTGTCCAATGCGAGCATCAAGACTAACAACTGCGTCAACGCTGAAAGCTTTAGGTGCAAGTATATCACTAAGTATACACTTCTGTCTGTGTGGGGGCTTGCATTGGTCTCGGGTTGACCCCCAGAGTGTACGCTGAGCTCATATCTCCACAGAGAGTGCGTGTCTGTATGCTGCCGCTGATGACAGACAGGTCACATTGGCAAAGCAGGTGGAGGCTGCAGCCATGCGATCCTCAGACTGGACTCAGGACAGACACAGCACAGTCCAGTGACCAGAGCACCAGTCTGGTGAGGCCGCAAGGCAGCTGGTGTGTGTGTCAATGTTTATGGAATATGCTTTTACGCCTGCAGTAAATTTTGAGCTTGTTCCCCACCTCCCAACCAAAGTCTCCAGTTACTTTGGAGAGCAATGGTCATATGGTGTCTTTCACTCTCTTTTTCCAAACCAAGACTGCAATTTTAATGATAAACAGAGACCACAGGCATCTCCCATGATAGGTATGAGTCTAACAGAGAGCATTGAAGCCTGGGTGTCCTTGTGTTGCATTTTCATCACTGTGGCAACCCTAAAACAAAAATTCAATGCAACAATGGCAACATCCACTTGGAGCAAGTTGGGATTCAGTATCAACATCGACAACATGCTTGCCCAACTCAGCCACAACCACTCAAAACCTCCTTAAAGAGAATATATACATTACCATAATCAGATAAAAGTCATCATGCTTTACTAAACCCTTTGGGGACATTTCTTTACCGAATTGACCCATCGCTGGGCGGCCACAGTTTAACACTCCTTGGAACTGACGGGGATCAAGGGTCTTGCTCAGGGACCCACAGTGGTGGCCTGTTTACTGTGGGGATCAAACCTGCGACCTCCAGATCCCAAGCCCACCTCTCTAGACACTATAGGTCACTGCACCACCACTGTACTGATATTCAGCGTAGCAAAACATTCACAAGAAATTAAAACATTAAACATTCACATTAAAATAGTATATCTTATGGGGCAGGTGCTTCGTTTTTTGTTTTTTTTACAGCAATGAGAAAAAGGCACAATATGCACACACACGATAAGTCACACAGTGAATCACAACTGTCAGTCAAAAGGTCCCTCACGCACTGTGTCACACAAGAGTTTGCCAAACTTTGTGTCACCTCTTAAACACGGTCCTTTTTCTCTTGGCACGACATCTCCATGTGAATTAACACGCAGATCAGTCACGACACACAACCTGGTACAAACCCGTCAGATTTTCCTCGCGCATAGTGACGCTCAGGCCAGACCTCACAACACTCTGGACACTGACCAATCAGGTGAGTCCGGATGGTTATAAAAGAAAACCTGATACCTCTCTGAAACCTCTTCAGACATTTTGTCGGCCAATAAAAGTGATCACGTTTTGTGTGCGATGAGAAACATTTTATTTCCATAAAGCACAAGAGAAACAACAGACCCGGACACAGGTTTCTACCAAACTTTTTGAGATGATTCTTTTTTGTTAAGTCATTAAATATCCTGGCAGGTATACAAAGCGTTTTCTAAAAGATGAGGAGTTGAACACAACTCCACAAAGCTAAGAGCAGAAAATATATGTGCTTATGTAAGAAAAGATTTTTTTTAATAAGGTGTTAATTCCTCATATTTATCTCTCATTCTGTATGCTGATATATTACAAATTATTTGTTCATAATTTGTGAAAATTCACTTATAGCTTATCGGTTCTCCTCCAATCTTGAAAAGTGAGTGTAGTAACCTGGAACTTCATCCCTTGATGTCACTAATCCAATAAATTAATTTCTACAAATATATGACTGGATAAAATATTGAAGTTCCATTTATTTCTTATTTAAAAAAATTAATTAAGAAAACTTAAGGAAAAGGCATCTATCTTGAACCCAGGATTTCCCTTGCTGCCTGTTCCTCCCTGAAGCTCTCGGCGCCCCCAAGACGAGGTCCACCCCACACTTTGACAACCACTGACGTAAACTCACAGTCGCCCTCTACATCTGACAGACACATTGTCACGTGTCACCGCCGCCTCTAAATTGGCTAACAAGTGGACAAGCCTGTTCATATTTTTGTAAAGTGAGACCCACACTTCAGGGAAAATCCATCCATCTATCCAGCCATCAATCTTTAATACCCGCTTTCACCATCACAAGATCGTGGTGGACCTGGAGCTGATTCAAGGTGACTCTGGAGGGAAGGCAGGGAACACCCTGGATAGATCATATCACACATCACGGGACAAACAAAAAGACACAAACAATCACAGATACACCTAAGGCCAATTTGCAGCCACAAATCAACCACATCTAACACCCAGGTCCTTGGAATGTGTTAAGAAACCTTAAGCAATTTAGGAAAACACACACGCTCACAGGGAGAACATGCAAACTGCAAACACAAAGGCCCCCAAATCCAAATCTAACCAGTGATCACGTGAGACTTCAGGGTAAATCCTACTGGCACTAATTGTACATGCCTGCAGTGATGTGTCGCTATGATGCGAGATCAGCTGGACCAACAAGTTGTAGTAAAAGAACAAAATGTACTTCACAGATGTCCAATAGAGAATCATTAAGTTGCTTTTTTTTTTTTTTTTTTACTAAAACTACAAAAGAAATGCAAGATTTCACCATGGCTAAACACATGAACCAGACTTGGATAAATTGGTATAAGAGGAAAAAAATATATTTTTCTCTGTGTGTGTGTGTGTGTGTGTGTGTGTGTGTGTGTGTGTGTGTGTGTGTGTGTGTGTGTGTGTGTGTGTGTGTGTGTGTGTGTGTGTGTGTGTGTGTGTGTGTGTGTGTGTGTGTGTGTGTGTGTGTGTGTGTGTGTGTGTGTGTGTGTGTGTGTGTGCAGCCTAAACCCCGCTTTATAATCCAGTGCACTTCAGTCACATTCACACATTGAGATATAGACATTTCCTGACACACACACGGGCAACATTCATTCTGTCTCAACCTTATTTTCCTTTCAAGCCTGTGACTCCTCATCCGTTTAGTGTTTATCAGGAGGTGCACTCGCAGGACAATTGTTTGAGCCCCTAAATGCATATTTCTTTAATTCCCCGGGGATTAAGAAAGTTCCACGTTTCCCAGCAATCAAATTCTTGAAAAGACAGCTTTGTCAAAGTCCTCACAGTACTTGACCTCAAATGAACATTAAGTTGTATGTATTGAGTTCCTCACATTACAGCGGCAAGCTCTTCCAGTTTGAAGCGATTTATCTTATTTCACTGTACAGTAAGATGTACACTGTGCATCCAATTGGGATTTTCAAAGCAGTAGACACAGACGTGTGAGCATGTCTCCACACACACGCGAATGAAATTCTTTTTCAGGGGTCCATCTTTTAACTTCTCATTGCCAAACCCTTTTGTTAGTTACGGATTTGCAAAACTCCTTTGGACCCAAACTGCTGTCAACCATGAACAATTTAAAAAGCACCACGTTCACTGGAGATCAGGTGAAAGTATGAAAACACTGGACGTTGACTTCTAACTTTCTACCAAACAAGATGGGGGGGAAAAAAATGGTTTTCTCTGAAATTTGTTAATGAAACTATTTAGCCAGTGAAGATACAACAAGGTGTTGGTAAAGCCTTGAAAGTACAGGGCCACGGCTCAAGCATGAAACAACTTAATTAAGATGATTTCAAAGATCCTTCGCTTCATGTTCATGTATCAGATGCACGGCCACTCCTTGTGTGAGTGCTTGGGGAAGGGCCCCTCAAAAATACCCTCCAACACACCCATGAGATCAGAGAGGCGACTCAGTCACACAGCAATGAGATCATGATATCCAAAAGGAGCAGCTCAGACAGAGAACCTGTGCCAGCCAAGGCAGCAGGAAAGTCGGGAGGAACTTTATACCGTCACCCACTGCTCTGCAGTTTGATGTTGTTTATCGCACCGCCAGCAGTCACACACTTGTCTGTAAAAAAAAAACTCCTCAGGGCATGGAAAGTGATGCAGTTGAAGCAAAGGCAGGTTTTCTCAGAGTTCAAAGTATCCTGCTTGGATTCAAACCTTATAGGTTCTAAATGTTTTGATATTATCATGTTACGACTGTATGACGTAAAACAGATTCTCAAAATGGAGGCAACTTCACCACTTGTTCATTTCACCTGACTAGAAACTGACTTTATTACAGAGGCACTTGGTAACCGCCATCGAATGTGACATTTATAAAGTTGAGTGCTGATCAGTGATGAGTGTTTTTCTCACACTCAATTATCACCTGTGAAAAAACTAAATTGTTTATCGAAATCATCAGTGATTCACTTTCACCACACTGAAAATTGATGTCATGCACTGCAAATAAATCACTGACATCATTTTTTTAAATGCGATACTCAATGAAATTAATAGGACCACGATAGTCAGGGTAACATGTTGCACTGGTCAGCCCTCCCACAGTTAAAATATCTACCGTTTCAGTCATTACTTGGGGGGCCACCGCCTTTCTGTGTCAAGTTTGCTTGCTCTCCATGTGTGTGCCTGTACAGGAACTCGGGTTTACATTACAAAAACGTGGATCTGAAATAAACGGGTGATTCTAAATTTCATGTTGATGTGATTGTCTCTTTCTTTCCTGTGATGGACTAGTGACCTGTCCAGGGTGCACCCTACCTTCACCCATGGTAAACTGGGATTTGCTCCAGCCCTTCAAGGCGCTTATTTGCAACTGTTGTGACGTTACTTGATATTTACCACAAACCAGGCCTGGACAAGTTGTCCTTCCTCTTAAATTTGATATTCTCCCTGTAGTTGTTGCACACGGGATGGCATTCTGTGGCCACAAATTAAAATCACAAGCTGGTTCACAGCAGACAAGTTTTGAGTGTGTGTGTCTCACTGTTTGCCCTGTGATAGACTGGTGATCTGTCCAGGGTGAACATTGCCTTCACCCATTGCTAGCCGACAACCCTAAATTGGAAAATGGTTTAAAAGATGGATAGATGGAGGAGGCCGACTGCTTCTTCCTCCCTCCTAACAGTTGGGGATTAATATAATACTGAACTGAAGCTGGAGTGGACTTCACCATACTATCTATAAGCCGAAAGTCTTCACAATAATGAAAAAAGAACATTTCTACATCCTCTATTTATCTTTGTTTACATACCAAAACTCAACATAATCCCAATCATCATAACTTCACATTCTAATCACATAATAATAATAATCGTTTTTCTCGTCCACCTCCTCCTCGGGCTTGTTGGTAGAAGTGAGGGAGAGATGGATCGGGTCAGTGAAGGTTCCTGCAGCGTCCCATTCTAAGTCAACCTCTGGGCCTGCAGTCATAAATCTTGGGCTACGGTCATCACTAGCCTGATATGATCTCTCTCTTCCTCCCAGTGTCTCTCTCGCTCTCTCTCTCTCAGCTCTCAGCCCAGTGCATTCCTGACATTCCGATATACTGACGGGTCTGCACCAGGTCCTGCATCTGTTGCTTGAACATGATCCGATGTCCTGTTTGTCATAGGTGCAGTTACATGCACAAAAAAATTCAATATACAGTGTAACATGACTACAGTTGCTGGTTTTAGCAGAAACATTGTTACACAGATGAAAGTCAGCATTGATTGACACTCTCCGTATCCCTCATTTGCTCATTTTTAAGAGGGAGCAGCCTCTAAATTTTATAAGTTCGCCATCGCCAGGTGGCTTCAAAAACCCCAGAGCCTTAAAACCCCAGAGCCTCAAGTTCAGAGTTGCAGTTAAATAAGGTACTTATTTTTGTCCATGTGACACCGCCCCCCCAACAAAAGGTAGTCTACCCAAAAAAAAGATTGGATATCCACCACAAATAGGTTATTTGTTCAAACACAAGGCACATATTGCCTGTACATGGTATCGACTGAAGATAAACAGGAGAAAATATGTCTCTGAAAATTATTCCACAAATCCAGTGGTAGTAGAGAAAATACAATTTCAGGAAAGACTGACATGTTGAAATACATTGCATGTGGCGCTGACCAGTGAGAGACCAGCAAATTTTGATATACAAACATACAATCTACATCTTTATGTGGATATCACAAAAATAGACAACGGTCAAGTATAGATGATATTACGTGACAATAAAAAGAAAATATTCAGAAGTAATTTAAAGTGCATGTCAAATGTGCAAAACAATGCTATGATTTGAACATTTCCAGCTCATTTTTCTCAGATATTCACACCACATTCGTTTATATATGGCTAAAGAGTGAAGCGACTTTCATCGTAAACACCTGATAGAATTTCAGCACTCAAAATTTTACACATCGTCCCAACTACTTGAGCACTGGGTTTGTGGAAACATAGAAAATGGAGCAGGTACAGGGTGTAACAATAGCGCCACCCAATTAAGTACATTTCTTTTTGATCACTTCATTTGAGATTTTTTTCAGTCGTCTTAAGTTCAATTTGATGATTCACCATTACCCCTAAAACATAGTACGTCCTCAAACTAAGGCATGATGGGAAATGCAAAGGCCCCAAAAAGCTTCAGTAGGTCAGCGAGTCAAGGTCAGTCATGAATCTCTCACTCTACTGTCAAAGTTCAAGCCTGGGTGAGGACTCGCTCTTGCTTTCCACTGAATCATATGCTTAATGGGAATGACTTGAGACAGAAACATATTTGCATCGCCTGACCTCAACCAGCATGGGTTGAGATGTTGCACCAAACAGTGGGAGCATAATTCATTGCTTGGCTATCCTTCGTTCTGAACTCCCAGAAAAACACACCACAACTCAGTGGTGCTTTGTTGCGTTTGTCCACACGAATGGCAAAAGTTTCTTCTTTTCACAGGAAGTAAGATGCATCTAATTGTGAGAAATATTCTGCTTTAACAGATGTTAGGAAATCCAGTATGACGAAACCAAACAGCTGCAAGAGTTAATGCTGCTAAATGACAACAAAAGAAAAAACTACTAAAAGCCATTCATTACAGTTTTAAAAACAACCAATAAATTAATGTGCAAATAGGAAAAATAAATAAGAAAGGCAATTGTATTTCCAAAGGGCGCATTCCTCCTGTGAGAACTGTCAGCTCATTGGTTTAAGTTTGGGACTTTTTCTCTATTAGAGCAGGATGATGCTTTCAGACAAGAGCACAGGGCACGTCTCTCGCTGAGAGCCGCATAAGGCAGGAAATGTTTTCCTTGGCAGATGCATGTCGAATTACCGCCGGAGCACATAACCGCCACAATATCCGTGACACCGTCCCTAATAAGCGAGCTAATAGGTCTGTTGAGTAATGGGGGTGAGGTTCAACGCAGTGTGCAGCATTATGGGAAAAAAATGTAGAAAATATACTCAGAATGTGGGGTAAAGACATTCCATCCAATTAAGGAATTTACAATTTAGAAGGTGACCCAAACACATTCCCTCTGTTTCGCTGCCTGGAGACTCAATATCATATTGTTTCACAGGAATGGAATTCATTCCTTTAAGAGGAATTCAACCTGAAATTCTGAGCATGTCGCTCTCAGCCAACAGACACCTTGCTCTTTTGCTAGTTTGTTTTGTCTCTGCATCCATAATTAGCCTGCGCAAAAAGACTAAATAACACTACAAAAACCATCAAGGCAACCCTTCACAATTTCATCTATGGCTTTCTAAATATTCTCAGCTGATATTTGATTTGGCAACCTGTTTTAAGAGTCTCCCATCAGCACTTTAACAACATTAGCAACACTAAAGACCTTCAAAGTGGCTTTGCATTGATTGTGGTCGCTTGAATGACTTGAGTTGTTGGCCACTGGTGGCCTCAGGGATGGTGATGAAGGGGAGCCATGGGGGCTATGAGGACCGCAAAGGAAGGGCCACGCTGGCTGTTTAGGGGCAACGAGGGCAAAGCGGGCCATGTACAGGCTCAGTCCTGCCTCATTTTCTCAAGTCATAAATCCGGATTTGCCACAAGGCTGTCAGGTTGAACTTGTGGAGCAGCTGGGGGCGAACTGAAAGACAGACGAAACAACTGACAGACAGAGCAGAGATTGTTCATAAAGGACAAAGAAAGGCTGTCTGAGACAAAGAGATGTGAGGGCAGTAAATCAAACTGCAGAGCAGCTAAAAAATACACAACCTGTACTTCTCTTACTCTCAAATACAAAAATAGCGTAGCGCAGGGTGGAGACAGGTGTGAGAGAGTTCGGCTGCGCCTCGCGGCCACGCAAGGAAGCGCTGTCCACCTTAGTGTTTATTTGTCCACCCCTCCTCGTCCCCTCCAGGCGCTCAAAGGGTAAATGTCTATTCTGGTTTAGGGTTACAGCCAAGCTGCCTTGAACCCCTGGGCTCTCGAGCGCACATGCCATTCCTGGCAAGCCGACGCGCTCCCTGGCACACATCACCTGCCCCTGACCCCCACGGGGACCGAGGGGTACCTCTGTGGTTTCCTTGTCAAAAACTCCAGCCCCCAACCACCTTTGCCACCCACTGCCCCTCCCATGGCTATTATACAGAACGAAGCATGCACCCCACCCCCCCACCCCCTTCTTCTGCCCCCTCCAACTGTTATTACAGGCTTTATAAGGGTTTGAGTGTTGATCAGACGATGGCCGTGACCTCAATAGGTCTCTAAGCTAGGCTAGGCAAAGCTAACAGTTAAAGAAGCTGTCTGGCGCGATGACAAAACGAGGTGATGACAGAGGCTGTCTGTAAACTGCCACGATCTCCGTCCACTCCGTTTTCCACTGACCAGATCCACTATCAAGCAGTCAGGAAACCTGACGGCTGAACCATCTGTCGACAAACATCCTTCAGCAAAACACTGGGGCGGCATCACACACACACACACACACACACACACACACACACACACACACACACACACACACACACACACACACACACACACACACACACACACACACACACACACACACACACACACACACACACACACACACTCTAATGGCAGGTAAACCTTCTCAAATTAAGAGAAAGTATTTGAAATTGAGAATGAAAACAAGAGACTCACACATTAAAAAAAAAAAAAAAAAAAACTGTAGCCAAAAAACACAAGATGAACATTTGTACTCAAGAGCCCAAACAATGGAAACAGCCACTGCCCACATACACCGTTTGTGATTCACCAGCATGGATGCTAAATTTCTCGGTTCTTCCCTCAAAAAATATGATTACATTTTGTTTGGATTCAGTGTGTGTGTGTGTGTGTGTGTGTGTGTGTGTGTGTGTGTGTGTGTGTGTGTGTGTGTGTGTGTGTGTGTGTGTGTGTGTGTGTGTGTGTGTGTGTGTGTGTGTGTGTGTGCAGCGATCAGGGTGTTTGCGTCCATTTATGACACATCATGCCTTCATACTGTGTGTTAAGAGACCAAGTGGAGCTGACAGCTGTGCAGGAAACAGCAGTGATATGAAACATGAACGTGTGTGTGTGTGTGTGTGTGTGTGTGTGTGTGTGTGTGTGTGTGTGTGTGTGTGTGTGTGGAGGGGTAGTATGTTTGACCACATATGTAGGTGAAGTTTATTTAGAAGATGGATTCGTGAAAAACTGAAGAAAAAATATTACATATTTGCATTTTAAGAACATTTAAATGAATAGACTAACTGAGAAAGTGGAAACATCTAAAACTTAATTATCATGTAAAGAATGAAGTTGAAATTTTCAGAAAAAGAGGTAAAATGTTGAGAACCATTTTGAGACTGTGGATTTTATTATTATAATATTACAAAATACTCACCAAAAAATCATCCTCTGTACTTATTTATTCAAGCTAATATAATGTCATAGGGTGAAATGGGGTAGACAGTGGTGTAGTATTTATGGCTCATAGCAAGAAGATCGTGAGTTCAAATACTTTCGTTGTGGAGTTTGCATGTTCTCCCTGTGTGTACGTGGGTGTGTTCCAGGTATTCAGATTTCTTTCCACAGTCCAAAAATATGTATGTGAGGTTAATTGGTGACACAAAATTTCCCCTCGGTGTGACTGTTTGTAATGGACGAGTGGCCTCTCCAGGATGCCCATAGTTAAGGACTTCTGTCCTTCAAGCAGAGAACAATACACACATATTACGACAATAAAGATGGGCGTACCGTACATCTTGCCCTCGTCAGAGAGGATGATCTTCCTGCGGCCGCATGGTGGATAGATGGCCAGGGCCTCCTGGAAGCTCTGCTCGATGTCGGGGCTCCACACGCCCTCCGCATCGTTCTCCAGGGGTTTGTCGAGACCGTCCCCAAGCTCATCACTCCCACCCCTGGGGGAGGGAGCCGGCACCCACTCTGCAGACGTGGTGGGACGATGAAAAGGAGACCACAGAGCAAAGGTGGGAGGGATGGGATTTTGCAGAGGACGGTGTGAAGGAAGGATGCTGCCACAGGGATGAGACCGGTCTGTACGATATCCACAAGTGTGATGAGGGTGATGGTGGTTCTGCATGAGGCAGGAGAGGAGACAAATAGAGAAAGAGATTAAATTGACCTAACGTTCTTAAAATTACATTTTACCATATATATAATGCATTTGACTTTTTTCAATTTAAACCTCTTGATGCAGTGGGTTCATTAAGATTTGGTGGACTATCGGAATGACCAAAAAATATGCAGTGGGAAAGTGTTTCTGACTCCTTTTCAAAGTAAATTTTCAATATAGTTTTTTGGGGGGGAAAGTTTATTTCGGATATGTGTGCGGATATGCTTGACCTCTCAACCTTACAATTAAAAGATGACCCACTTTATTGACTCAATGGTCCAGGAGTTACGGCAATGAGACATACCAAAGAAAATCAACCCTAAAAGAAATGAGAGCCATAAAAATATGTATGAATTATATGAACTGTGTTGTAACTACAGGGATGTGTCTGATTAATTCATGTGATCTGCAGATCCAGCTGCACAGTAGCTGTGTGGAGAGCGTATGAGGTTAAGTAAACTACGTAAATGAAACTTAATTCTGGTAAATGAAAACGTTAATTTTGGTTAATTAGGTGTTGTGATATCGTCTCATCCCTGATTCATCTTAGCACAGACACAGACAGTACATACATTCAGAGTTTGCGGGTCTCTTTCATAATGATTTTACTGCATCATGCATCAAATTGCTTAAAATAAAGAATAAATAAGAAAAAAAAACCTGTGCAGACATAAAGAAAGTCTTTTTCCAGGATTAGTTTTAAGTCTAAATTTGAAAGGGGGATGAAAAACTGCAGACTGTGAAACAGAAATATTTCTATTGGTCACCCTCAATTCCATGATCTATACAGCACTTGGCTTTTCTTTAACGAAACAGAAAAATGCATTGTTTTTGAAGCAATTAACAGCAGCAGAGACAGGTTGAACAACTCTCTGAAAAAAAACCTTTTTGCATCATAAGAAGCACAAAAAACAAACAAAAAAGCATAATATGGCTGCAGCAGTTCATATATATGTAGACTATTTGAAAATGTCAAATGTCACCATGAGTATTAAACTCCTGCCTTCTGGATTTCTCAAGGACACAAAATATCCCTCAAAGACCAATCTGTGATAAACGTGTTCCAACGTCCTGCTCCACAGGGGGTCACTACAGCAAGTCCATGCAACTTCAACTGGACTTTGCTACCTTTTATGCTGAAATCTCTTGCTTCTGCAGCCGGGATCCAAACCTCGGTTAAAGAATTCAAAATATCATGAGAGAGGCGAGTCTTGGCATTATGGAGAGCAAAGAAGCCCACACATCCTTCTCACAACCACTTCTAGGAAATCAGAGGCAACCAGACAGCATCATATCAGGTGCCAGTACAGCCAACTATCTATTGTCTTACCAAACCTTACATTTTCTTTTGGGCTGGTAAAGAAAGTGTGTGAAGACCACCATGTAAAAGATCATAAAAAGCAAAATCTACTAACCCTGACATAAACCAAGGCTTCCAAGATCATGAGTGAGGTCAGTGCAGACAATAAAAAAAAATAACAAAGAGGCTGACTCCTGGTGTTGGAGGAAAAGAGAGGCGCACAGGAGGAGTCTGATGTCAACAAATGATGGGATGCATTAAAGTTGGATCATTGTCCTAGGACACACTTAGATACACATGCCACAGAGGATCATACCAGGGTATTGAGGCCAGGGGGGCTTTTAGGATGCCCCTTTCTTCACCAGAGCTACTATAAACTGACCGTGTTATTAAAATCCTCAGCTCCGACTGTAATTAATATGTTCATGCATTGCTTTTGGCGTTGGGAGTATCATACCGACAAGCTGAGTAATTGAAATGGTCAACTTTGCGTCGCGTTGGCTCTTCGGGACCAGGCGATAAACAAGCCAACCAGGGAAGGCCGGCAGAGCGGGAATGTTTGACCTACAACAGATTCACATCCTGTTTTCTCGTCACTCCAATTTGTTTAGGATGTGCACACATTGCTTATACAGAACAAGACAGACATCAGCTCCACCTCTTCCCCTCAACAAACGTGGTGGAGAAACCGGGACAACAGCCACAATAGAAGCACATGTGGACGAAAACAAAACCGCCAACACATGAGTCAACACGAACTGAGGATTTTGTTTGCCATGAAGCGTTTTCCTGCCACTGTGTTACTTGGAGACCTCCGTGTCCATTTAGGGAAAAACAAAGACGAGCACCAGCTATTACATCAGTGTGTGTGTGTGTGTGTGTGTGTGTGTGAGTGAGTGCCTGTGTGTGTGTTAGTGATCTGTCAAGACATTATACGGGCTTGTTTGTATAATAATGTCATATATATATATATATATATATATATATATATATACTTACTCAGACATCATCCAGATTCAACAATTAGATAGGACTTACATCACTGCACAGACAAAAACTAGGTTATCAAAGTATTTCACCCCAAAGAAATAAAAAAAAAGAAATAAAATTACTGTTTGTGCATGTGTGTTCTGTGTGAAGAGTCGACAGGATTTAAAATGTGTGGTTGATAGGAGTGATCTGGCGAGTGAGTCAATGTGTAGCAGGGAGTGAGTAAGACTCTCCAGCCGGTGCGGTTTCCCCTCCTCACGCTTCCTTTGAGCCCCCCCGATGTTCGACAATGCTTCCTGTAAAGCGTCCGGCCAGTTCGCCTATTCTCATCTCTATCTCACATGAGCGTATGAACAGATGTACGTATACTCGGGGATAAAATGCACTCAAGCCGACACGAAACACCAACACACCAACAAACATTGGGAAATTGGGAAAAAAAAAAAAAAAAAAGTTACATCAAAAAAAACAAAACCTGGTGTTTATAAATGATTGAGCTCAACATCGACAAGGGGTTTAATCTTCAAATCCTTTAACACGTAAAAATCCCAAACAATGTCTGGTGTAGAAGTTGTCGCAGACAAAATGAAAAGCGAGACCATAATGAATGCTGCAGGGTTGCCAGGTGCAGGGAAGTATTAGAAAAATCCCCCGGTAATCCATCATCCTAAAATTTACCACTTGATGTGAGACAAGCACCGTGCAGTGTGAATTTAGAGTCATTTCCACCAGTTTCCCTGTAAATGTGCCAGAAGTAACCTCTCTGCTTCACTTTATTTTATGTGATGCATTTTGTTTGTGTCAATAAACGGGAGATGCGTCGCTCCTCTCTCGCTGTTTTCAAATAATTCAGCAGATGTGGGGATATCCCAGCCGCCGGGGAATCAAAGCCTACAAACGTGAAAATCCTACCTTTTGAACTGTAGATGACCCTTGAAAAATCAGAGCCGACCCCATACGAAAAGTGTGACATTGTTCAGAATCATCTTGTTAACAGGTCTTCTCCTGAGAGGTTGTGAAAGTCTGCACAACGTATGCCTTTAACAGCTTCGATCTCAAATAAAGAAGCACACACAGACTGAATTTTGTAAAACTCCCGCGCAAAAAAAGAAATTCACTTTTAATTCACCCCAAAAAAAAAATTTTTTATCAATTTTTACTTTAAATGTCACAAAAATTGGGTTTTTTTAGGGAACTGAAGCAAATTTAAACCGCAGATATAAAACGAAAGGAAGCGTATAACCATTTTCATCACCTCTAATTGAAATTCCTGTGTAATTATTTCTGGTTTCATGTTTTCTTTTGATCTTAACCACGAGTCAACGAGTCACTGAGGAGTGAGCCGAGAACTTTATTACAATTGCAACAAAACTTTCCGAAATAAGCAAGCGTGCATCATTGCTTCTGTTTTTAACGGTACCGAACTTCAAACTCTGAGCAGCTCCTACTCAGGACCACTGCCGGTCACTGTGAGATCCATTTCAGCCCTTAACCATTAGTGTGAAACTCCGTGCCTCGCTCATAATGTCCAAGAGGTTAATTAACCTAAGCCATGCCTTAAAACACAACACCCCCCCCCCTCTCCCTCTTTTCCTTATCGGTCTCTCATCCACCCTCGCCGTGGCCCCTCTTCTCTGGATCGGCTCAACGGGATAATCCCCCAGCTGGTGCTGCGGTCAGGGGGCCACGTAACCCTCCAACTGCCCCCCCACCACCACCATCCAACCCATTCGCACAACTGCACACACACACACACACACACACACACACTGCCAAACTCAGAAGGACTCGCTGAAATTATGGGTAAGAAACTCTCTCACAATAGAAGTAAAGCCCATAAGAGGTGGGCTGGGAGGCTCGGGCCACGTTTTGGCCCGGGCAGGACAGCAGGCAGGCAGACTAGTGGGAAGACCCATCACTTTGGTTCCAGGATGAAATTTCCCCACCAAAAATTCAATGAATGGCTTCTAAAGAATTTATAGTCGGTCATTCATGGCTTTGCTTCGCGGTGGATATGAAGGTTTTCACTATGACGTTTATATTAGTGGCTTCGGCGAAAAGCCTGTAAGACTTCCTCAGAGTGATAAACTGGTGAAGCTGGTGACACCGATTTGGCATTTAATGCCATTCCCAGATCCAAATATGTGTTTGTCCATTACTTCAGGCCAAATACTCACAAAACTAATGCGATACTGATCTGCTTCAGATTGGTTTAATTTTATAGTGTGTTGATATTGGCGTCAAGCCCAACGCAAGGCTGCACACCAAAACACAAACACTCTGAAGCTGGAATAAATATGTGTGTTGAAATCCAAAAAGCTACAACACGAGCTACCACTCACTCTCTGTGTGTGTGTGTGTGTGTGTGTGTGTGTGTGTGTGTGTGTGTGTGTGTGTGTGTGTGTGTGTGTGTGTGTGTGTGTGTGTGTGTGTGTGTGTGTGTGTGTGTGTACACACACGCGCTCAAGTGGTCACAACCTCTGCTAATCATGCCGGGAATGTAAAAGCATTTAGAAAATAAAGCGGCGGTATGGGATCAGACTATGTGATGCAAATAAAAGTCGCAACGAGAGCCCGCGACAGCAAACAAGTTTGTTTAGTCGGGTTTTTGCCGAGAGCACGTGCTCTGGCCCCGAGTCCCCCTGGGCTGCTGCACCAGCGGGACCCTACAAGCTCCGAGCTCCAGACTCTGCAAACATAATTAGTGAAGACATAGGCAAAGATGTATGCAAAAACAGTGGGTTTTGCATCTTAGAGATTTCATTTTTACAAGAAGACAATAGGGAGAAAACAGTTCTTAATGAAGCCTGAAAGCAAACTGAATATTACTAAACTATATCGCAGCCGGAGCATCATTCAACCTGTTGATTACTTTACATATTTATCAGTTAATCCACAACTTTCCTGTTCAGATTCACTCATACTTCTGGTTGCTCGCTGTATTTTTTTGTTTGTTCATTTTAACTGAAATGTTTCAAAATATAACATCCCCTGATAATAAATTGGTAACATTAGTATTAGACCACATCAAAGCTGAAAATCCTTTAGATTCAAGCGGGGAAAAAACATGCTGCTTTTGATTTATACGAAAGTTGATCCTATGGACTTAAATGTTAATGAGATCATGAGATAGACAGAAAAAGATAAGGCAGGTTTATCTTAAGAAGCGTATGGGGGCACAGTACACCCTGTAATCCACTCTGTGTGTATTACAATATAATATAATAATTATAATATCAATAATTCTCATTAGTTTTAAATTCTGTCAATCAGATTTATAATGTTTCTGATTTCCAATGGGGGGGGGGGGTCAATGTTGCACTTTACGATTACTGACAAACCCAAAATATTCAGTTCTGCTCTTGGAATTACACCACTGACACTGCTGAGGAGTCAATGTGAGCAGGAGGAGATATGCAACTTATCATTAACGTGAAGAATGAAGAATACATGTGCACCCTCTTGACTAAAGAGAATTAACTTAGCCAACAACAGCACGATGAAGAAAAAACAAAACGCAACCGAGACAACAGTTAATATATTTACACTTAGCGGTAAACTAATAGAGAGCCCTCATATCTATACTTTTTAGCCGCTCCTCCAGGTTTTGCTCCTGGTACCTCCTGTGTATCCGCTACATAATTGGCTTTAACGTTTACATGTAAACGCACATTGGAAATGAAAGACTGTGAGAATGAGTGGGAGATAATAAAAGCAAACTAATAACGCTAATAACACAGAGAATGTTAAGCCCCTGAAGTCGTCTCGCCAGCGGTCAGTAATGTGGTTGTGCTAAACAGCCAGCAGGTGTAAATGTGTGCGACTGCTTGAATGTGAAGCTGGTACTCGAGACTCTGAACTTTTCCTACTCGGAGTGAAACATGTTTTCGCCGTTATATAAACGGGACAGTCCCAAACTCTCTGAGACCCAGCCTCTGTCCACGAAGGAAAGAGGCTCTGCGAGTGCATAATCCACAACGATCCAAACGTAAAGATCCGTCACATGGGCAGGAATCGATGAACACACACACACACACACACACGCACACACGCACACACACACACACACACACACGCCTCCAGAGCACAGAGCTGCGGCTGCTGAGTCGAAAAGGAAGCGAGGGCCGTGTACAAAGTCTTTGTTCTACAAGGCTCATATCTGAGGCATTATTCATTTTTCTCATGCGAGCGCAGGAGGAATGATCGCTATGTGGGATGAGCACAGCAGAAAAAAAAAAAAAAAAAACCTCCTCTGCTGAGAAGAGAACCAACCTGTCTCAGGGCAACTTTAGACACACATAGACATCCACTCCAAAACAAGGATGAAACACGCAGATTTGTCTTATTGTTTCACACACCTTCACGTACTCCTTACCTCCCCTCTCTTGTTCCACTCATTCACCCACACCAACACATCCACCTCTAGGCCCCGCCACCTACACCCGCACACACAACCGCTACCGCGGTGCGAGCAGCACAACCGCACAGTTCACATTACAATATAATTCATCTGTCTGAGACAACAGTGAAGCCAGGGCCTTGAAAATAACAGGACCAAGGCCCTGGAACAAACCCAAACTCCTCTGGCTGTCAAACGCTTCAGAGGAGGCTCTGACAGGTGCGTTTTTTAACCCCACCCCCACCCCGTACTGTTCCCCCCCCAGCTCCATTCCACCTGTTGCTCCTCTGGAAAACACAATGATCTCAGCTGCCCTGCAGGACACTGTAACACACACTCAGATGCACGCACACACCCCGGCAAGCCTTCTGTCGGTTATCTCAAAGCCAGATCAAAACACTCACTCCGTCAACTCTGCAGTTGCACAGAAAGATTATACCAAAGTATGCAGAACAGTAAAATGCTGCCACAGCCATACAAGCGATGCAAATATTAATCCGTTATGAAATAGAGAGACAGGCCAAATGAATGAAGAAAAATGCTGTCACAATATGAAGTGTGCGATATTTTAATAACCTTTTTTTGTATAGGATAGGATAGGATAGGATAAGCCTTTATTGATCTCACAGTGGAGAAATTTACATCACATTGCAGTGATTAAAGAATAATTTTGAGAAACTATGCTGTTGTGAATCCTTCAAGTGTGTAACTTTGGTCACACTGAAGTACAATTTAAAGAATGTAATCTACTTTGCTACTTTAAAATGTTAAGTCACTACCAATGACTAGGAAAGGGAAATACTGCTTTTTGTTTTTTTGTGTGTGTGTTTTTACATTTGCTGCAGTACTTACAGTACTTATTGACAAATCAAAGATATCGTGTGCAGCTTGTACGGGCTGCAGGTAAATGCAGTCATAAAGTAAGATACACTTTGAAAATGTTTTTACAACTGTACAATTTATTGAACTTTATTTAACTGTACTATGTACAATTTAAGCACTGTCTCAGCGGATGTACTTATAAACGTACAGATCATTTCTACAGCCTTTTCACCTCATAATTCGGGAGCAAAACTACCAAAAATAATGCGTTGCATTCTTGTGAAAGGAAATATTTGCACGGTGACTTCTTCACAGTACAATTACTGCCACTGAGTATGCAGAATGAACGCACCGTTGCAAGTATGAAGTCACAGTTCACTCACTGTTTGAGAATATTGATGCATTACCTGAGAAGATAAACAATTTTACAGTTGCGTTTACAGCCTTTCTATCACAATGCCTTGTGTTTCTCTGCTCCCCAGTGAATCTGTGCTGCATTTGGAGAAGATCAAGAACTCCAATCATTAACTCAGAATCATAAAAAACAACATCTGCAGTGTTTATTGAGTGAACAATGCTTTGTTTAAGTTTTGGTAATCATTAGAAGAGGAGCACGGATTGAGGGTGAAAATAACAGATTACGGAGGTTCATATAAGGGAAATAAAACTTTGTGCTTCCTGTACAGACATTCCTGTCAGTGCTACAGGGCTACATAATATAATAATCCTGCATGACAGGGCTATGTTTTAGGCAAAGGTATTTCATATCCTGGTTAACATAAAGTTACTCACAACTCTCCATGATTTTTATCATTTATATATATATATATAAATTTTAAGCCAATAAAAACATTTTATATAAAATGTGTTTTCCCCTTTTCGCTGCAGCTCAAGTGGAGTAAAAAATATAAAAACAATATTCTTCAAAAGCCATACCAAAAAAATGGATTACCATTCTGCGTATTACAAATAAACAGTGAAATGGAATGACAACCAGCATATTAGCTCTGCGCTCACACAGTAATGCATTTACATGCAGCAGCCGCAGCCGATGTTGAGCAAGGAGATTAAAGTCAAGCCTGTCGTGCTCAAACTTCTCTTTGCAGCTGGATATGAAAGGAAAACTTACACAGAAGCCATTTTCTATGGCTGACTTTGTTTTGTAATATTTTCCTCCTCAGAAATCCCTTCAGATTAGTCCTCTATGTGCTCACCTTGTTTGTTTTTTAAATTTAAAGAGGGCTAAGCATAATAGAAAATCAAGAAAGATCTAAAAAAAAAAAATAATTCTGCATGTGAAATCATGTAACATTCTAAAGTTTTATTTCCACAAAAGCACTTCCTTAATGTGCAATTAGAAATATTTCCAATATGGCCCCTTACCTAAATCAAATCAAAGCATCAAGAACCACTGTTTTCGTCCTGTTCAAATGAAAGAAAACACCATCTTTAATGGGCTAATACCAAAAACACTGATATACACATACATACATACATACATACATATATACATTAATATTACAACTACAGAAACGGTTTCAGAACACAATATCTAAAAAACTGAAAAAACTAAAACTTCTCTTCAATCAGCTGCAACAATAACTGAATTAACTAAGTGATGCCCACACGATCATGAATGTCTATTGAATACGATCTTTAAGGAGATACTTTACTTTAAGAAAGATGTATTTATTTACCTGATGTTCTATTTAATGAAACTCACATTTACTGATACCAGTGACATTTCAAGTGAAATTTTCAAAAATCTATCTTGAATGTTAATCAAGTCTTTACATTTGCCCTTTTAATAACCTGCAGCTTGTTTTGACAGGAGAAGAAGTTAAATTGGTTAAACAGTTAAATTGTGGATAATTACAGTATAGGTACTGTTGCTCATGTAAACGTACAAAGTAGTATTTCTGAAGACATTCTAAAAGTTGAAGGGTTAGACTTAGCAGGTATTGGGTCTAATTTACTTGACTATAGAATATGTATGATCTCAGTATATTTCTTCATTGAAATACACTACATCAATTTCTTGTGAACAAATCTAGCTAAAAAGCATGAATTCTCACTATTAGAAGAATAAACCTGTTGGTGATTCAAAACATATATACATCAAATTATTTAGATAATATTACAGTTCGTGGGCACTCAATAGTGATTGGTGATTATAATAGCAAGGCAGTTTACAGAGTGTACATTTTTCATCAATGAAGATTAAATACTACTTAACTGAAATAAGTATTGAAAGAATATCCTAAGTATTGCTTCTTTGAGTTTAGGTTTGTAATTATGTCTGTATATGGAAAATGTGTCTTAATTATAAAGATTTAAATTTAAAAAAGTAAAAAAGTATACATAGTTTGTAACTTTCCTGCTTGATGTAATTAAACAAAATAGGTATTTTGAGTGTTGGAGATTTCAGAATGAACTAAAACTAATGGACTCAGTAGTAACATCAGATTTTAGTTGTAGTACATGCATAAGTGGAAATGTTTTCATTAAAATACAGGAAAAACTACTTCATTGAGATATTGTGAGTACTTGTAATACATTACTTTTGAAAAACATTAAACATTTTAAGAATTGTGCTTGTTAACGAGCCAAACATTTAAGGCTGCTTTTAAATATTAAAGCATCACATTACAAATGTGTTTTAAAATATTTGTTTGGAGCACTAACTTTTTGCTAATCTACGTCATCCTGCAATGATGACATCATACATCACTAAACCTTTAATAAACAATCCAATATCTCAACACAGAAATATAAACAGAGTTTCTCGTCTACTCACACTTGTTGAAGTAGGAGGGAGGGGGAATGAGTGTCAATTAATCCCGCAGGTGAATAAATACACGTTTTGAATGTAAAAGTTCACCCAGCCGGTGGTAACGTTTGACCGCGCGGCTGTGACGCGTTTCCCCGCAGAAACACTCCGGCGGCGCGGCGCGGCGCAGGAAGTCCGAGCCGCTGGAAGCAAATGAAGGGGAAAATGTCGGAATTCGAGCGAAGAAATGTGAGACATTTGAGGAATGTTATCTCCGGACAGAGAGCGAGATTCAGAGACGAGGCGATGAAACGCGCGGCGAGCATCCACATCATTTACAAACTTTACGCACTTCACTTTTTACGCACCAAACATTTCCAAAAACGCACCGACGCGCACTTGTTCGCAGCTTACCTGGAGAAAATAAAAGTCTTTATCAGCAGGCCGGCAGGTGGACGAATATTATTTGTTTTTAATTTCAATTTAAAAAGTGACTCCCGTTTTCTTTTCTTTTCTTTATTTTTTTCCCCTCCTCTTTGTTTGTTTTCTGCTGCCTCGCCTCCTTCCTGGAGCCGCTAGTTTGAAGCGAGAGGAGGGCAGGAATTTCAGGAATTAGCCGTGGTATGACATGAAGCCTGGAAAAAGCCAGAGAAAAAGACCCAGGGAGGGAAGGAGGGGAGGGGAGGGGAGGTCTGACCGGTCAACACGTAATGACGAGGAGGAGGAGGAGGAGAAGGGAGCTGCAAAGGAAAGGAGGGCTTTCAAAGGAAATCACATCAAGGGGAAAAGAAAAAAAAACATCAGTCCTCGTCAAACTGCCACTGACGTCACTGAGAGTTTAACAGAATTTTATGGGGCTTATGTTTTATTGTACCGTTATCTCTATTCCATTAAAACCTTCTCTAACTGGCATATTCATTCATTGTAATACCTATTTATTGTATTCTAATAGACAGGTGGTCATTGCTCTCATCACACAGTGAGGGTGTGTTTGCTGTTCAAGTCTGGTGCTGGATCCTGCTGTGTGGGGCTTCAATGCTCATCCCATGTTCCCTCCATCAATCCAGGAACATGCATGTAAGGTTAATTGGTCACTTTGAAGTCAATGTTGTTGGACTGGTGACCTGTCCAGGGTATAACTTGCCCACACACTATCAGGGCTATATTATAAATAAAGTCTGACTGGTTCAATAAAGGGACCATGAAAAACAAAGAAGAAAAACTCAGCTCAAAAAAAAAAGAAAAAGATAATTTAATAAAAGGTTGATATTAGTATAAGGGTTGGATACTGTACACTGAGAGAAATAGTGAGTTTACATGGACTGCTTGGATATTAGAGCATTATTGGATCTACCCTGTGTGTGATTATAAGTCAACGGTGCACTGGAAACCTTGTTGGACAATAAATGTCACTCCTTTCATGTAATTTACAATAATTTAATAAAGTTATTTAGAGATTAAAAGCTTGTTTATGTGTTTTCTTGGTTAATCCACAATGGAAATTTTGTGAGATCACATTTTTTTCCATCCAGTTGCACCTTACCTTGTGTTTCATATGTATTTTAATACTAAATTAAGGGTTTTTTTTGCATAGTTTTCCTTCCACTGTCACTTCCTTGTACTTTATGCTTATCACTTTCCTGTTTTCTCACATGAGCAAACAGAGGCAATAATATTGCTGGACTTGGGCTTGTTGTGCAAGCCATTAAAAGGCCTGGAGGTGTAATTGTCTGGGATGTGATTGTAGACTTTGGACTCAGCAAGGCAGCATGTGCAGAGCAATATGAACTGGTTTACAGAGCCACCCATTGAATATTATGGGCATTGCAAGTCACAAGTGTCATAAGTTCACAGGCAGAATCCAAACAGCATATTTCATAGTTTGTTTATTTGTTGTATTTTCTGCAGTTTAATCATTGTGCAATACAGTTCAATGCGGTTTTTGTGTAACGACTAATTACTGTCCTTAGGTTCATTTTACATTTAATGTTTGTCTAAAATGTGCTTTGAACAAATTTATGTTTGTGGATTTGAATGCCTGTTCATGACAATGGAGGCAGTAGTTGAACCAGAGTAAAAATATAAAGTACAGGTGATTTTTTGATTTTTATTTGGGGATTACTTTTGCACAGACGTGACGGTTCATGATGCTGGAGAATCTTGAGTTGTTTGTTCTTGGACGCTGAAGCGAGAGTCACAGATCTGCAGATATGTCATTAATTAAATGGAAAACCTTTGTAGTAGCTTGATGTTTATTGCTCAGCAAGAAATAACATGGAACTATCCTGACTTTGCCTGTTTGAGGCAAACAGGCAAAACCTCAAAACTTGAAGGAAAGCTGAAGAGAGTCTACCAGTGGACCTTTCTCAGCATTTCCCTGAAAGTGAACCTCAGCCCAATGATCTGAGTATTTGTATTTGATATGTCCCACAGAGCTGTGAGATTCATGGGTCTGCTCACATTACGTAAAAGATCTCCCTTGCTTTCTGCAACTCTTTTCACACATACTCACATGTACATTTTATAGATAGATAGATAGATAGATGGATAGATGGATAGATGGATGGATGGATGGATGGATGGATAGATAGACTGATAGATAGATAGACTCTCTCTCTCTCTCTCTCTCTCTCTCTCTCTCTCTCTCTCTCTCTCTCTCTCTCTCTCTCTCTCTCTCAGCTTTCCCACCCCGGTTGTGTCCAACAGCTATGCCAGTCTGTAAGAAAGACAACAACGGGAGGAGATTCCAAAGCTCTACCTGGCGTAAAAGCAAAACTGTTCCGACACAACAATACCGTTTTTCTTAGCTGACATTGCCAACCAGCAGGTACCATGGCAGGCCTGTCCTGTTGACATGTCACAGATGCAGCTGTAAACCTGTGGTGGTTGTCATGAAGGCCTGGATTTTGGAGTCAGCCTGCTGGCCATTGGTTATGGCAACATAGTCCACACCAGAGTGCATAGAGGTCATGTGTGCCTGCGAGAGGCAGTTGGCCGCTGCCTTGTTTTGTCCGGCCACATGCTGAATGTCTGTGGTAAACTCTGAAATGTCAGAGAGGTGGTGCTGCTGCCATGCAGACGATGGTTCTGAAGTCTTGGATATATCAAAGGTGAGAGATGTATGATCCACAAAAGTGGTAAACTGCCGGCCCCCCAACAGAACATAAAGTGACGTATGGCGAGGAAAAAACCTTGGTGTTCTCTGTCGAACTTGCTGGACTTCCTCTTATTTTTATGCAGCTGTTTGCTGAAAAACCCCAGAGGCTGCCTGGTTCCCACCACCCTCTGTTCACATATCGTCCCCACTGCATAGTTCGAGGCATCGGTGATGAGCGCCATCGATAATGTTGGAGATGGATGCGCAATCATGGTGGTGTTAGAGAGCGCAACCTTGCCTCTCTCAAAAGCCAGAATCCTTTCTAGGGACCAGACCAAATCCTGCTTGGCCTTTCCGCCCCTTGAGCTTCATACAAGGGATGAGCTATGTGCATAATGAAGGGGTTGTAAAAGTTCAGTCGGTAAGGGCACCACTCCCCGTGAGGACACATGGTGGTCCAGAAACTCAATTTCTGACAATCTGAAATGATACTTAAATGGGTTCACGATCAGCCCCCGCTCATTAAGTCTCTCAAAGAGCTGTCACAGGTGCACCTCAGCCAAGGTGCTGGCTGGATATGATCCAGATACACGGACAGAAAAGGCAAGACCCTAAAATCAGAGTTCGTCAACCACTGGAAGGATTGCAATGCACTTTTAAGACCAATCAGCATCCGTAGAAACTTGAAAAGTCCAAATGATCACTGCAGTTTTGGCCACATCCTGCGGATGGACCAGTACCTGGTGGTAACCTCCTACCAATCATTTTTTTGTAATTTTTTCCAACCTTGGAAAAAATGACTTTCCGTGCAATATAAAATGCAAAAAAAAAAAAAAAAAGAAGTACAATGGGAGTCCCGCTTCCAGAATCCAAAGGTGGCCCATTCATGCCACTTGCAACGTCGGTGAAAGAGGCGGGTGGTGATGCTCCGCTGTGCGCCAGTATCCACGAGGAAATGCCTCCCAGATAAAGTGTCGAAACAGCAGCTGCACAGCAGCTTATTCGAGTTCCCAGCGCTCACAGTCGCTACCGAGTGCTGGGTCTGGTGTTTCCCTGCACTGGACAGTGTTGAGGCTGTGCTGGCAGGACAGCATGCTCTCCTTACAGCCGCAATGCCAGCAGAATCCTGTCTGCCTCCTCCGCCAACCCACGATAATCTTTAGTGAACGTGAGCGGTGAGCTGGCCAGTGCACCTGAGATGGTAGTTGATGCAGGAGCATCTGGATAGAGAGGAACGTAGCGTCACCCAATCCCAGCGGCGCTAACATGTTCTCCATCAGTTCAGTGGGTTTAATCGCTCCCAAGCCATTGCGAGACAGAAGGCGCTCTGTTCATTTGACATCGAACAGCTGGAACAGCTGGAAGAGTTGGGCTTAAAGCGCCATGTATTTGCCCTGAGCCGGCAGGTCCCGCAGTAGTCCCACCCCTCAGCGGGTGGTGGAAGAATCCAGTGCTGCAACAACCTGAATGTACTTTTTGTCGTTGGCCATAGCCAGTGATGTGTTTAAGCGTTACTCTAATGTGATCACTTTTTTCAGTAACGAGTAATCTAATGTTACTATTTCCAAATCAGTAATCAGATTAGAGTTACTTTTCTAAGTGTTACTTTTGCAGTGTCCTGCAGGACGTTGGAAAAGAAAACAGGTTTCTTTTCTGTGAAGCCACTTCATTACTGTAGAGAACAAGCAGAATATCCCGGCCGCTCCATCCCCCTTCTCCACTCTCAGCCAATCACAGGCCAACTCACTCTAACGGTGACTCCTGGATCCTCATCACCACTGGAGTTTGGGTCTGTCGTTTTTCAGAAATCTATTTCATCCCTGTGTTCCCTGCAACTGTCTGTCTTTGTATAAATTGAGCTAATTGGGAATCCATGTAGTTTTGTGATTTTACTTCAATGAAGTGTGTGCCAATCACATTTTTGATGTGAATGCTTTACTTTAGGATTATTTTTCCATCCCTGACCTGGCGACGTATATGTGGGAATTTTCAAAAGTGGTTAAATCAGCTGTATACACTGTTTGTGACAGGATGAGTATTCATGAGTTTTATTTTGTGATGTGGTTGTTTAATGAGATTACTATAAGACATATTAAAGGGAGGTTTTCATCTTTGTCGATTTGCAATTGATTAATATCACTTCAGAGTAAAAGTTTTGACAGAGGAACTCTTTGTTACCCTGGATTTACCTGGATTAAACTCTTACATACATATTGCCTACATATGAATGGTGAATCCTGATCATCCAGTGTCTTTATCAGGCGCACAACTTTACAAACTTATGTTGGCTCTGATCTGGATTAATTCAGTAACGTTATGAATTCACTGTGATGACTCCAGTCAAGCGCTGCCAAAACATAGGAACATGTATTTAGGACTAGAAAAACAGAGAAGATGTTTGCTGACGACAGTTCATTTTATTCATGAAGGTTCATTTCATTCTCAGTCAACTTTAAGACATACTGAGCTATTTCTGTGAAGACACTGATATTGATTTGCCAAAGATAGACATCACTCTTCACCTTTACCCTGCCACCCTCCATCCTCTATTGACACCCAAAATGAGACCAAGAGATGCATTCACATTGATTTCCTTCTCCTCCTCATTTTCCCTTGGTCTCGCTGCTCCTCATATTCAGAAATTTCATAAAAAATTACATTTACTTGAAACAGTGGTACATATACCCAACAACCCAAAGTGGTCTACAAACAGCCTGGACTAGACTCTGTTAAATAAAGTGTATTACAAACGACAGGAGATTCCTTCACTTTCATTTGACAGAAAGCTAAAAAGAAAAAAAGAAAACTGAGATAGAGAGATTAGGTTTGTCTAAAAGGAATATAAATTAACTTAAAAAGCCTCCTGTTGTCAAAGAAGTTGTACTATCGTATTATAAAAGGCCTCTATAGAAAATACTTGGAATGTAGAAGAGAAATATTGTACAAAATGAGAACTTTCAGCGACACTGCTGTCTTCAGCTTCACGGGTGCAGTTAGCGGCTGAGAACACACCCCAAGACATTTACACTGTGCCGTGCTGTGCAGTAAGACACCGTAAGGACTGACTGTCATCTGTTACACATTTAAAGCATTAGACTACACACGGTTAGACGCGTTGTGATGTTGGTGTTTTGGAAAGGTAAACTCTTCACAACACTAATGGAATGAGCGGCTAATGAAGCTGAGGACTAAAGTCTAACGTTCCCCCTTTTCTGTGAACTATGTCTCCAGTTCACTTCAGGACTCTTCCTTCTGGCATGAAGACACATCTCCATCTATAAGCTCCCTACGTCTGGAAGGGAGTGCCTCTTTTTGTCTTCTTTTCTTTTTCATTGTTTCTCCAGCCTTCAATGACTCCACATCCTACTTCTTCGAGAGGAATTTCATCTTATTTCCTAGAAGAAGGAAAAAAACATGTGCGTCAAGATATTTTTCCATAAAAACAGTTTTCCGTTTTTTTTTTTTTTATATTGATAAATGAGTCAATGGATCATCTCTTTGACTGGGGAGGAATGTAATCTCACCTAAACCTTTGAGGAACTTGTTGACGCCTCTTTGCTCGCTCCCTGGCAGCGAGTCCAGATACTCCTGTGCTCTCACCTCAAAGAGTCCTGAAGGAAGAGTCGCAAATACTCCACATTTCACTTCACTATGAAAGGTTCCCCCAATCTCTTCTTGAGCACGTTTTTGTTTAATATTTATAAGCAGATGTACAGACATATAGTCAACTTTTACGCAACATAATTAATGCATTGAAACACATATGGATTATCATATTGTATGCCACTTAACTTCTAATTCAGTCACTATTTGAAGGTATTCCATGCATTTCTTTTATGTAACACTTAATGAAGGCAGGTAAGGAGTGTTACAAAGGGTTATGGTGTTCTTCCATTGATGTTTATGTGTTCTGCTGTTCGTTAGCTTACGAACTAGCCTGTCCTCGCCAATAAATCCAGCCTCTAAACCAGGGGTGGCCAACCCTGGTCCTCGAGAGCCGCAGTCCTGCACGTTTTAGATGTCTCCTCACATCAATACAGCTGACAGCAATTAGTGGCTCCTTGTCAAGCTTTCTGCAGAGCCTCATCATGACAACAGGTGTGTTTGAGCAGGGAAACATCTAAAACATGCAGGACTGCGGCTCTCGAGGACCAGGGTTGGCCACCCCTGCTCTAAACTGTCCACAGTCCAGCAAAACAAGTGGCAGATTTGAATAGGAATCACAACAGAGATCAGAGTGCTCTGCATTTACTAAAAACTCTGAGATAATCTAAAGATCTGTGACTTATTGCTGCCAACTAATAATAATATATATTACTGCCTTAATATGAGATTTGACATCTATAAAGTCTCAGAATAAAAATAAACTTAATTGAAATGTATGTTCTTAATTGTTGATTGACACAATAACTCAATTTTACCAGTTTGTTCTAAAGTTTTTGATTGCATTTTGAAGTCTCAATGAGCTGCGAAAACATATTTGCTGACAATATTTGAGAACTTTTTCCTCTCATAAACCGTAAATTTACAAATGAATGATCAAAAATCTATAAAATACAACATAATTGCGCATAATTTGCAAATACAATAAACAGTTTCTATGGACTCTCAATTTGAAGTAAAATACCAGATTTAATCCTAAACAGTGTATTTTTGAAGGTGTTCAACAACCTTCAGTGTACTGTACCTCTGAGGCCCTGCCGGCGTAGCTCCCTCTCCTGGATGAAGCCAGTAAACATCTGGGTCTCCATGAACACCTCCAGAAACCTCCTCAGGCTCTTGGAGGTGACCGCTTTGCGAAACGCTTCTCGTTGAAAGGTGGAGGATGACGACGAAGAGGAAGAAGGGCTGGGCAAAGTGGGGGAGGAGACAGACTCGTCCTCCCTCTCTGCTCCGCCCATGAAGAGGGAGAAGTGACCCACCATCTCCACGAAGAAACGCACAAAGGCCTCTGATACCACTGTGCTGAGAGAGCCGGAGTCTGTGAGGATAAACAAGAGGGAGGAAAATAGAGAACAAGGTATTTAAAGCACGAAATTTTTTTTTAAATATCTACCTAAAAAAAGAAGAATCAGAACTACTCAGCCTTTATTGTGGCAATGTGTTTCAAAATGTTCACTATTCCTCTTGTTATGACACGACTGAGCCTCACCCAATCCTCTAATTAAAAGATGTTTTGAGGTTTATTTTTTGGGGGGGTGGGGGGGACGCGCACACAAACACGGTCCCCAAATAACCTCAGATGCATGTTTTTGGACTGTTATCAGAAAACAGTGAAGCCAAAACAAATGAATATTTTTTACATCAGCAATCAAAGTCAGTTGAGTAAAACATTAGCCGTATTAAGTGTGATGATTCACCATTGGGCAGATCTCCTTTCTCACAGGCCAGCTCCCTCCTCTTGTCCAGCACATGCTCAAGAGCTGCCTGCAGCTTATGAGGAAGAATTGAGTCCTCATCATCCAGCTGTAGGAGGACAGCAAAGACAGTAAATTGACATATTATGTGCACTGATGTGACACCTTACATTGTCTGTTACTCCAGAAAGACTAAATTCGGTACCTGTCTCAGGAAGCGGCTGTTACAGAGGTCAACCACCAGGACCTGAGCAGAGAGAGGGTGAGGTCATTTCCTGCAGCTATTGTTCACTGCAGGAAATGCCCAGGCTCAAGGGCAATAAAAGCAAAAAAAAAAATAGATTCAAGATAAAACAACTGTGTCTTACTTCTTCTATGGGAAGCTCTTTGAGACGAGGTAGAGAGCTGGAGAGGAGGCCAACGATGAAGGGTGTCGGGGTGCAGACTATATCCAACATGGACGGCGGGAGAACGGGGATGTACGTGTGCTGCCAGGTGAAGGGATAGAGGAGAGCCACGACTGCATGACAACACTGAGACAATGTGCTGTGGAAAGAGAGAAAAAGAGATCATAATACCTGAATTAAATGAAAAATACACTGTTACACCTCAAATAGAAATATTGTGACAATCAAAAAGACAAATTTCCAGATTCTCAATATTCAGAGTTCTACAATGGACTTTTTTTTTAAATTTAGGTTAGGTTTGTTGAAGGCATAACCAAGATAGTGTGAAGCAGGGTTTGTATGCAGATGTTGAGTTATTTATTCACAAAGAGATAGTGTGCAACATGGAGTTTGTGCATTGTCAGTTCCCAGATTTACATGTTGTAGACGCGTTTTCAGCCCCTAAATGAAGGTTCACTTCTAAAATAATCACCATCATGCTGTTTGTAGGGCTGGGAGTAAAGTTCCTTCAAAGACTCTCATTATTGTCGCTAGCGATGATCATTGAAACCGAACAAAAGCACTTAATAACTCTTTCAGCGTTTTTAAGTGTGTATTTCGTTTTGAACCACAAGGGAGTGCTGACGTGCTCAGTCCCCCCCAAAAAAAGAATCCCTCCTCCAGACAAGCATTTATTAATATAGAACATGAGGTGAAAATTGTATTTTAGTTGGCCTTCACAAACTGAAATTACCCTGAGAGGAATATTTCAATAGAGGCTGATAAAACATTTATAACACTACAAAGCAGCAGCAGACACAATCACACTGTGAAGTTAATGTTTCCCAGCTGTGCATCTGCCCACAGTTAATTCAATAAGAAACCAGATTAATGAGGTACAATTTCCACTGGATGGTGCAGAGTGTGCAGCAGCTCTGGAGGGGAACATGTTCTCATGTAAACCTGTTACACTGAACTAAAGATATATTGTTTTACACCTCGTCAGCCTCGATGTTTCCAGTGAGTCCAATAAATTTGAATAAGACCAGTAAGCCTGTTTCTGCTGCTTCTTCCTGTTGACCCAGGTGTGCCACAACAGTTACAATAAACCCTGCTGGGGAGGATTTAACTGCTGTAATCATGGTGAAAGTTAAAGGTTTGGCAGTGATGACGTCTCACTGCACACGTGTTCGCTATGCTTTCAGGCCAAACTCCTTTTTTTCCGGTATCCATGACAGTTTTCCAGAGGAGGACTGATTGTTCCCCAGGCGACTGTAAAACACAACAGCATTCCTTCCTCTCACACTTGGTTGAATCTTCTTTTCCTCAGACTGCTCGTCGAGGTCCCTCGACGCCGTGCTCCTCTGAGAGCCGGCAAGCCGCCTTCATTACGACTCATCAGTTTAGACTCATTGAGGCGTATCACAGCAACTCCACCAACCTGAGTTTGTCAGCAGTGAAGATGACCCTGCGCTCCAGCAGCAGAGAGGCAAACACTCGCAGGAGGAGGCGCAAGTTCAAGGAAGAGAAGAGACATTCAAAGTCCACATGCTCCAGGCGTGAATCCGAAGGTCGACACAGTTCAATCACCTGTACAGAAGAGGTTGAAACACTGTAAGATGCACACATGAAGACACTGATGTGATCGTGTTTAGAATCAGGGAAAAGTTGCTTTTTGCAGGACTTTGCTTTTTCAAGTATTTAAAGTCTCACCTCGGTCCCGGAGCCAGGTAGGAAGTTTTTGACAGTGATCGTCCTCCCTGGAGCCGGAAAAGGAGCCTCCATGATTCCTCTCATAAACGGCTGCACCAGAGCAGGAGAGATAGCCCTCCTCTTTTCCACTTCATCCAGGATCTGGATACAGCAGAGAAGCACACACGTCGAGTCTTTTATGCGTTTGATAACCCAAAAATGACCATCCATCCATCCATCCATACAGTTATGACTAATAATTTTTTTTATAAAATAATAGTTTATTCCATATTGTTGCCTGTGGACCAGTGGAAGTGTTTCAGTGTTGTATCTGACCTCCAGAAAGAAGTTACAATCACCATGGACAGGAAAGAAGCAAATACTACAATGTAACTCTACTTTTCAAACTAAATGAAATAGATTCACTCTTCCTGAAGCATCTGTGTAAACATGGCAGTCCATAGTGATTACAAATGGTGCGGTGGAATTACCTGAGCTTGGAAACCTAAGTAATATTTCCTTGTTGCGGGAATAGGTTGTTGGCAGTTGAATGTCTCTCTGGAGTATTAGGTCAGATCATATGAGTGTATATTAATTCCAAGTCAAATCAAGCTGGTGTAATGTCAAAGTGAGATACTTTACTGTGATGTTTCGATATTGCAATATAGCATTTTATTCAATGCCCCAAAAAAACTGGATCAGTATACATAGTGGTATTATGGTTTCCATATATGCTTTACAATACTTTACTTGACTGCGCATTCTGTGAAATCATTTACACCACTGACCCCCTTTTAATCAATATTGACCTCAGTCTAATGTCTCCTTTGAATTCGGTCAGCCATGCTTTACTTTTTCCTTTGCAAACTCATTCTTTCTGAATGCGTGCACAGCCACAGATAGTGGCAGAAAGCGTCAACACGACACATGACTAACATCCTGAATCAATAATGTGTTCTCCTTTACAGAAACGTGACACACACACACACATGCACATCTGCATGGTATTAAAACATCCGTGCCACTGAATTCATGCCGAAGAAGCATGGAATAAGCTATTGGATGTCTAAATATGTATCCTGACTAATATAACTTCAGAAATGAATAAAGTTGGCTGCGAGACATGTACTCCGGTCATTATGTCGATATTTCGAATGCTCATCAAAGGGAACCTTTTCCACTGCAGCAACCGCATTAGTTGCATTTCCCATGTGTTGCTCTATCGGCGCCTGGGCTACAAGGCCTTGTGGGAAAGTGCACCATGCGGAGAGTGGGTGGGGCTTTGGTGGTTGGTTGTGGTATTTATTTGGTGGAAGTGAAGCTGTTGTAAGAGCTCATACAACACGTGCAATTCCACGCACTGTGATGGAAGATGCAGAATATATCTGTATAATCATTTTGCAAATATTGTTACTGTATAGTGTTGCTACCTTAGAGAAGAGGTCGAAGCATCCCAGCCGGCTGACGATACAGTAAACCTCAGGAAGCCTTCGGCCTTTACCGCTGGGCTGTGAAGAGCAAAGGAAAAAAAAAAAAAAAAAAAAAAGACAGCTTCAAAACACAAGACTTCTCAGCCAGCTGCATCAGCAGTGGGGGGATTTTTGTGAGAATTACTTTTTTCCTTTTTAATTTCTGCAAAGAAATCATGACAAGAATAAATAAGGGGAGGATAACACCGTTATTCAGTATAACAGGTATTTTACACAAAAAGGATCAAACGAGCATGTTTTGTGGGTACATTTAAGAATCGTCAACCAAATTCAAAGAAATGCACGAGAGGGATGAAAGATGTAAAAGACACTGAGTCAACAGTCTTGAAATGAAGTGTGAATGGCACTAATGGCAGAAGCATTTGTAGAGCATACCAGTAAACGCCGACAGTAGCCGAATCGCCGGCTCCCATCTTCACCAGTCAGTACAAATGAGAACGTCTCACTGAGGGAGGAAAACAAAAAGGTAGACTCATTCGTTGCATGTGGAAAACTATTTTTAACCGTTGAAAATAGTTTAAAATCTCCATTCTACACTGATTTTCTGGAAGGAAAAACCTGACAATCACCTTAAGTGGGAGGCGCCTCAGGGCAGATATACTAGGGGAAAAACCCACACAAAACCACCTGAGCTCTGCCCGACAGGTATTCATCGACTCATGATGACCTCCTCTACAGGGGGGAGCCTCAGCCAGGCCAGTGCAGGTGTGTGTTTGGTCGCCTCACACTCATCAAACATTTGCCTCTGGGTAATATTTAACCATCCCAGTCAGGCCTCTCATTATCCCATCTCAGAACAATGCAGACGTTGAGAGGATGAATTAGATAACACAGGCAATGTCAAACAACACTGACGTGTTTAAAAAAAATAAAAAATAACAAGCCAGGTATGAGGTGCAGAATACACAGTTTCTTCTGGTATGAATTTGTCATTTTCATTGACGTGACAATGAAAGAACAGTCGTCTCAATGAGTGGCTGGCTTTAGGGCTTTCAGTTTCTTCACAACCACGTGGTTATTAGGGGGCAAAAACAAGGTGAGATATTAGCACTCGACCAAGAAATCCCTGACTCCTTGTTTTGTTATACTTCATACCACCCTTGTGTGTGGAAGCAGCAGCTTCGACTTGAACTGACCTGGGGAAATTGTCGACCGGCGCCCAGTCTTTGGCATCGGGGAAACAGAACTGAGGGATAACCTTCAGCTGGTCCTCAGTTTCTCTCATGAACTTAAAGCTCCTCTCAAGCTGGATGATTTGAGAGAGAACATATGAATATGTTACACTGCTGGACGAATCACATAATTAAAGTCATGTACATCCTGCTATACAAATGCAGCCTTATTAATATTATTATTATTGTTGTGAGACGAGATATCTAAATCGACATTAAGTCACAAAAGAGCTTCTCAAGACAAATAACTTGCTTTCATACCATAATCTTTTTGTGTCAATGTCAGATCTGTATGAGCCTCATCCACATACCTGTTAATGAACAAGTTCTATCATATTTTTATACAGTGTTAACATATTGTCGCAGTGTAGATGAGTAAGGAAACCAATGCTTTCTATGTACAGTAGTTCTTTCTTGTAGACTGCTTTCTCCTCTCTCCATACCATTTAGCAGGATTTCTGGCTGTATAGCTGCAATATGATGATGTATTCTTTCTACACCCGTCAAATCTGCACTATAATAAACAGCTTTCTGTCTGATGTCAACCTCTGCATTTGATTATGGTTATCTATCTTTCTTAATATCTGCTACCCACAGCGGGTACAGAAACCTCGCAGTCTCTAACTATGGAGGTTTCCTCCTGTTAAAGTGTTGTTTTTCCTTCACAATATTAACTATCCCTACTCATGTGGGATTGTTCATTTAATATATAAATATTGTTATTTATCTATTTGTTTTACATATCCTGTCTCACACTTCTTTTCACGAGAGTTTCCACCATCCTTTACCTTGAGAGGAAACTGCTGTGTGACTTCTGGCAGATAGGGAACGCCGGCTTTTGTTTTGTGGAGTGCAACAACTATAAAATACTCAAAGAGCTTCCTCTCCTGCAGTTCCATCAGATCTCTCTCCAGGGTTCGATATCTCCCAGTCTGCCTCAGCATGGACTGGACGGACACCAATCGTTGGCTGTGAGCTGAAATCACACAGAAACATACATGTTAATGCAAACACCTTAATCCCATACACAAAGGCATGTGACTATTTCCATCTGTGTATATCTTAAATGATCTTACATAAATACAAAAGCATTAAACACGAGACAACAAAAAGTCTAATACAAGTACTTTGTTACTGTGTGTTTATTGTGTGTTCTCACCTTTTAGTTTCTCCTCCGTGTCACTTTCTGACTCACTGTTCTCATCCGTTACTGAAAAAATAGAGAAGAAAGGAGGAAAAAAGGAGTGACTGCAAGTAAAAAGCGCATTGCTTTTATATTAATCCACCGTCACACAACATAATTTACACTTTTGAAGGAAAAATTTTACTTTTCCCAGAGAAGAGAATACACATTAGGTCTTTGTGGTTTCAAAGAGTGTCGGAAATAAATGGATGATGGAAAATGTTGCTCCTGCATAATATGCTGCCACACCGCAGTTATTCAACTCAGTAAAAAAAAAAAAAAGAGCAGATACAAAAAAGGCAATTTTGTTGATTTAAAATTAGATATAGATTCATAAACTCTCAGAATCCGGTAAAGAAGCAACATAATAGTGATCATTGTGGAAACTATTTTTTAAATTATGAATATTATTCAGATGAATAATATTCATAACCAAATAACCAGTTTAGCAGAAATGTTGTAAATATTCTCTTAAGGTTTTGCTATTTATTATCTTTTCAAACTACAGTCTTTGAAGCATAATTATTAGTGGTTGTTTTTACTTTTCTCTTGGTACAAATGTTGTTTTTTCTGTGTGGAGTTTATGTGGATGTCGGTGTTTCATTGAAGTGTTTTCAAAATGTTAAACTCAAGCCTTTAGTGTCATTCTTCTCTTTACTTTTCCACAAACACAGTTATGGAGTTTATTCATCTCAATTTAAAACAATAAATATCATTAAAAGCAGATCACGTTTGAATATATGTCTCTGTTTGAGGAAAACAAATCTACAAAAACTCCCTTCATCTAAATCAAAATGGATCCAGATGTATTGATCTGTAAACACAGGATTTCCTCGTGGTAGAAAATAGTTTTGACTCCAAAGCTGATGGGATGAGAAGGTTAGAAACACACAATGTCATGTCAGAGACAGGACTGTGGTGCAGTGATTAGCACTCTGGCAGTTATCTCCCACAGTCCACAAACATGTAATTGGCACTCTAAATTGGCAGTAAGTGTGAATGAGAGTGATTATTTAGGGTGTGCCCTTCCGGACTTGAAGGCTCACCTCTCCCTGAGCTGGATTCAGTGGATTGTGACACCTTCTTCATGCGTTTCTTTCCCCTCCGTGCCTCAAAGATAGCGTTGATTTTCAGCACCATCTGGATTCAAGGGGAGAGACATACCCTAATACAAACTCTTCCATGATCATTTCAATACATTTTCCCTCAAAGCACACTTCCTCCAAAAGTAATCTTTTTCTATACCTTCCTCATCTGGCACACACCAGCATGAGCCGACAAACAACCTCCCCTATAGTGGGATGCTGGACCATAAATCTGATTGAGCCACTCAGACGTCCATACCTTTGGGATTTTCTTCCTCCTGCGATTGTAAGGGTCCCCAGAGAGACAGGGGGTGTCATCAGGGCTGCTGGGTGTGGAAGGGGGGCTGATACGGGAAGGTGAGGAGATGCCAGTGTCTCTGTTGGTTTTGCGTAATTCAGGTACTTTAAAGCTTCTTCGTTCTGAGTTTTGCCTGAAGAAGCCGGGCTTGGCGCTGAGCTAGTTGGGAGAGAAACACACAGCAAAGCAGTTGGTAACGAGGAACTTATTCTGTTAAATGCAGTTAGTGTTGCAGAGTGCAATCAGGTACCTTAGTGGGCGTGTCGGGGATAGGAGACGAGGAGACTGGTGAAACCCATTTACTCCCCAAACAATTTCTTTCCAGCTCTATATCTTCGTAGGGGTTCTCCTTGGATGGAGGATCTTTGGAAGAAAAAAAATAATTCAAATTTGAAGCGTCATCTCTGTTATATAATCTCAACATTCTGCCCTTTCCATTGGACACGTAACTCTTCTTTCCACATCAGTCATGTTTGTTTTCCTAAATGATTCCCACTCAAGATTTACAGGAGAGCAGTGAACTTAACCTGCTCATATTTCACCATGATAAGATGTTTTCACAGCTAAATCTAATAGTAGCCACCAGTCCTCCCCTGCAAGTAAAGAGTGAGGCAATTTCCCAAAACATGTGACTCTTTCTCACTTGGTCTGTGTCTGCTGTGTCTGTTCCCTGCTCTATCAATTCTTCCCCCAGATGTGACCTGTGCATGTACAAATACAGGGGGACATTCAGTTCCCTGGTTCATCTCTCTTGGAGGAAAACAAGGGATCAGTGAAATGGTTTTTTTTTACATTGCTGGCCGAGGAAAACGTCACGCTGGTCCCCGCCGTGTGTCTCTGTGTGCTATCAGTGGCAAACAACGTCAACTTGTGTCAGTCATGCACCTGAAAACAAGTATTCATAACCAATATGGTGCTGTAAAACGCTTGGCTGTGACATGCCTGTAACTCACGTTTATCATGAAAAGAATAATGCTGATACAACTACCTAAGTCAATACAGGAAGAATATTTTAGAGCGGCAGTCTGCCTATGCTGCTAAAAAGCCATCCATCAACATTAGTTGAAGCTGAAGTCTTAATGTTTACCATTTCACCACACTCCTGTTTACTCAAGGTTTGTGTTGGATTAACTAAATTAGCAAACCTTTTTATCAGAGCATTCAAGACTTGGATGTGTGGCGTGAATTTCAGCTGTTCTGTTCAGAAAACATACAGATTAGAGTATCTTTTTCATGCCCACGTAACTTTACCTAATTGAGAGAACCAACGAATAGGAACGTTTACCAAGCATCTAGTTACTTTCCATTTTCAATAACTATGAAAGTAAGCCTCCGTCTTTAAAAAAGTACCATTTTTGTTTTTTTTTGTTAAACATTGTTGGTGAGAATGTTCTTCCCCTGAAGATCAAAGACACAAAGAGTAACTTGGGACAAAACATTGAGTACATCACGCTCATTCATCATTGTCCAAATAATCTAGATTAAATCTCTGCCTCCCTGAGGTGTTTGCAGAGTAGACAGTGACAGCGCGTCTTTGCTCCTTTAATCATGGGATGCTGGTAAATGTTTGGTTAACTGTTTAATGATCAAACAAACATTGGCACTGTACATAAGAAGGAAGCTGTAAAGAGATCTAAATACAAGACGTGACATCACCCAAATATAATGAAAAGCAGCACCCATTATAAGAACAGGCTCTCATCAGAAAATGAAAGGTACGGTGAAGCCATTGCCAGTAATGCCGTGCGGCTCAAAGCCCTGCACATGCCCCCTGCTTTCGCAGAAGCCAAACTGAGCCACAGTACAACCTCACACAACGCCATTATTGTACATTATGAAATTAAGCAGGCTCTTGGTGGGGTTGGCACAACATTGCAGACAATAAGGCAGGAGCATAGTTCAGGTTCCTGCATATAATTCTTTAATAAAAGCAGAGTGGCCTGGCTCCAAATTAAAAGTGGAGCAGGACAAAAAAGAGCAGAGTTTGTCCTTCTCATCAACTGTGGGCTGAACTCACACACACCCACAAGAAACTCAAGAGGTCATGGAGTGTATCAGGAACCAAGAAGAAATGGCAAAGTAAAATGCAATGTTCACATTTTACACACAAACACATCACTTTGTAGATTATGGATCCATTGGCCTGAGGAGTTCGATGTTGAAACGTACATGTCAGAAACCTTACTTCTAAAAGCAACATCAATTTAATTTAGTTCAGCTAAACCAACAGTATGACAAGATGCTATTTACCTATTATGTCCTCATAGACGTTCTCCTCTGATAAAGTGCGTGTGTGCCCCAGCCTGGACTGAGCGTACCAGTCCACCCGGCAGCTTTCTGTTGACGACTGGAGCAGGTCTTCAAACTCGTAAGACTTCCTGATGGACAAAATGACAGAAATACAGGAGGGTTGCACAGTCAGCTCAAAGAAAAGAATTTGTGTGTGTAAACTGTGAATGCATTCACGTTGTGTTTTATAAGCCAAGCAGGTACACTGATGTTGCAGCATTCAAGCAGCAGCTTTACACTAAAACAGCCACATCTGTGTTTCATCATTGGCAAAGACTTTAGCCCAGTGGGATAAAGTGCACTGGAACATCCAGGGTTTCATACATTCCTATATAGTTGCATATTAGATGAATATATCAATGTTCAATCAATGTTGAATTCATGATTCCACTAGATCAGATAGATAGATAGATAGATAGATAGATAGATAGATAGATAGATAGATAGATAGATAGATAGATAGATAGATAGATAGATAGATAGATAGATAGATAGATAGATAGATAGATAGATAGATAGATAGATAGATAGATAGATAGATAGATAGATAGATAGATAGATAGATAGATAGATAGATAGATAGATAGATAGTTTATTCATCCTTGATGATATTAATCATTAAGGATGACAGTTTTAAGTAATACATTATTGTTTACAATCACATTCTGAATGTCTTGTAGGACAAGTTAGAAAACAGGCAATAGTATAAACCACAGGTCTAACAGGTTAAAGAATGTAGGGTGTTGACGGGAGAGTTATTAAATGTTTAAAATTGAAAGTCTTTTTTACCAATAAACTGTCCAGATATTTTGGTGATCTCTGATTTTTCAAAATCTCTCTGATTTGAGATTATTATTAATGTGCATGACTGTGGTAAAATGATTTACATTTCTGATTTGTTACATCTCTAACATCAAGCTGTCAATCGTAACAACACATTGAAAAAACAATTCTGAGTTGAAAGTGAAGTAAATAAAGTGAGTAGAATAAATCCTTCAGTAAAGTACAGATACCTGAAAACTTCAGGTATCTGTACGGTGAGTCAGAAAGTGACACAAAGTCGAGAAAGCATTTGTGCTTTGTTACTTCTCACCCCTGAAAGCTACCCATTCATCTTGATACACATTGCAGAGGGGGCGGCGCTCCTAAGCCACAATTTACAAGAACTTTAACAAGAAACATGAACATTAAAAGCATTTGCAAAACTGCATTGTATTGTGGAATGACTCCTCAGAGATGGACGACGCTCAGTGTGTCAAACAAATGCGGTGACTCTTTGTGTTTGTTAGGACACAGGCATACGTACAAAAATGCATCCTGCAACGGACACTCAAGCGGGAGACAGCCTGACCAAACAAAGGGCTTGACACAGCACATGGAGCAGAGTGAGGCCTCCACATATGGTATGGAATGTAACAGATTCAAGCCAAGCTCCAAACAAGAGCTCAGACCACTGGAGAAAATGAACAATAGATGTGCTCCAATACTGCAGAGTTCACATTTCTCTGGTTTCCCCACAGACCTCTGTTCATTTTATTGTAACCATCTGAATTGATGTATTGAGTGGACACTTGAACTTTTCAATGTGTCATTTGATAATGGCCAATATGGTTCTTTTTCTTAAAAAAAAAAAAAAAGGGTTTCAGACTCGAGGCTTTACACTTCACGAATATGCTTTTTGTGATTGCGACATCTTTCACAATCGCTTTTACTGTTCAGCTCGAATGCCTTGAAGAAGCAAAGCTTGTACATGACTCATGCTGCTCTACATGTTGTTCTCTCTTCAGAGTTTTGGAAATGAGCAATGAGTTGATGTGTACATTCCTCAGGTTCAACCAGTGAGCTCACTTTGTGAGATATTTAGAAACTGGATGAGGTCACCGGTGGGTTTGATTTACAGCAGATGTGGGAGATGTGGTGCACCTCGGGCTGGTGCTTGGCTGATGGTTTTGCGGGAGGAGTTAAAGGATATGTACATTGAAGTAGTGCCTAATAATCCTGATTCCACATCCTGTCCTTGTTCTGAGTGTTTCTGAAATACTTGGCATTAAAGTTAACCACAATGGCTACATCAAACTCCAAACAGTGTATTGTATCTAAATTTCCACGAGGTAAACAGACTAATTATGTTTACCCCTCCTCCCTGCCTCCATGTCTTACCTGTTACTATTGTCACGAGCTTTGTCAGTCCACGGTCTCCTGCACACCCCCGGGGGAGGGCACGTGGGTAAAGGTGGGGGAGGAATGGAAGGCAAAGGAGGCAAGTTCCTCTTTCCCTTTCCCGAGCAAGGCCCCGAAATCGGGGTAGTGGGCGGCGTGTGGTGCTGGAAGGTTCTTTGAGGTTTAGGTAGAGGATTTATAGATGGAGCACCTGGCTCACTGTATACGTTCTCCAAATCCCCCTCCCTCCATCTCCGAGACCCTTCATGTCGAACCATATCAAAAGTCCCAAAAATTGGCTCGTTGCCTCTCTTTTCATTTTCCTCCAACTCCTCCTTTGAAGGAGGGCAAAAATAATTCCCTGGGAACACCAGTGAAGGCTTGTCTGGAACATCTTTTGTTGCCCTTTCCAGTTTCTTAACATGGGTTAAAACTGTTTTTTTGTCTTGGGGTTGTTCTCCAGGTTTGGAAGGCCGAAATCCTCTTTCTAGTATCACATCTTTGTCTTTGTTTGTTGGACATTCTGGAGATTGAGGCCGTGGATTCCCCGGCTTTCCAACATTTTCCTTCCCTGAGTCTTGTCTATCCCAGCTGACAAACCTTTTGCTGTCCGTCCTTTGGACCTCAGAGGTTTTGGATTCTTTTCTCCTCACAGTCTCAGCCTCCTTCTGCGTTGCAGTTAGTGGACATGTCCCAGGAAGAGTTATGGAGGCAGGCTCTTTTTTGCCTTCCCACTGTGATATCTTATCACGGATGCTGGCCGTCTTGGCTCCTGTTGAGCTCTTGCTGTGGCTCAACTTTCCACAAAGCCCATTTTCCACGTTAGTGGTTCGTGAATCACTTGTGGGGGTCGTGGTGGTTCTCCTGTGAGCCAGCATGGTGCCAAGGTCACCTGGGCTGTCACTCAGGCCGAGAAGAGGGGAGATGGGAGGTTTGATGTCTCGGTCTCTGTCGCCTGGTGACCCACACACCTCTTGGGGCTTGGGCACCGCAGACGACGGAGCCTCCCCGACCTTCAAGCCGCAGCACTGGAGCCTACAAAGGAAAGAGACACACTGATTATTGCTCACAAGCAAGAAAACACATGTGCACGTGTCAAAAAATGATCATAATAAATCAATGGATCCGTACACTTGTGGGGATTGAATCAGAAATGATTTGATATTATGTATGAAGAAAAAGAAAGTAAACAATCTGAGTAATTCATCTGTTTGAGTTTGTTAAAGTAAAATATATTTTTGGGCCTCAGTGAAAATGTTTTTTTTCCCTTCACAAGAGTAAAAATAGAGCAAGACATAAAAATCCAAGACGAGTGAATTTGCTTTAAAATAAGTTTAAAATGCTACATAAAATACAGAAATTCCAGCACTTTTTCAAGCAAAATTATACAGCTTTAAAGTCACTTTTCATATGGCAGAGGAGTAAGAACATATGTTGGTAAAACCAAAGAAATAGAAAAAGCATTCTCTTTTCCGAATGACGCTGTGGTAGACGTTACAATACAAAAATTTAAACATAGAGAGATTTAGAAAATACAAGCATCACTTCCTGCCATCAGTGTACAAAACAAAGCACCAAACTCCACATACCGCTTAACACTGGCCACGCAATGTGAGCACTCACAATTACATCCAAACAGAGCTTTGTTTAATAGGGTAAACAATAATTCTTGTTAAAAGCGCTCAGACATCTGCTTGGTGCCTCTGTTTCGGCTGTGAGTCACTCCTGGAGCATTACTGGGTCATGACTGTTTGAACTCTGGATTCAAGGGTCAAAGTTTACAAGCTATACACACATACACACACGCGCACGCACACACGCACACAAACACAGCTATTTCTGGAGACGAGATAAAAGTATACAAAAAAAACCAAGGGGAGGGGCTGAAGTTTAGACGTGCAGCTTTTCTTTTCTACTCCTGACCCACAAAACTCTGTGGGTGCTGGTCTGAGGCCCATTCATCAAATGATTGAGTTTCCAACAAACAGAGGAAACGTGGCCTTGCTGTGTGACTTCAGATGACATTGCTGGATGTAAAGTCCAACAGTCATGCAGTCTGCAGAAGGAAATCTTGTGGGGAACTGCTGATTCAAATTTCCTCAGAGACCGTGGAAGAAGAGACGAAACCTGACGTGGCGATCACCACCAAGAACACTCAATGAATGTCTTTCAGGCTGCACAGGATTTTATTAGTGTGGCCCCCTCGCTCCCCCTCCCCCTTTTCAGTCTCCCTTCACGTCCCCTGGTTCAAACACCAGTTTTTATTAAGCATGAAGCAACAGAGGGGAAAAATTAGGTCAAACAGATAAGCCAAGTAAAGGGGAGCAGGAGAAGAGCCGAGGGGGTCAAGCTATGAACTTTAAGAAAAATTGAAGCCAAATGAAGATGATGTTTTGTTTTTGCCCTGATACAGGTAAAACAAGATTCATAATAAACAGCCACTTTTCAAGAACTGCAGTCTTCTCAGTTTCAGCAGGATCCAGTGGATGTACAATGCAGATATGAGTTGCTGATTTTTTTCTGAGCAGTTCTACAAAAGAATACCCAACAGGCTCGACGATGCCTTTCAATTGGTCAAAATTATATATGCATATCGACAAGAATCCTTCCTGAGAACTTTGTCTTTGGTTGGAGACTGACCCTCAAAACAACAAACACTGACATCTTCCTCCTGATAATCCTCCCTATTGGAACAAACCAAATCCCTTCATTACAATCTAAATAGCACTGATGAATATTGCAAGAATGACAGAAGGGACCTTAGAGAGTGGTCATGGAGGCATTAGGCGGTGGCCGCAGCGGGGGGGCAGAAACAGTATCCAGATGGCAGATGGCCAGCTATGCCCTGTTCTGCTCTCTTGCCCCACTATTGTTATACTGCTGACCCTAATGGAAAGGGGCGTCTTCAGCCTGCTTAAGAGCACTTCAACATTTTATGATGACAGCGGGAACTTTTTTTTTTGTTTGTTTGTTACACATCCAAACATGGTGTGCTTTTTGGACAGATCGTTCGGTCCTTTGTGGGAAGTGAAACCTCATTCATGTACTGTGGGATGTGGTTTTCAACCTGTGATCCGGGACTACCTTGGAGGGGGGGTGGTTGGGATATGGGCGCCAGAGTGGGGGCGATGCTTTGCCTGCCCTGAGATTATCAAAATTAGATTTGCACATGTTGAAGAAATAATAGGACACATTCTCAAATGTAGTGCAGATGTCAGAAACTGCTTATTGCGTTTATATTGAAGGCTCCTGCTAGTGCGTGTCGGTGGAAGCAGGGGGTGTTTGGCTTCACAGTAATGCTGTGGCAAGTTAGAGATTGGGGAGGGGCCTGCAGAAAGGTTTAGAGGCTACCTCAATGTTCACCCAACTTACAAAGAAATTCTTGTTCTAGGGTATATGTGATTTAAAATGCTGAGGTGCTTTGTTGGCTTTCAAGGAACGTACCCGTTGACTGATTGGTAGATGCAGTTCTCAGTGTTTGTACAGAGCAGCAGGGCCCTCCCACCAGTCATGGTGCTAGCAGCTGGCATCCTGCACAGACAGAAAAATAAAAGGGTCAGTCATTTAGAGGAATATATTTGTATAATGGGCTGAATGCAGCAGCTACACTGAAAGCTTGGAGAAAAGTATGATACTGGCAGGATAAAAACTCTGTTCATAAAGTCTCCAAGGGAAATATTTACATCTCAAACTGTTGTACAGATGAAGCTGGTGTTCAACAAAAAATTATGACGATGATGATGATGCACAAAGAAGGCTAAAGAAAGACACTACTTCCCAGGAATTTCTTCGAGAACTCTAATTTGTCCTAATTTCAGTATTTCTATCTGTTTTTCCCAAAATTAAAGATGGTTTGTTCATGACAGCTTCAGCACACATGATTCAATAACTGTGCTGAACAATGCGATAGATCAACCTTGTGTAGAATTTTTGTGTTCCTTAATGGAGCGAAATACATCTGAGATATGTTGACATTTTTCACCAAAGGTAACATGATTGTAAAACATTTGACAGATGTAGTGGCACCAAGTGAGAAATAAGTCCCATTCAGAATTTCTCCAAGCTGCTAATTGTAAAGTCTGACTACTTTTGACTAGATTTATACTAAATGGGATAGAATATTGTGAAGAACACTAACATATTGAAGAAACTGAGTAACTCTTCTTCCATCATCCTTGTATTGCAAATATGAAATTCCAAGTAGTTCTAAAGAGTGCTACCTTTAAACTTGTGAGGCACAAACAAACACATACACGTTTTGAATCGAACCTCTGAGTTACTTTGAAAGAAATGTACTTTGCACTTTTTTAAGTACTTTTACCTGGAGCTAATACAATTCACAAGTCTATCTGGCTGTAGTTTTATTGAGTACAAATTTTCAGTATTCCTTTGCTGGGACCTCTCAGGTTTTTTTAGTTGGTGCAAAATGAGACATATGTATCGTCAGTCACTGTCCTGCACACATGTTGTTGTTTCTGCACATCTTATCATGCCAGCAAAAATGCATTTTTATTAGTTGTGGCTTTTCCAGTGACATACTTGCTGCTGTCTTTCATTATGGAGATGGTGTTGTTGGCAAATATGAGGAGGGGGGAGCGTGTGCAACCAATTTTAAAAGCTTGCTTGTGCATTTGTCAGAAACCAGATCCACTTGGAGCGCAGTGACAGCATCGATGTGTAACACTGAAGTGGAGCCGCTGTAGCGCGCAGCTCATGACTCTGGCAGAGGGTTGGATGAAGAGGGAGGCACAGGTCAGGGCTAACTCCTGTGTGCGTATTCATACATTTATTAAATTCATAGTAATGCTTGCTTTGCCACCCTGCTGCATATTCAAACACAAAACCTCATATGAAAACACACCGACGTAGATCCGCACTGCCGGCCAAAAGCCTGCTATGCCAGACGAACACATGGATTTGTGTGTGTGACTTCTACCAGATGTGCGGGGATACTTTAGAGTATTCACAGTCCGTTAAACATTTCCTGAGCTCTGCCTGGCCCAACTCCCCCTCCATCCTTCTCTCTATAAACCTACATTAGCTAACCCTCACACTTCTCCTTTTTGCCCCCCTATGGGGGGGAATGTGAAAGCCTAATTCAGCCAAATTCCACAAATTGTTGTCCAAGTTGGCAGCAGGGCAGAAAAGTCACCAGGGAAAAAAGCTACAATTTTAGATGTTTACGTTAAAAAAAAAAAAAAAAAAAGGAGAAAAAAAAGAAAAGAAGCTAAACAGCTGGACTCTTCCATGAGCTAATGATATAATTGTCCCACTGGTTCCAGTGTGTTGGAATGAATCAAAGCTCGTTTGATTTTAACTTTCAGAAAAAAAGGCAAAATGGACATTTGGGAGACACTGTGGTCAAACAAGAAGAAGACTATTACAGTAAGTCACCTTTAAGCTTCCATTTTTGCTCGCAGCCCCAGCCATTCATTCTTTTGTTTAGCCCACCATCGGCTGGAGGCCGAGCCCCCCAGAGAGAAGAGAGAAGGAGGAAGGAGAGGGAGGAGGAGAAGGAGGAAAGAGGTTTGCGTCAGAACTTCACTGGCCTGCAGGCCCAAATTATTTTCAGCTGTGAGCTGAGTGGGGGTCACATGTTTGAGGGGAAACATCAATAGTTTCTTTTCCCTTCTTCTCCTTCTGAATATTTTCTTCCGACTAAAATTTGACACAGAAATGTACAGCAGAAATCCTATGAGGAGAACGGCGTGAGCTTTTTGGGATGATAAACAATGCTTTCTTTAGTCTTATCATTGCTAAACCGAGTTGGGACGGTCACTACATTTCACAGGAGGAGAGGAAAGATTGAAGATATGGAGACAAAGGGGCAAAATAAGGGGGAGTACGGGGGTGGGAGAGACAGGGGTTGTCAAAACTAAAGAGGAAAGTGGATATTGTAAAGAATAATATAAGTATACAGTTGCACTCTGAAAACAGTGCATGCTTTTAGGCTGTCCTTTTTCATTGTTTGGAGCCCCAATGCCAAAATAGAAAGCGTTCCTCAGCAGAGATTCGAGGGCCTTAAAAGGTATTTTGTTTTATTCAGACGATTGTGACTTATTGGGCTCAAACATTTCTCAGACTTGACTCATAGGCACAAGACAGTGCTTTCCCGTGTTCAGCCAGACTTGACAAGCAGTAGTTCATTCTCATCTTGTAGAAGCAGTAAAATTGACAGCATTGCTAGTTTTACTGTGTTGGGTTACTGAGGAAACTCCTTTCGTGGGGCACACAGGCTTTTGTCTCCTACAACTATCAGCAAGTCTGACCTCCGGAGCATGATGGCCATCATAACAATGCAGCGGCTGAGGGAAGCCATCTGCTGAGGCCAATAAAAACATCACGAGGAACTGCTATCCAAAAAAACCCTCCACCTGCCCCACCCCCTCCAGCCTCTGTCCTGCGAGGTGCGACGGGTTGTGCACGCTGCAGAGGAAATGGTAGTATTGTTCATCAGCAGCTGGTTGGATGACCACAGAGTCCTCAGCCTAATAGGAATTCACAAAGTTTCAGACATTTTTGTTTAACCATTAAAAAGACATTTATGTAAGTAAATAAAGTGAGATATAAGAAAGTATTTCCTTGTATCTTTTTAATCACCTGTTGCCTCTCTGCTTTTATTATTATTTATAGTTTAGGGTATTAAGAGGTTTTTATTTGATACATATACATATACACACACACACACACACACATATATACATATATATATATATATATATATATATATATATATATATATATATATAAATATATATATATATATATATATATATATATATATATATATAAATATATATATATATATATATATATATATATATATATATATATATATACTTACACACACATATATATATACACATACACACATATATGTATATATACACACATATATATATATACATATATACACACATATGTGTACATACACACATATACATACATATACATATACACACACACATATATATATATATATATATACCAGTATACATATATAATTTTTTATTATTATAATAATTTTTTTATACATATATCTAATTGCATGCACTGTACAAATTTCAGAGCAGTTAAACTCCAATCGAGCTCCATGATTAATAAAACCCACTGGTGCTCACTGGACTGCACACAGACCTGAATAATTTAAAGACTCTAGTAGATAAACATAACAGCAGCCAGGGTCAGAGGCGGGCCATCAAAGAGCACCATCAGTTGCATAACAAACGCTGCAGGAAATTCCTATCAATGGATAGATACTGGAAATCTGGAGCACATTCTTGTAAACATGCACTCAAATATACTGCTGTGTATAACGTTGTTGTAATAAATAGTAGCCTCAATTATTGACTATCACCACTGAAAAAAGCACTTTAAAATGTAGAGTATAGTGATAATATAAAAGGTTGTTATGTCTATTTATGTATGTAAGTCCAGCATTCTTTTTTTTCTTTTTTTTTTAACTCATGTATGAACAATCCATAAACATGCAAACTGGTTGAATCTAGTTTGCCATGAAATCTTTAGCGATATCTCCTATTCAGTTTTCTCAGACGCATAGTCCTTGCATAGACTATCAGTCTATGCAAGGACTGTGAGTCTTTTTGCATTGGCTCAAAGACTTAGATTTCACTTCAGCTGCAAAATTTTCCCGACGAGAATTCACACTGACAATTAACTGGCATTAAAATGAATGCATAATTCACAGAAGAACGCCCTGACATTGCTCATCTTGATACACATGGAGGCCTTACATTGATCAGTCTTGTGCAGAGTAGACTTGTACATTGTGAAGTTCCAGAAGAGGGAGCAACATCAGCCTGAATTCATCCACTTGTAAATGACACAACAAGATTTGGCTGTTTCTTTCGACTGCTCTATACTATGTCATGCAATGCAGAGACATAAATACTCTCGGTCACCCTTTTTTGGCTTGTAGCTTTGAAGATGATCCCTTTTGTGGGTTAAAATGGGACAAAGTTTTGCCACTGTCATCGTTAGCTTCAGCTTCATCACACCCTCAGATTGCTGTCAACAAGCGGTGGGCTTGATGCCGTTACGGCGCTCTGGAGGCCTGCTTGTCCGTATCTTCACTGCAGCTGCTCCTCATAAAGATTTCAACCTCCCCTCCGTTCGTCTGTCCAGCCCTGCAGGAAGAGCTGACATCATGACATCATCGCCGTCCCCGGCTTGCTCGTCCTCAATCTGATCTTTTTTTTTTTTTTTTCTCTGTCTTTTAAAAGACACTTAAAAAGCACAAAGACACCCACACTGCCTTTCACAGACATTGATACTTGGATGCTAAACACCATAAGAGCACTGAAAATGTGTACTGTAACACATTTCTTAAATTGTACTCAAATACAGTTGTCGTGAAGATTCAAATATAATTAAAAAGTACTATTTTCAAAAGATACTCAGAATATTAGTTACCTTTTATCCTCAGTATACTATATTACATGACCAAATTTGATTCATGTGAATGAAATAACTATGTTCAAAGCACATTTCTCTGAAAAAAAAATCAAAAACAAATCGAGATGTGAAGCATAAGTGTACTTTTTGGCTACAAACATGCAAATTAAAACGTAGTTTGGGCGTACTTGTGAAGTAGATAAAATGGTGTGAGTTGTACTTAAAAAGGGATCAAATCACAAACTCTAAAAACAACAAGTACCAAGACAAACCACTTAGTTGAACCCTTCTATTCTGAATGTGTGACGTCCATCTCTGCTCAACACAGAAGCAGAAGAAGAAGTTGACATCCCATTACCACTCGAGATCCACATGAATTAAGCTTGAGTTCATGTGAGACATGGGAATGATGGAAAGGCCAAAAAAAACCCAAACTTGATTTATGGTCTTCACTTTCCTTCAGCACACAGGCTTAGTGGAGGACCCCATTCCCTATGAGATGTAGTTCAGTTGAGCGCGTGCCAAAGCCTTGCCTGCAATCAATTTAACGCACCACTGCACATTTGGCCAGGAATGGCAAACTTGGCTGCACTTTTACCTCTCTGCCCTTCACTTCTTTTGTTCCTTTCATTCTCACTCTTTCTTTCATTCCCACCAACTGTAAGAGTTGCATGGAAAAAGGTATGATAGAAGAACGAAAGGTGGACAAAAAAAAAAGGAAGGAAGGAAGGAAGCAGAAAGGAAGGAAGGGGGAGAACTGGTGTTTAATCCTTTGCCACTCTGCCTCTGTGCTGTGTCTTACATTCAGCTGATCCGGGGAGAGAAACTCTTCATGTACAGCCAACCTGTTTTCAGCACTTGTGTGCCTGTTACTTCTCATATGACTGAAATGAAGTTCTCGGTATGGGGATTTCACAATGGCTGACATGTTGCCTTGACCTGGAAGGTTGAGGGAAAGAAGAAGCAGGAGAGGTCTGATGGTGAAGGAAAAAAATGTATGAAGAGAGGAAGAGGAGGTTGAGAAAATAAAGAGTAGTACTTTATCTTTATCGTCTCCTTCACTCTGTGTTTCTGTCTTTGTGTCCTGTTCAGGGCCCCTGTTGCTTTCCCAAGCCGATTTTGGCGTTGTGTTCAAGCAACAAAACAGGACAGCTCTATGACTGTGTGTGCCTGTGTTTGTATCGACTGTCCATGTGACCATGAGACGAAAAAAAAAAACGTGCCACAAGCCTGGACGTGACACACTCGCCAACACACACAGACAATGCTAACACAAGCCATCTCATTGCCAAATATATTGTCCAAACCTATTGATAGTCCTCCAGCCCTGCTGTGTTGTGTCCCCCTTGGCCCTCCACACCCTCTCTTCCTCCCCTCTCCCTCCATTGTAGGAGGAGGATGGACCTGAGACAGCATTGAAACTGGGTTAGCCACAGGAGCAGACAGGAACTGACGGGAGGGATACCACAAACAATTCATTTCTCCATGCACGTTTGTGCTTATCAGTCTATTCTAAATATAACACAAGCATTCATTGTTGTACTCGTTATGCTACGCAGTTCACATTTCTTGCTATTGTTGCTTATAACAGAGATTCCTATAGGCCTGACTGTCTACAGCCAATCCCACTGGGGGCTGGAAGTATGGTCCAAAATGTTACCTCAGTAAACGTATCAAGATATTATAATTATGACTGGGTCACAAAGAAAACCACCACGATGTAATTATGGTGTACAGGCGTGACCATGACTGGGAGCTACACCACTCAGGAGGCCAGATAGTTATTTTCTTGTTTGTCTTTGTGCACTCAAGCACAAAGGAAGTGTGATGCCACTTCAAGAAGTGGAAGTAAGACTGACATCCTGAGGTGAAGTCATCAGCATTCTGCTCAAAACAATATCTTTCCCACAAATTCCCCTTGTACAGTAAGAACTTTTTTTTTTTTTTGCTGATAAATGAGACAGCTCTGATCCCTGCAAGGTCGAAATGGCAGAAAAAGGAAGGAAAACACAAGACAAACTCAGCGAATTCCTCCTAAAAGTCCTTCTTGCTCAACTTCACCTGTCAAGAATCTTACAAATGACCATCCTTTAACTGTTTAACTACAGGCTTTTAACAGAGCAGACCTCCCCTTCCTTTGGAGTTTGTGGGTTTCATTCCACATTCCACTGGCTGCAAATGGTGCGACTTGCGGGCTAATGATGCACTAAAGAGTTAGTGGTGATAAAAGCACAAAGTCAAGTGGAGCAATGAAGTGAAGTCAATTGATTGACCTTGTGGAAAATTGAACGCGAAATAAAGTGTTTACAATGTATAACTAATTTAGATATGTTGCAAAGACTTTGATGAAGTGACTTTTTACCAACTGAGAAAGACAAGATCACCTGAACGTGAAGTTGTGAAGAAATCCAACACCAAGTCAGAAAAAACAAATCTCTCTGGATCCCTGCATCGACGTGACGGTGTCAGGTATCTTCCCTTCATAGGAGGTGGAGCGTTTGTCGTCCAACTACCTTCACAGACATGCCAGCCCCTCCTCTGCACAGACAGAAAGCTCCCATCAGTAGAGCTCCTGACTCATCCGCAGTCTGCTCCCAATTACCCTGCTGGCTTTATGGTCCGATGGCAATGCCAACTTATCCCAAGGCCCACTTTTAAACAGCTCTAACCTACCAGTCAATATTATACCACACTTCGCAACGCTTCTGTCAAATCCAAACATTTACAAATACGTGTAGTATGATTTTATCAAAATTATTGTAAAGTTAAACATCAGAATCTGACTTTTTAATGTTGTCAGCAGACGACGACAATTGTGAAAAGAACAATCCAACATTTGATTGTACAACATCTTGCTTTTATCTTATCTTCAAGTAAGTCCATTTACAACAGGTATAAATAACAATAAAGCCCTTAGATATGTCGGCACATTTTGGACACACAGATAATTCAAACCTTTGTTGCCATATCCTGGTTCAACTTTTGGAAGTTAAGTTAACAAGGGCATCAGCAATGGCGTTTTCAAATTACTCTCTATTTTCAGACTATTCTAACACACAAACCATCAGCTCCTGGGAAAAAGCGGGTCATATTCTTCTTCAAGTCGCACTGTCATTCAGATGACGGAATTGCATTTTGCAAAGCTGTTGTGAGTATTAACGACCATATCACGCCAGATTTGACTTAGAAGAGCCACATAACTTCATAAAAACATATCTGCAGAGACTCTCATTGATCAAGGTCATGGTATCGCTGTTTCATGGCAATTGTAAGGCCTTACAAGTCTGACGGCTTTAAACTGCAGACTTGTCAGTTCCCTATCATCAAAACACTGGCAAGCTGACATGCACTGCACACATTCATCTTGAAAATGAAACTCTGGGTCCTTGAAGCTGCCCAATGTTTACCTTAGGAATGCCAATACTACTCATTTTGGCAGTTCTTTACATAAACTCCACAACTCGGAAAAATGCCTGAAAGGAAAAACTCCTAGCCCTGAGGCAACTGGGAAGGAGCATTATCCGATCTCTGTCTGCCACTTGATTCAAACAGACGTATTTCTGCAACTATTTAGAGAAATGACAGAAAGAAATCTAATTACACATGCATTTTTCAGATCACATGCTTTGATAATGGCCTGACTTTGGACTGCAAGCAGAATAAAACTTTGTATTAACATGTTAAACACCTCGGTATCTGAATTAATTTCATGAGAATGTATCAGCACAATATATCTAAAAAAAACAAACAGTAGATGGTCATAATATGTCTTCTCCCTCACATTATATGTGGCTATGTTGTTAAAAATACTTGATGTACATAGATTGTAAAGACATGGGGATGTGTGAATTCATATTCAATCATTCATTGGAGAAAGACTTCCTCCTAAGCAGTATTAAGCAATTTTATACTGCTAACACACAATGTGGGATTTTGGAACATAATGCTAAAACCTGTCCCCTCTGAATCAGGCTCAGCCAAAGGAAGTGTGCTGCAGCAAGCAGACAAACACATGCTTTCGACAATAACCTGGCTGCCTCAGCACACTAACATTATTCTCTGGGTCACATATCAGATTTCTCCTCCAAGCCACAGACTCTGAGCCGAGCTCCAGTGTCAAAATACTGTCTTTTCCCTCTCTTTCCTGTTTTTTTGTTCCTTCTTCATTCCATATTTTTAAGGTTCCACTTGAGAATTCCCACCAGAGCTTCCCCGTCCCATCCCTGCTCTGCTGCAAGCCTGTACAGAAACAGATTTTTATAATTCACCCACTGATCCCCGCAAGAGTCACACAAGGCGAGAGCTTGGGAAAGACGTCTTCCGGAGTGTAACCTCCAGAGTCAGAGCCGACGGTTTCAACCTCTGCGCACCCCTTGACCGACAACTGCGAGCTTGTGCTAAGGCCACCAGTGGATGAAATAGTGAGTGAAATGGAGAGGGGTGTTTAGCACCACTGAAGCAGGCCAAGCTAAACCAATGCAAAGATGTGCAGTTCCATCGTGCGCTCCTCAGGAACCTCAGGACAAATTGTACTCAACACATGGAAAACATGCTTTGTAGTTTGAACTTGAGGCCGTTTAAACTCCACTCAGTGAGTAGTGTTGTTTCAGGACTATTGCTTCAGAGAATCTTGATGGAAAAAAACTACATACTACCCATCTTTCTCCCTCTATCTTGTTAACCCTATCTTGTTGTTTCTCAGAATGTATGTACATCTCATGACCATAATTCTGAAATTACTCTGAATACTTTTATTCTATATCTTAGAATAAAAGTATTCGAAGTGTGAGCTATTAAGACATTTTGAACAAGCAATCGACCATCCAATCACATACAAAGATTCCACACCTTTGGAACATGAGTTTCTCAGCACCATTAAAGATCAGACAGTGATATTGAGGAACTGCCAGGTATTGAAACCTGGAGTGATCTTGGCTCAGTGAGCAAATAGATTCTACAGCCATCGACACCAAACAAACCCAGGCAATCTATTAAATGGGTTTGTAAACACCATTGCAAATGTCTCATATCCTATTGACATAACATTTAAAAGGTGCAATTTTCCACTAAATAGCAGTATAATGAATAATGATATAATCAAAACTGTAATTACCCTGGAGACAGACAAAGAGAAAAGTACCACTTTGCCTCCTTTCAAAACTAACGAGACAGTGTTTAGATGTGATTTGGTAAGATCAAAGCTCCTCTGTGTCTGCAGCCTGTCTGGAGTATCTACTCATTAAGTTGTTACACTCGAATTAACTCCTAGGTACAGTTTTTATTTTAATTGTCACGAGAGTATCTCGCTGGATTGACAGGTAAACAGCATTCCACTCATTCTGAGCTAAGAGAAGAGAAGAGAAGAGAAGAGAAGAGAAGCCTAGCCATATTGGAAATACATTTTGAAGATACATTCTTCACCAGTCACAAATCTTCACGTAAATCCTTGTCTGTCCAAAACTGAAGGTGTTAAGAAAACAGCAAATGCAGGTTCATGGGTGCATGTAGAATGTCAGTAGATCTGTTTGGACGTGTGTTTACATCCATCTGTCTGTGCATGTCCTCGTCTATATTTTCATGCCTGTGTTTGAGGTTGTCAGTGTCGGTTTCCCAGTAAGTGTTTATGTATGTTGTGGCATATGTGTGTGTGTGTGTGTTCAGGCTTGTGCCCTGCTCTGCTAAAGAGCTATAAAGCCATAGTAAGGGCTGTGATTTTACAAAGACCCTGCATAAAGCAAGCTAAATCTATGCTAACACTAATCAATTGTGGTATCAGTTTTCATTGATACAGATACAACCAGAATAGCATAAAGCCGCCACCTCTGAGCCTGGCTCCGCAAAGGTTTCTTCCTAAAAAAACAGTTTTTCCTTTCCCAAGTCACTTATGCTTGCTCATGTGGATCTGTTAGGTTTTCTCTATAAAAGTGCCCTGAAATGGCTTTGTTGTATTCAGCATTATATGGCAAAAAAAAAGAAGTATTGCTTCTGCCCAAACCCTTTTTTTGATTGTGCTCTTGAAGGTAATACGCAACTGTTGAATGTCAACAACCAAAATAAAACTTCATTTCATTTCACTGCATTTCAGGAGGAAGATGCAGCTGAGAGAGTTGATTGAAAGAGAGCCAGGAGAGGTAGAGAGGAAAGAGAGGCAGGAGAGAGAGGAGATTCAGTAGAGAGAGAGAGAGAGAGAGGAGGGAGATGAAGAAGTGGGAGAAGCAGAAGGAAGAGGAGGGAGAGGCAAGAACAAGAGGAGTTAGAGGCTGGAGAGAGAGAAGACTGTGAGGCAGGAGATACAGGAGTGATGGGAGACACGGGAGGGAGAGAGAGAGGACGGAGGGAGAGAGGCAGGGGAGAGAGGAGGTAGGAGGTAGGAGATACAGGAATGGAGGGAGATGCATTCGTCTATCACCTCATGAACATTTCTGCTAAAAACATCTTCCTCCTTCACAAGAGACTTTGCAGCAACAACCAGGAGAAGTCACATGACCCACAGGACTTTCCCGGAGGAGCTGCATGGAGTCACAGTCTCCGTCCCCCGTGTCCAACCACAGAGTGGCCACAATGACTTTTCTTTGTAAATATGTGTGTAAATAGTTTGTGTGCTGTGGCTTTATTTCTCTGCCCTCACTTGTAAAGAATACTTGAAAAATATGTAGGTCCATGCTGTATTTTTTTATTGGGAATAGATTCTGTCGGATTTCTATTTTGTGTTTTTCTCTCTTGTCTTCATGGAAATGTTGCAATTTTCTCTTTCTAATGTCATGGGGTTAAGGTTTTGAATTTATCGCCACAGGAATATCTATGCTTTTTTTAATGACAGACAGACACTTTATTAATCCTGAGGGAAATTTAAAAAAGATCTAAATATCATCCAGTACTAAAAAGACTGATTGGAAGTACTTGTCTGTATGCGGTATTTAATATGATGTGACATAAATGTAGAGATGTAAAGAAAAAGAGTTGCAGACATGATATAAACAGTCGTTTAATTTTGCGAGCACCTGTTGAATGACTGAGACAGTAATTGTTTTTGTGGCCCAGGAATCTTCAAGGTGCCGTCTACGGCTTCTGGTTAGACACCTGCAGCACGTAAAACAAGTTAAGTTGTACTGTGAAGTCTCACTTGCAGTTTAAGTTTGGAGCAATACTTCCGTGACACACTGGTCTGTCACCGATCCCTTGACTCTGGCATGGATTTTAGCGAAGCCGCCCCGAGACTCTGTGCTGCAGAAATCCACGTTCAAAATTCAACACACACAGAACAGAAGCGTTTGAATTCTGTCTGTATTTATGTATTGAATATGAGAAACTTTCACTTTTTACGAGCTCACTCTGAACTGTCCGTCCATCCTGACACCCTATGTTGTTGTTGTATGTGGTGACAACCTGCTATATGAGCAGTCTTGTGCATAACTGGACACCTGCTGTCTCTCACCGCCCTGCTCACCAGGTAAAATTGCATTGCTTTTGGGTTAGATTTTCGTTTTAAAAAAGTTTCACGTTTACGCAGCAGCGTTTTGTAAATAATGCCCAGAAATGGCAGGAAGGCTGAAAACCATTTAACTTCCATTTTGAGCCACTCGTGAAATGCATGCAGAAATCAATACGTTATAAATAAAATAAACACTATAAACAATGGGAGGCAAAGCTACAGTGATTTTTTTGTCACTTTATTTTGTTGCAAAAAAGCGCTCAATGTTTCATCACTACCAGTAAGTTACGCACTCACCAGGAAAAATTTGCTTGCGATAGCAGGAAGTTGTAAGTTCAAAGGTTAATGCATGCCCTGCAGCGATCGGCTGAATCACAGTATGCAGCTTTTTAGTTTAAAAAATGTCATAAATACATGCTTTATTGGTGTATTTTTTATTAACCAGGCAACAAATTATTATCTTTACATATGAAAAATATATATAAAAAAATCTAAATAAAGCACTTTAAAACCAACCACATTCCTTTGGGGTGCTATGGGGGTGCTTTGGCTATCCTAGGGAAATCTAGTAAAATCTAGTTCTGCAGAGTTTATCTGCCAGGCCGAACAACAGCGAGCTGGATATAGTAAAAAAAAAATACATGTATACACTGTATGTATGTGTGTCAAAGTTCAGGATACACATAATAAGAAAAGAATGGCAAGCTGCCAACTGGACAAATCACTGGAGGACCGAGTGCAATGGAATCTATTATCCATGCATGTATGTCTGCATGCTGGTTGGACTGTTTCAAGGACACGGTTGTGGTAGTGTGTGTGTGTGTGTGTGTGTGTGTGTGTGTGTGTGTGTGTGATGAGGGCTGCTTGTGATCAGGACGAACCCCATGGCCATCCACCAACATCACAGACAATACCGTTTGCCATAACTTGGGCGCAAGTTGAATTATTTGACCGTCACCACAGGACACATACTTTCATGGTATATTGCTGTGGCAACAACAGCAGCCCTGAAATGACAGGAGATTAGCCCGCTTGGGTCTTTTAAGTGTCTGTGCCTCCCTACAGAGTGCCTGTCAAAAGCTAGTTCCTAGAAGGGGGGGTGTCGGACTATGACCTCCTAAAACCCTGCTGTCACTTGTGTGAGCAGACAACAAAAGAGAGGACATATGTCACACACAGATACAGCGGCACTATGCAAACAAACAAGCTGAACAGGGTACCAATAGCCCTCCAAAAAAACTGGGAAAACTGCGAATAAAACAGTCATGCAACAGTTAACTTTGTTGTAAAGTTAGACCGTAGCGTCAGTGTGCGAGGCTAAACACAGCTTTCCTGGACGAATCTGCACTCCAGTGACTCATACTAATCAATCAAGACCCAATTCTCCACTTCAGTGTTCTTCCAAGAGAGAGAGAAAAAAAACAAGCTGATTCAGTTGTGAGGGATGACAGAGTTGTCACGACACTAAACATCTGGTGCTTGGCTTTCAGCACACTGAAACCATCTTTTAACTGAGAAGACTCAGGACCCGCTGATTTGTTAAGTGTGTGCTTAATGTTGGTGGGTGTGCAAGAGATCATGGGTCATAGAGTAGAGTAGAGTAGATAGAGTGGAAGATCACATGGGGAGGATGGCATGAGGCAATGCTTTTGGTGAGAAGAAGTGAAAATTGACGAATGACTGTGTGTCTGAGCAACAAGTGAGTCATGAAGTGGGGGAGACTCAGAGTGTGTGTGTGTGTACATCCTGGGTGGTGAACACATAGTGACAAACACCCTCCATTCCCATTACAATGCTCATTGTCCTGCACAGCTGTCATGCAAAAAGCTTCTGCTCCCAACCCAGAATGTAGAAACAGCCACAATTAACTACATTTCTTAGATTGTCAGAGGTGAAAACAGTCGGAGTGGCGTTTTTCTGCTGAGGCAGCCGTTTGAGTGTTATTATAACATTTGCTAGTATTAGCCAATATTAGCCTGTGTGTACACTTGGAGATGCATTCATGGCCCCGAGATCATATTAGCTTACCTTTAACAGATCTGTTTGATGAAGATTACATGTTGGTAGTTTATTTTAGTTTAGTATATCGGACTCTAATAATGACTGATTACCTCAAACAGTTTATCACCATTTCACTCCCAACTAACTTCAGCCTCTATTTATGAGTCGGTCAGTCATCAGACTATTGAAACATCACAGATAGGAGAGACAACAGATAATGCAAACATACTTTTCATTAAAGTTGTTTTTTTCTTCTCTCTTTTTCTTGTTCATTAAACCAGTAAAATAATTCAACAACTTTTCAAAGAAGTAACTGTTTGCAAATGCTGTTTTTCAGTAAATTGTCCAACACTGCAAATACCTGGCTTAACTTGCCAAACCACAGTGTATATGATAGTAATGCTGGTCTCACACACGCACACGCACACGCACACGCACACGCACACGCACACGCACACGCACACGCACACGCACACGCACACGCACACGCACACACACACACACACACACACACACACACACACACACACACACACACACACACACACACACACACACACACAGACAAGATTGCAGCCCACTCATTACGACCTTGCTGACTAGCAGACAGTCAGTCGCTGTCTCTTTATCTCTGATTCTAGAAACCCTCTCTCCTCTCCACAGCGCCAGAGCAGCCAGCCCCAATTCAATAATCTCTCCGTCTTACCCAGTTGAGTAAATAGCGAGCCGTGACAGACAGCAGCAGGAGACAGAGTGAAAGAATGTGAATTTGTCCTCAGTGAAACTCCTGTTGACCTGCTTAAGCTCTTCATTTCTCCCAGTGTGAACATAAAATACAGAAAGTCGTTCCAAAGATGAACTCAATCATACTCAGCAGCTACACCAGTCAGGTGTATTAAATCAAATGTTCAGATTTGGTTGCTTAATGTTTGTTCGACTGGTTGACGGACTGTCAGAGGCCCACTGAAGCCACCGAGACAGATTAAGTGGCCTGACCGATTACCATCTGTCACAACTCACTGCTTTGAGGACATAGCAGACATTCTTGCAGCACTGTTATATGATGTGCAGCAGAGCAAAACTTAAAGGTGCAATACAGTCGTTTTTGGCCACTTGTGGCACTGTGAGGCACTGTGTTACACAGAGCATGTGCATGTGCTACGAGAAAGGGCATGCCATTTGTTTAATTCCTTGTAATCACTCTTCTCACATATCAGTCCACAACAGCTCATCGTCTTTCAGGCAATTTCTGTTGAAATCGTAGCAGGTAACAATTACATATTGTCAGCTGTTCTTGTGAGCAAACAAGGCAAAATTACAGTTTCAATGTGAATCCAAACAGTCAGCTTACACTGGGCGGAGGACAGGTTGGTTTTCTGTCTTGCTGCTAATGTGTCGGTGATTTTTAATATCTACAACAGAGGCAGTCAACATCAATGGGCAATTGGTAGCCCACAGGAAGTTTGTGAGTAGCCCACGGCTTTAAAAGCAGTGGTTAGTACAAGCAACATGATTTTGAAACTGTAATTATTGTAACAAGTGGTCCTTTGTATTACTCAGTAGAACCTCCTGGTTAAAACACAAAGAGTCACATGAGAAACATACACTATGTGTCCATAGGTTTAATTCCTGTAAATAATTTGATCAATTGCACACGGCTGTTGGCGACATAACTTACACAGATGCGCAGTCGCTTATTAAGTGACTTTTTGCCACCACCTGAAGCTGTGGACTGCTCTGTCCTCCCCTGGGAGGGGTCCACCCCTGCCTGCCTCCTCACAACAATACAGGCGATGCATGAAGAGGTGCCTTTGTTCACCGCGAAGAATGCTCATTTTACTTATCCTCTCCTCACTTCTCTCTCCCACTCTCTCTCTCTCGCTCTTCCCCCTCTTTGACGAGCCCAGCTTGGAATGTGATGGTTACGGGTCCACGGGAAAGTCTGTGTCTTGTTGTTTTCATTCAACAACCGCTGAGTGTGCATGTGTGTTCACGTGTGCACGGCTCGACCAGCGAGGTTTGAGAGGAGAGACTCTTATGTGGGCAGCTGTGATGGACTTGGTTGGAACCGGCCACTTGGGCGACACTCAGCATACTTCAGCTGGAGCCAGAATGAAATACAGCTTAAATAAACACAGACAAAGCCATGCCTAAACACCGGGCATCCATAGTGCTTCAAACGAGCAGCATTGGAGTACATTCTGCACACACACACACACACACACACACACACACACACACACACACACACACACACACACACACACACACACACACACACACACACACACACACACACACACACACACACACACACACACACACACACACACACACACACACACACACACACACACACACACACACACACACACACTGATTCGACGTAATCATTGCTTTTGTGCTAATGTGTCTAACAGCCCCTACAGTTTTTTTCATTCTCTCTCAGGAAAATCATGCAGAAACAGCTGGCGACATCAAACACAGGGACATTTTTCAAAGTGACAGTACCTCTCTGAGCTGGGTGAGCCCTGACGAAGTGCTCCTGGAGTAGTCTCTCATTTTGCGAAACCTGACCCTGAAGAAGATAGCATCCACTTGCATGGTTCCTTTCCTTCAGAGTAGTTTTCCTTTTTCTCCAGTGTCTCTCTCTCTCTCTCTCTCTCTCTCTCTACCTCTGCTCCTCACTTCTCTCTCTTTGCATTGCTCCAGCCAGTCCTGTCCACATGCACATACTGAGAGTTGAACAGAAGGCACAGCTCCAATCACCCAAACAAAACTGAACAAAAAAAGTTTGAAAAAGTCACAAATCCCTCCTCCTCCTCCTTCTTGGTTCCCCAGCTCAAATGTTTACTGCTCTTTCTCCACTCTAGCTCTTTCCTATCTCTCAATGATACTGACTTCTTCTCTTTCTCTCTCCCCTTCTCAAACTTTTCCCACCCCTCCTTTCCCTAAAACCTCGCCTCCCTCCCTCCCTCTTGCTCACTTGTGCTCTCTCTCTCTCTCTCTTTCCTCCCTCTCCATTTTCCATCATCACCCCCTGCTGCACCCCCCCCTCTTTCCTCCACATCCCCCTCCTCCCACCCACCTAAACCCCCCACTGTTGAACTAATCTGGAGCTGGCCGGGTGATTGGAGCCCTGGTTGCCGGGGAAACCGAGTGGAGGATTGCAGCAGGAAGGGGCAAAGCAGATCACAACTGAATACATAAATAAAAGCCTCCCCCGGGAGCAAATTACAGAAGCCCAAAGGGCCGCTCTTCCTATCTCAGAGAGTGAACAACATGTTCATTTATTTTATCTCATCAAGAGTTGTTGTTGTTTTGGTTTTTTCAGAGGCTAACATGTGACAAACAGGCATAACAACAACACGTAAACATTGCTTAAATATTCCACTAAGAACATAATGTGGTTGTGTGTGTGTGTGAGTCCAATCACCCCGACGTCTCGCTCCAAGTGGAGGAGTCCGGTTCACCATCAGACCCAGACCTGCAGGGGGATTCAATATTCCTGAGAAAAGAGCAGAAAAAGAAAGTGAGAGGCAGGAAACAAGACTGGACATGCACACTAAAGACTGGTGGTATTAACTGTTAACCCGTTTAACCTCACAGGCCAACCCAGTCTCACACTTTCAGTGCCCCAGAAAGTTTCCCAGACCTGCAGTCTTTTCTACTTTTTCATAGACATGAAGACTTTAGACACTTCATATATAAGAAATTTTCATTTTGTTGATGTAGTTTAAATATCTTGTTTATGGAAAATTGTCCAAAAATGTAAGCAATCAAAATGGTGAGATTATAGTCATTATAGTCGTGTTAAAAAATGTGCACATTTAAAAGATGTTACCTATAAGGACTTGCATATATATTCAAAGACATCTTAATACATAAATGGCCATTGATTGAGGAAAAACAGCTCCCTATACATCTACAACATGCATTTGTGATTAACTGATGACGCAAAATTACCTGTAAATTTCTTTGCATTCACACTGACTTTGTCAGCTGGGATTGAGTCCAACACCCTGCAGTGGAATAAACCAGGATATAAGATGGATGGATGTGCTCACTGCTTTTTGAACTGTCACTTCTAAGAACCAATTAATGATTTTATCAATAACAAATCCAATGTATTATCTTAAAATCAAACAATCACTCATTATATGTTGTTAACTTCAGTTTTCATTACTTCAGTGGTAATCGGTTTAGAAGCATGATACCATAAATAATGATGCAACATGATATAATCTCACTGAACTATTTTGCAGCGCCTTTCTCATATGCCGCTTGTTCAGTTTCAAACCATCACAATACCTGTGAGTCACAAATAAAACCACACATTTCATCAGTTTGCAGCCTCTCGAGGTAAAGTTGCATTAGATGCATTTCATTTTTCAGGTGATCTTGATTTTGATGTTGTCCAGTGGTGCAGACTAATGATGGAATCTCAATCTGACAGTACTGGATGAGACAAACTGAAAACAGGTTTTTGACAGTTGCTTTGCAGAAACATGTCAAAGCTGCATTCCTCCAGTCATTTCAATGAGCAGCCGTCATAAAGTGTGGAGCAGCTTCACCTCAAACAGAGCAGCCATCCTGCTGACCTCTGAGCCTCGGCCCTGACCTCGCCTTTGAAATGCAAGAGAGATCTAAAAAGGTCTGCCTTGTCAATAGCAGTGGGGAGAATGGGGGTGGGAGGTGGAGGTTAGGAACATCTGTTTAGCATTTATCCCACCTTATTGTGTTGCGGAGCCCTCTATATCAGGCCCGCAGCTGGGATCCTGGGAGTGGACTGAGCCCAATGTCCAGGGGACTCACACCGTGACTGGGAACATGGCTCCAACAAGTTCTCAGTCCTTGGTGGTGCATGGTGGGATATTTGCTTAAAGCAAATTAAATGATAATGAAATCACATCCAAGCAGGGTTTCTTTTGTCCCCTGTCTCTTCTTTTCCCTTGCAACCCACGGACTGCTTTGGTTGTCATACTACTCAACACTGCATTAAAACAATAAAGCAGTTCAGAAGTTTTTTCCCTTCAGGAAAACAGAATATCCCGACTGTGGTCAAGCCAGCCAGCAGTTTCAAACACAGGTCAGGCTGTATGCTCAAGGCTGCTATCAAAATTCAAATATGCAGTGTACTATATCCGCTAACTGTTTTCAAAATAAAAGCTCTAATCACATCGCCATGAATCTATTAGAACTCTTCTTAAGAATTATGCATTCCAGATAAAAACTACTTCGTGAAATTTTATTTAAATAACATATGGATGAAATTCAAATATTCTTTTCACAAAGATAATAAGTCAAACTTGTATTTTTTTTGTGTGCTGTCAATCAATTAAAAAAATTACAAATTATTTGAATAATTTTCTGTAATTAATTGCAATTAATTACATTGTTTTTCTACTGAAGACTGAAGCTTGTAATGGATATTTATTCAAGGAAAACCAAAGTCGAAATTAATGTCGCCTCAATACACAGAGACTATATTTAATTTAAAACACTGTTTTTCTCCAAGTTCAGCAAAATAATAAACATAAATTAATTAATGCATAGCTAACATAGGTCTGGGTTTAGTTAGAGTGCAGGTTCACCACTTTGAAAATTTTAATATTTTTGGAAATAAAGTTTTAAACTTATTACATGAACAAAGTGACAATAATTTCCAGTACGCACACACACACACACACACACACACACACACACACACACACACACACACACACACACACACACACACACGGTATACAGGAGAGCCAGAGAAAGAGGAGAAATTAATATTTTACCAGCAAGTATTTCGTCCAGCCTTAAGTGGCTCCTGGTCAGCCAACATGGCAACCTGCTGTTTTGCTGCAGAATTCCTACTATGATCGTTAAATTCAGCTTTACAAAGTAAAGCTAATGACTTTCACTTTCTCAATCAGCTATCGGGTAGCTTTTAAAGTGAACCTTTCTGCCTTAATATCATTCCACTGGGTATTGTGTTGCTCTGTAATCACAGTGCAGCACCCAATGATCTGTGCATATGCTGCTACTAGTAAGAGAGAAAAGTAGCTGCAAATGTCTACCTTCACCTTCAGTATGATTTGCCATCGTAATAGCAACGGATAAGTCGTTTGCAGGTTATTCACGTGAAGCGTTGTTGTTTTCTGAATATAGAATGAAACACAAACCATTGCTTTCCAAACTCAACACAGCCCATTTGCCCGGTCCAATATGGCGGAGGCTTTAACATACCGTTCAGTAGCAGTGGCGTCCATGTGTTTCGTGTGGTAATACCGTGTGATGTGTCTTCATCTGGTGGTCAAATGATGTCTCTGCAGGGACATCGATCAGCGTTTGAAGGGTTTTCGTCTCGTCCTCCGTCAAATGGTAACTTAAACCGCCGTTGCTCTCGGGACAATATGAATAATTCTATATTACATACAGACAACTTTGATAAAAGAGGAAAAACATAATACGTATTGGGTAAAGTAACGAGCACAAAACTAAAAAAAACAACTTTTTTTTCGTACTCTGATTGGCATTTATAGCAATGTTATAACGTTTTAAGTGTGTCGGGTAGCAAATTAAATTTTTCCTTGTATGATTAATTATCCCCAATCAATTTATCTAAAGTTGCACTGCGTCTTTAGCGGGTAACGAGAGCGCGGTGACGCGGTTGTCGTCACACCCGGAAGTGAATCCTCCGGACTGTTTTGAATGAGCATGCATGACGTTTTTGTATTATATGAACCATGAAATGCGTCTTTTATTCAAGAAGAAAACATAATCCATTCCGACCTACATTAAGCTGCAGTAGCCGTCAAGGGAGGTGCGCGAAGGTAACTCCGGTGGATCAGTAAAGAACACATAGCTCGGACGAGTACAGAATTGTTGTAACAATAACCACGTTTGCGTGTCCTTTCAGGAATACTACTATCCAGTCGTTTCAATGGAAAGGGCAGTTTGTTCGGAATCTGGACTCACGGTTCACTGATGATTTCGTAACCGCCAGTCTCCTCCAGGACTCATCCAAGAACATTCGACAGGAGGATGGCCCTGATGGCCTGTGTGGCCAGAGGACTCCTCGGCCTGAGGGCCACTGTTCACAGAGCTGGCTCCTTTGCCAGAGTCACATTGATCCAGAGGCCCAGGACGTGTTTTATGAAAAGAAGGGTGATTTTAACCCATATACCCAAGGTCACCCTTCTGTGTTTGGGGGCAGCCGGTGTATCATCATGTGCTGCCAGATGCCAGGAAGCAACACTTCCATTGTCCCAAGTTTCCAACAAAAAGTGTCTGGCTAAAGTCCAAGTGCACAAAGTTATATTCCTCCTTCGCCTCAGCTTGCGAGCAATAATTATTTTCCTGAAGTTTGGGCCTCTCCTCGTTCTCTCCCCCTTGGCTCTTGTGTCGACTCGCTGGGCTTCTCACTGGCTGGATGCGCTCCTGTGGGTCACCGAGACATCTGGCCCGACCTTCATTAAGCTGGGCCAGTGGGCCAGCACCAGGTGGGATGTCTTCCCTCGGCAGTTCTGTGAACGCTTCTCTCGGCTCCATGTCAAGGTGCGCCCTCACTCCTGGTCCCACACCAAGCAGTGCCTGCGCAGGGCCTTTGGGGAAGGCTGGAAGAGGGTTTTGATGTTTGAGAGCAAAGAGCCAGTGGGGTCAGGTTGCGTTGCCCAGGTGTACCGAGGCTGGGCCAGGGTGGATCAGGTGGAGGATCCGGCCTTCCAAGCACTGATTAAGGAGATGGAGAAAGAAGACTTGCTGGAAGCTTGGGAGATCCCTGGCTTAGCGGGTGTGGCGAGGGCCCTGCGGACGCTCTGGAGGCGGGATCCTGAGGAGGAGGCCTTCGAGGAGAGAAATCTCTTTGGTGGTCAGCATGAGGAGAGCAGTACTGCGAAGGAACACCTGATACCTGTGGCTATCAAGGTCAGCCTCACAACAATGAAAAATCCCATTGTTTATAGCTGATAGTTAAATATTGTTTGTTTTGTTGTTGTTTTATAGGTGATCCATCCAGGCGTCAGGAGGCAGGTAGAGTTGGACCTGCTACTTATGAAAGCAGGCAGCTGGCTTCTGCAGTGTCTGCCGGGGCTTAAATGGCTTAGTATGTGTGAGGTTGTCGAGGAATTTGAGAAGCTCATGACTAAACAGGTACTTTGAAACGTATTCCAAACGTGTGCACTTGATCTGACATTTTACTAATGTGGCTTATTTAGATAAATCGCAATGAATTAGCACTAAACTTGGAATGTTTAGGATGTTACTTTTCCAAAGGTAGAGGGAATCCCTCAAAGCAAGGTGCCTTGATGCTTGTTTCAGATTGATCTTCGTTTTGAGGCCAAGAACATTGAGCGATTCCGGGAGAATTTCCGCAATGTCGAATATGTTAAGTTCCCTACTCCATTACACCCGTTTGTGACCAGGAACATCCTGGTGGAAACCTTTGAAGTGAGTAAAAAAATTACCTGAAAGTTTTTTTTGTGTTTAAATGCACGATGCTGAAAATACCAGTTTCTGATAAAACAGTTTGAGTGGGCATGTGTCTAATTGATTTTGATGTTCTTCTACAACTTCAAAAAAAAATCCAAAATATGATGTGAAAATATTCCTATAACATATATTCCATAATTATTTGGCACGAAATAAAAGATGAAGTTGAGACTTGATCTGTAGGCACAAGATAAGCACTGGGGAAATATGTTTAAGTGGTTATGTGTTCTTTAATATTAACATTTGGTGATTTCATCTCTGAGCGCTTATTGCTTGAACTTGAACTGCTGCAACAAGTTCTGTGTATCTTCAAGTGGTTTTTTCCTTCTTAAAAGGAAAGTGAGCCAATTTCCAAGTTCCTGAGCCCTGAGATTTCTACCGAGGTGAAGCAAAAAATAGCCCGGATGGGAGTTGACACTCTGCTGAAAATGGTGAGGCAATCATTGATTTGTTCTTAATTTTTTTTTTTTTTTATGCTCATTTAATTGATTTTTGCTGCCATGTCTGTCGACTCTAACTTTACCACTCAATGGGATCTCCCCTCCCGGCTCCAGGTGTTTGTGGACAACTTTGTGCACGGCGATCTCCACCCTGGTAACATCCTCGTCCAGTGTGGCGCTTCCGACGCTGGGCCCGGAGCAGCCGCCGGTGCGCATCACGGAAGGGCCACCCTCACCGACCTGTGGGACACGGTGGTGGTCAGCGTCAGGCCTGACCCGTGTCCGTTCCAGCTGGTGCTGCTGGACGCCGGCATCGTGGCCCAGCTCAGTGACCACGATCTGGCAAACTTCAGAGCCGTGTTCAGGGCGGTGGTGCTGCGGCAGGTGAGAAGAGATACGGTGCACACCTGAAACGGTCCATGTTGAACTGTGGAAGGGTCAAAGCTTGCACGTGGCGTTTTCTATAATTCTGAATTTCAGTAATAGAGTATTAATTAGCAGAAAGCATTAAACCTTCTCGCATTTCTTAATTTCACAATACATCCAGGCACTTTTCAGCTCATGCTTTGAAATGGTTTTGTTCACCTGCGGATAACGTTGACTTCTTTCTTCCCGACGCGTTCTGCTTCTGTTCTCAGGGTGAGCGAGTGGCAGAGTTGATTTTGCATCATGCCCGAGATAATGAGTGTTCAGACGTGCCGGAGTTCAAACGGGAAATGGCTGAATTGGTCGACCACGCCCTCAGCAGCAACACCCTGTCTCTGGGAAAGGTAGAACCGCACATTTTGCCCTTTTAATAACAGCCTCTAATCCACCGTGTGTCTGGCCCACAGAGTCAAAGTGAATGGAATTGATTGGAGCCACATTTTAGTGTAGTGGTTTGCACTCTCACCTCACGCTGAAAGTGTTGTTCAAGTCCAGGCTTGGCAGCCTTTCTATGCATGTTGGCAGGTTCAGCTGATAAACCGTTTGTGCGTTATGTTTGCTTTATAGATCCAAGTGTCGGACTTGCTCTCCAGAGTGTTTGGTCTACTCATCAAACACAAGGTAAAAATGCTCTCTCAAGTAGTGACAAAAGGCAGTACTGACTGAACCCTGGCTGTTTTGCATGACCTATATTTTGCCAAGTTAATGCTCCGGAGATATCTAAAGGTTTGGTAAAATGAAAACATGTAATCACCGTTTGCTTCACGGTGATGTCAGGACAATGGGGCTGCTGCGTGAGGACGTGTCTTCACATAAGCTGCTCATCAGTTCTGCACTCGTAACGCCTCAATAATCCAAACGCATCGCACTTAATTCCCCAAAAACATGACAGTGGAAGTTTTGTCACCCCAATATTATACTTACTTAACAGTTTTTGAGCATCTTTTGGTCTGGTGTTAAATATTCCAGTGCGATTATAAACCACAACAAAACTTTAAACCACATTTAACACACAAATGTAAATGCTGCCTTTAAAATCAAATGAGAAAGGCAATGCTCCAGAAAATCAGACTTTCCTTTACAAGTTCCTTTGGAATTTGCTGTATTGTTCAGAATGTCTGATCAGTAAAAATACAGTCTCTGATATGGTCAGATAGTTTTTTTCTTTTCTTTTTTTTTTTAACAGGAGGCCATGGTCATCAAAATTGCAACTTCAAGACTTGAAAGTTAAACTAATTTAACGTATCAGATTTTTATTGAAATCTTTTGAGACGCACCTGGAGAGGTTTCCTCTCTGGTCCGTTGGGATTCCTCCATGTTAGGTTTCCAGTTTCTGTGATGAAGGTGTGCAGGACAGTGAATTTACCGATCCATGACTGAGAAACATTGTAAACTTTCAAACTTCAGGCTGAACTATCAAAGACAATCTGTAGATTTGTGCACGATGGCCATTATTGGTGATGTCTTACACTCTCAGATGTTATTTTACAGTTTTATTTAAAGATTACAAATGTACAGTATTTTTTTGTGCAGTTTGCTTTTTAAAATAGGCATTAAGTATTGCACACTTTGTCACAGTCATTCATTGAGAATATATACCATGCAGTACTCACTCTATAATGGTTGTTAAAAAAAATTTTTTATTTCATTACAATATTAGTAAGTTATTGGGTCTTATAACTTTAAATGGACAAAACTATTATATTATCCTTAGGTATTAATTTATAAGCCCTTTATGCAATATTGGTTTTAACTGGAACCGACTCCTCTGTGGAAGTGACGTCGTCTTGTTTGGATATCTGAGCTCATATGCAACTGGAAAGCAGGATGAACATTTTGAACCAGTAAGAAACACAGGCGGGGAAGAGCCATGTTTTCATGTTGCCACTTACTGTCTTTTTAGGTCAAGCTGGAGAGTAATTTTGCCTCCATTGTGGTCGCCATCATGGTTCTGGAGGGTCTGGGCCGGTCACTCGATCCCAACTTGGATGTCCTGGATCTGGCCAAACCGCTGCTGCTGAAGAACTGTGTCTCGTTGCTCTGATACACACTCCGCATCGAAGCCATAACATATACCTCACTTCATTTCGTGCAAAATGTTTTTATTTTCTTCCCAGTTTTCATCACTCCTTCAACTTAGGTATTGCTATTTACTGTGTAGCTGATGTGAAAACATTTCACGCACAAACTAACTTAAGAGGCTCCGCCTAATGAATGAGAGGCCCAAATGTCCGTCGTAGTGTAATGTGTGCTAATGGATGAGTCAGACATCGACAGACACACAGATGGCATCGGAGACCATTTGTAGTGATTTAAGGTATAAAACAAAATAGTGTGAGAATCCCCAGTCGACAGTCAAAAGCATATTTTTACTTTTTAATGACGGGTATTGATTGCAGGATGTGTTTTATCACTTAAATCTTTTATTGTTTCATAGGTAATGTTGTCTAATGGACCATGTTTGCGTGAATCACAGCGTACTGTATCGTTTGTTCCTATACACTACCATGACGATGTGAAAGGTCTAACTTTCCATTAAAACTGTGGAAAAACTGTATGAATTATTCATATCAATAAAAAAGGGAATCCGCAGCTAATTGAACTTTATCCTTTTCTTTGCTGCCTCTTGTGACCGACTATACCCTCTCTCACCCTTTTAAGCCAGACTGCAGTAACGCGAATACAGAGAAGTCACTCCACCGAGAGCACGGTTCCATTAATTTACAATTTTATTAAATCTGTCAATGAAAAACACAGACAAGACGCGATTCTGTCAATGTCATCAGGAAGAACAGTCAGCATGGCTGAAAGAGTGAGATCAGGAGGTTTTGGTGCAAAAAAACTCATCACATACCCTTTATTGCAAAACTGTTGATTTCTTTTTTCATAACCATCACAAGCCCATATAGAGCAGCACTGTTCAAGTAAGGAGGGAGGGGAGAGGTGACAACTGTGTAAAAAAAGAAAAGAAATAAAAAATAAACCTTTCAATAATATTAATAATAATAATAGTAATGACAAAAGAAATAAAAACATCTCTAATAGACAAACACAATCACCTCAGTATAAGACGAGATTTTTGTCACGGTCACAACAACCAGAGAAAAGTTGTTTTCTTTTTTTCCTATTTTTTAATGAATTAAATAGTTTTTAAAAATATCTCACCATTTACTTATACTCATCTTTTTTCCATTTATTGCGAAAAATAGGCAACTGGACTAATTGTGATGATGCGAGGTGTGTGTGTGTGTGTGTGTGTGTGTGTGTGTGTGTGTGTGTGTGTGTGTGTGTGTGTGTCACAGAGAAATAGAGATTAAGTGGAGAGATAAAGTGGAACGGTTGGCACTGAGAGCAGCAGCGATGCAGTACCCTCAATCGGCCAGCAGGTGGCACAGTTCAGTCTGGTCATTCCTCCAGGGTTGAGCCACGGGGGTGGGGGTGAGGGTGGGGGTTATACCCCTCACTTCCACTCCATCAGAGGAAGTCAAGTTCTGCCAACAACAGCCTCTGGATTTTCTCGTTTTGTTCTCTTTCTCTCTCTCTCTCTCTTTTTTTTTTGGAATGATGTTTGTGTGTTGAAACTTTGTCCACAGTCGCTTATCTGTGTTGCCAAATCTCCGTTTTATGTACAAATGTTTCAAATCCCTGAAGGACATCTACAAAGACAAGTGCAACCTCCATGTAACCATCACCTTTCTGGAGAAGCTTAGGGACAAAACAGGTTCCTCTAAAGGGCAGACAAGGAGGGAATAGTACCAACCAGATCTGGTAAACGTGTCACAGTAGGAATCAGCAGTACTTGGGGGGGAGGGGGGGTGGGTTAAAGTCAGGAATGATGGCGGAGGACTGAGGTTTGGGAATGTCAAAAGGCTGACAGAGAAGGGATTGTAAAATAGTAATCTTCGTTGGAGGGCGGCACCAAAATATCCTAACGCAGTTCTTTCTAACAGAAGGTTTGAAGAGGAGATGATGAAACCAGAAAGAAACCAGCGAATTGCAACAAACTACCCAAAGCGTCCGTTGTCCGTTTGTCATATCCCTTCATGCTGATCCGTCTATCTCTCCATGCAGTTTGAAATCAGCCTCAAAAGACCAAGCAGTCCTCCTCCACATGGGACTGATTGCTTTACTCACTGCACTTCAGCCGTGTTTCTGTCAGTGTGGTGCCCCTGGAGGACTGGCTGCCCTCCGCTTCTCTGTGGCGGCGCCCCCAGCAGGAGCAGCGACAGGAGTCAGGGCGGTGTGTGGAGCGCAGCAGATGACGACGGCTTTCGGGAACTGGATTCTTGGAAGATATCAGGGTGTAAACTTTTAGTTCATTGCGTGGGTTGTCCTTCCAAGACCGAGGAGGGGAAGGTGGGACTGGTTGAGGAGAAAGGCGTATGTCGGCAGATCTCGAGCACAGGCACATTTGCTCATTCTCATACACAGTAACATACACACACACACACACACACACACACACACACACACACGTGTCCGTCTTTGAGGCCCCCCGCTGTGTAAAGGTCATGGCAGATGAAGCTCTGGGTCGTCGGCTACTCGTTGACATTTCCTTCACATTACTGGAAAGACCAGCAGCTGTCGAAGCCCCGTGTCGGGATCCAAACAAGTTAAACTAAGAATCAGGAAGTGATGGGCGCATGAGAATGGCTGACATCTTGACGGCAGAAGAGAGCGCCTGACTTTTCCCTTCCGAGCAGCATCCATCCTGAAAGTATCCAATTCTTTTGGGGAGATGTTCAGGAAGACACGGTCACGGTATCTTCACGAGCTTATCTTTACATTCCTTTTGGGAATAGACGAGAGAGGATTTAAGCCATGTCATGTAAATGTGCGATGGGTATGTAAGGACAGGGCAGGAAGAAAGTCTTTCTCATCTTGGACCGTTTATGTCCAGCTTCTCTCCACATTGTGGTTCCAAGGGCCGCCACAAGGGGGTGATGTTTGGGCTAACTGTTTGAAGGGACAAGAGGAGGAGGGTCAGATCCGAGTTTGTGGCTACGAACTGAGCCAGGGATGGTTGAGGCAATCGCCGGCTGAGGCCCTCTTCTCTGGGACCATCTCCAGCATGGGCAGAAGGAAGTGGGTGAAGTGTCCGGCGTCCTCGTGTGACCAGCCGTACTTCTCCACCAGCACGTCGAACAGGGACCACGGCTTCAGCTTGGTGATGTGCCGCAGCTCACCTGCAGGCACCACAATAAGCAGAGTCAGTGAAAGCACCAGAACATGTGTGGAGAACACGACAGCCGCGTTTAAAGGGCGAGTCCACACAAATCACATCCTCTCTTTTATGATTAAAATGGGTGTTTTTAATTAATTTGTTTTCTCCTTTTCTAGGAAGCTCACACATTTAGCTTTTTAAAACTAATGAAACAAAACAACAAAATTGATCAAACTTCAAAGGGAGTTTGGATGAACTTGAATCAAGCATCTAAATGATTAGTCTGCAAATAAAATCCACATTCTAGAACATATCATCCCGATTCAGGTGACCAAATGCAATTGGTAAAAAGAGGCATGTCGCCTCAACCACTGCAGGATTAAAGACAGTGATCCAAAGAAATGTCTGTGTATGGATGCCTGCATCAATTCACTGCAGATAAGAATCAATTGATAAATATTAGGTCTGACCCAACTTCAGACAGTGCAAGCTATCCCTTTAGTACCAGCACAGGTTTTAATTTAATTCCACACTCACAGATTTTCCATCCTAATTTACATGATCAAATGTGTATTTGTACATGAAATTAGTGTTCCAATACAATTTACTGCTTCAGTTGAATAAATGTTTCAGTGTTTTCGGAAATCAAATTTGGAGAAAGACAAGAAACCTTTATTTTTAAAGCAGAGGTTTCTAAAGACTGAAAGGAAGATCCTCTATACAGATTTTGGTCCACATTTTGCCCACCTACACCTTGGTTGAACGCCAGACTGGCTAGTTTTTTATGACCAAGCAAAATTATTAGAAGCTGTTGGGATGTATAGGGAAAAAAGGCCTAAGTCATTCAATCCAGTAAGTATTTATATTTTGTATATATTGCATATAGTACAGTAAAAAGAAACTATTATTCGAGGTGTCTTCAAGAAGTCAGCAACAACATCTGTTCCTAAAAGAAATTTTTAAAGAATATACCAAGGAAAAGCCATTGATAAAAACACATGATGTATTATTGTAAGTTGTAATTTATGTGATAAATGTATTTATAGTTTGGGTTTGTCAAACAAACATATCTGTTGATGTTTACTGATGTAGCCATAAAATGATAGTTTTGTTATAAATTAACTAACCCCGGGAAGCAAAACATCGTGAGCTGAAACTATATGAGCATCAGTAATGTGCTTTTTCATTGTTGAATGGTGCAACCAAAGCTTTTATCACACAAAAACCAAGATCCTTGGAATTGTTTATGTTCGTGTGGAGTTATCTTCAATCTTAGCTTGTTTTTTTTTTGGGGGGGGGGTTTCAGGAAAAGATGTTACTGCTGAAATGTTGTTGTTTTTTTTCCCTGGTGTTTCGTGCACTTTAAATGTGTGTAAATGTCTTAAAACCTGCTCGCTACGCTATCTTATCTCGGATGTGGTGGTTATATCCAACCCAAGACAGGAGGAATGTTTTCTTTGTGGGTGTATTTGGGTGAACCGGCCATTTAAATCAGGTACCACAGGGTTTGCCATCATGCAGACTCCAGCCAAGTGACAGCTGATTTCACTAATTACTTCGCCTCCACTGTGTGAAGGTTTGCTAATCAGTGAGGTGCTGTAACTATGGAGGGAGAGACTTTGCAGAAGCCTATTGGAGCGGAGTGTGAGAGATAGGCAGAGAGACGGAGAGGTAATAGACATGGTCAGGCAGAGGAAGATGTTCATTATTCAAAAGAGGAAGATCAGCTGGTTGGATGTACAAGTCTGACAGAGGAGAGAGAAGGAGCGAGGGAATGATAAATGATGGGAGCGATCAAGACCGAAGGTCCAGTTCAAACCACGGCTGCCATGGTAACCCGTCTTTCCTCAGCACTGACAAGTGAACACAACATGTGGAAATGAAACCATGTATCAATAATTCCTCCACAATGTAGCAGAAATGTATTAAGACACCTTTGAAAGCTGATTTCCAACATCGAACCTACAAACATGTCACCATTGTTTGCTACAAACAACGGCGTCGTGGCTGGAGTATTCATGAGAGCAAATGTGCACACGTTTCGGCAGTTGTTGTGTTTCCTCTCCAAGTATGCGCTCTCTCTAAAGTTCAATAAAAAAAATGTTTTTTTTTTAAACTGCACGCTTGAAAGAAAAGCTGACAGGACCGCTCGACCGCTCCACACAGCCGAGGGCTTCAGAGCAGACAGGAGGAGCCCAGAGAGACACGGCCAGAGAGTCAGACCAGATTAACAGCGCGCCCAGAGATAAAAGGGAGAACATTGAGACATCAAGTGCAGGCTGGAGACGACATCAAAGGCAAAATATTCAGGTCTCATGACACATTATGAAGAATGTATGAGCAGAAAGGAAAGTAGAATGAGACCAACTCAAAAGAGAATAAATGAAAGAGTGCAAAGGTTATCGGCTGTATCAAGCACAGACCTGCACACTTACCAGGCTCACGGAGGAGCAGAATCAGAGACGTGTGTGTGACGCACTAAGGTGAAGGCTCACGCATATATACAGTACAAGGGGACTGTGTCTTTAAGCTCTATTTCACTGGGCTGCGACAAGCCGTTAAAGGAACTTGTTTAAAACTTTCCAGAATATCTCGAGACCTTCGCAGGAGTTTGCAGTCATCTCAAACCCACCTTGAACCCTTCTTAACTTAGTTCACGGGAATTAAAAAGTGTGAGAAATGAGACTTCATCCATGTTGGGGTCTTCCTCCATCAGCTTCTGCTGTCATGAGCTTGAGTTTATGTCTCCAGTAGTTGTAAGTAGTAATCACCATTGTTCACAGCGAGCCGAGCTGACTGCTGACCGCAAAGTTGTAAGTTCTGGGTCAAAACATATGATTTTATTTAAGTACTTTTAGAACCAAAACTGATCTGTTACCTGATTTACCGCTGCACTGGTGTATCGAAGTCTGTTTAACTCTTTAAGACTTGAAGATCGGTGTGATGCGAGTGTGTTTCTCTTCCAGGAGCTGAATGCTACACTAGCCTGTCTTTTCCCACATTTCTCTCAGAAATGAAGAGACATTTTATTTGTTATGGACTTGGACACGGTATGATCAGCAAAGACTCATCTTACGAACAGTGATTCAGTGCCTCTTATTAGTTTTGAATAAAACTGTTTGATACTTAATTTAAAAAATAGGAAAAAACATTTGAAATTCATTGATTTTTAAATAAGCAATACAGGATTAATCAATGTCAGCAATTTGGTGCAAATGCTTCCACTATTACACATATCTCATAAGGAAAAATTGCCATGAAAGCAAATCGATGAACTCTGAAATGTGGTTGATTTTCAGATATAATTTAGTCAGACTGAACAGTTTTGGATATCGCCAATCTTTGTTCATTGTAACTGGTGACGAAAACCACAATGTTGAACATTTTAATCATAAATTCTGGTCTTGTGCAAATTCTCATACAAAAACAGTTTGATGCTTGTGAAACAATGCTGTTGCATCACATTATTTCTGCTGGAAACTTACCTTAACCTGGCTCAATGCAGGATATCGAGCCCACACTGTGCTACCTGATCCAGTTGTCATTACCACTGCTGAGCGCCTCCAACACTACGGCTACCTCTTGGGTTGAAGCCCCCTGTACACCTCAGCAGCCTCTAACCGTGGGGTCGTTTACCTTTCTTGGAGAAAAACTCTCGGCTGTACTTCCCGCCACCGACCACTTTGCGTGGGACCTTCCCAAGGAGCTCCGTGATCAGAGCGATGTGGTCTGCCCACCACCACATACATCACAGAGGGAACAGCATTACAGCATGCACACGCATCGACACGCACATACACTGGCTGGACGGAGACTGACACACACTGCTGCCTTCAGGTACGGCGTGGACACGCAACTCATGGATATTTCCATCACCATCCAATCGCTAGATTTCACCTGTTTTTAAACAAAAGTCCAATCTATTGATGCTTTAAAAAAAATAAAAAAAATAAAAAGTCTGAGCGTCCATAATCCCACCTCCCCCTTAGGCAATTGTGTGTCTCAGTCCCTGCAGCTCTCTGGCCAGCGCTACCTCTTCTGTTGAAGAACTCCCGGGAATATTTTCCAGAGAGCGCAAAGTGCCTCGGAATACAGCCCAGCAGCTCTATGATGTGGGCTATGTGGTCTATGGAGGAGAGAGGAGGGTGGGAGGGAGGGAAGGGGCAGGGAGGAGGCATGGGAAAAACCCAAGGAAGAAGGGAAAAGAAATGACGACAGAGAAATACATGGTAAAGCCGAGAAAATAAAGGCAAATATTTAAAGAGAAGATGGAGAAAAGAAATGTTGTGGAAAAGGAGAGTTAACAGAAACAGGGGTAGGGGGTGAGGGGGATCACGGGGTGGGATAAAAAGAAAGGGAAGAGGAAAGAGAAGAGAGACGGTCACAGATAGTAAAGGAGAAACACCTGTGTTAGTGAGCTGTGCCTCCACAGCAGGGGGGACGACAAGAAATGGATAAAAGTGACATGCATTCAGATTTGTTTTAAATGAATGGGCTGTGTTTTTAATGCGGCCTCTCTGTGAATCAGGATTCAACAATAAAAGACTAATTGCCCGAGTAAAACGTGTGAAACGGACATCAGCGATTACAAAAAGAACACGCAGAAATATTCTGATTTCAAAGAAATTACGTGGAGATGAAGTAATGGACGAGCGGAGTGTAAATGTGTTGTGTGACTCCAGGTCATAAATGAATGAGAATGATCAGCGGGTGAGCTCTAATTACAAGTACAAAGAAAAAGTCACGTGACCAGGGCACAATTTTCCGGGAGGATCTCGGGGGAATCCTTCAGCTGAATTATTTGTATCGTAGAGAGGTCAAATTGATCTCCTTTTACAGAGATTTAACTTAATTTACCAGCAGAATGGAAAATAACCCACACCGAATAAATGTATAATAAATGTATCTTAAAATCAAAGTAAAGCAGATGCCAACTCTCTCGCAAGATGTGTTAACGTTGTTGGGATCAATAGCCAATAAAAAGGTTTATATGAGTTATGCTGGTATTTGGCTTTTACTTTAAAATTGGATGTCAGGTGGGGTAGCTCCTGAAATGTACAGAGACACTCACAGCTTTGCACCATTGGTTTAATTTATCATTTGAATGTCTTCCTTACATTCCCATTACAGTCAGTGCCAGAAGATCAAGTAAATATTTGTCTGAAATGCTATTTATTTCTATTCTGCTGGAAAAGAAAGAGACCCTCGCCCTCTATGGATACACTTGGTGTCACATCTGGAAAAGGTTGCTTTCAGGGTGTCACCGTCACTGTTTCTTGGTTTGTTGCAGAAAAGGTGTAAATAGAGGCTGTCTGAACTTTTGAGTGTGTCTGAAAGTCCAACAGTGTTGGATGTGAAGATTTCAGTGAACAGCAGGATGAAAATGAGTGGAGGCATAGCAGCAGAATTAAAGGACAGCTGACAGTGGATAGGAGGGTTTGGGGAGGGGGAAGGCTGTACTTTAAGCTAATCTCACTTCGAGGATCATTTCTATCCACTTTTAATACTTCCATTTTTTTTTCTTTGTACAGTTTGTCTCCATTGTTCAGATACATTTGCAGATGTCTGTCGGACAGTTGATGCATTTAAAACTGTGCAGTGTTGTCAAAGGCCCTTATTCTTAGAAAGATTGGATGCCCAAATCAACCTAAATGGGAGGAAATGTCCACTGAAGCACATTCTAACAGACTTTAAGTCGAAGTTCTCCCAAACACCAAGCAGTGATGGCAAAAATGGACTCAGTACTCAGAAATGAGAAAACCTTCAGAACATAGATTCCAAGCCATAGTCATATTTTGAATATTGGCCATTTTAAAACTTTGGGAAAAGTTTTCCACCTGAACGTAACTACCCAAAAGTAGGTTTAACTACAGATATCAACAGAAAAGCCAAAACGTTGCAAATAAAGAGGTGAAACCAGAAGAACCAATAAATAGTATGAGAGAAACAATCTGGGGAAGCTGAGAAGGCAAACCTTCTGCCTATTGTCACCTAACGTTACACACTGTGTTGCACATATAACATGAATGAGTATGAGTCAAGACAACCACACTCTTTTTAAAGCCACATACTTATTTACCTTTGTTTTTAATTGTTTTAGCTTTGTTATGAATAACTGGTTTCATTTTTGTTGCATTCATGTAATCCTCCTTCTGGCTGGTGTTATAAAATCTGAATTACAAACAGGCCCCTAATCAGTCACAGTTAGACAACGATGTCTCAAATCAAAACCAGGACAAAGACGGCCGGACATCCGCACCAATCCATCTGAACAATGGAGAACTGTGAAGTCAGTCAACGAGGAGTTCATCTCAAATATCTAAGACACTTTGCTTGTACTTGTTATCACGTATTATTGTTCGTTTTCAACTTAACATTCACACTATTCATAACAGTCAAAACTGATTTCATTTTCTGTATGTGTATGGAAAAGGTTATGATGCTCACCCTCATCCCGGGAGTAATCCTCTCCAGAGTGGGGTTCAAACAGGTAATCTCCAGTGGCTAGCTCAAACGCCTGCAAGGAAACAAGTGTGCTCTCTTTTGTTGCCGGTATGTCACATGTGGATAATTACATGCATGTGCTCCCCTCACCATGCACGCAGTGCTCCAGATGTCAGCGGGAGTACTGTAACCGGCTCCTATCAGGACCTCAATGGAGCGATACTGTCTCGTCTGGATGTCCTCCGTGAAGTGCTTGTGCTGTCGACGAGAGGAGGAAGAAGCTTTCCGTCGTTATGTCCGACTAATGTAATAAGGCTTATAAACCACACAAATATGCCGAGTGAGTCATTTCTATCATTTGAAAAGGACTGAATCAAACTGAAAAACAACAGTGACTAATGTCAAATTAAGTTACATTGATGTTATACTTTTGGGAGTCAAACCTTGTTATGCAAAGCCATAGTTGTTGTGTTTCTCTTTGTGTAATGACTCTGTGCTGAGTGCTGGAACTCACTTTCTGCCAGTGTATTCACATCAGCAGACCGTCTCTTGTCATTTAGAAAAGACTGAAAACGACAGAGTCATTCAAACACTGAGGAGAGTTCAGGGTTTGATGCCATGTGCGTTCTCCTCTTCTTCTTCCTTTTCTTTTGGTGATCTGAATCAAGTGGCTTCCATGACTGAAGCTTCTAATAGAGCAATATCTAATGGTAGAAATATTTAAATAAACAAGATCTAAGCAATATATATCCATATACATCCCCTTCCAGTTATAATGATTGAAAGATATGTTGACAGCAAATTATTGCATGAATGTAGTGTGGAAATAAATTAAACCTCCTGAGACATTTTTCTTTCTCCCTCTCGCGGTTGATGCACGAGATAATTCTTTGTCTCTTTTCTGGACTCTCACAGCAGCAATAAAGCAGCACTCCTGTTACTTGTTTGTTATTGTCATGTGATTGGTAAACTTAAAAAATAAAAATAAAAAAAAAGGGGTGGGGGGGCTGTGGCCAGTCCCAGCAGCAACAACATGTGATAAGAAAACGTCTCTCTTATGTATTCAGAAGTTCTGCTCGAAAGACATGGAGTCTTACCACCCAGCAGGCATTTCCAAGATCAGCGATTTTGACTCGAATTGATTCAGCGTTGCGAGGGTCTAGTGGGTTTATCAGGAGGTCTGCGGCTCTGGCCCTGACTGGAAGGAGATAGACAGAGAGGAATGGTGTGATGTTAAAATATATAAAGACACAAGGAAACATACAGGGCATCGTGTTGACTGGGCAGTGAAGCACCATCTTCACAGGGGAGGAAAACAAACCTGAAGCGGATGATTTGGCTGAGAGAGAAAAAAAGGGTGTATCTTAGAACTTGCTGTTCTCAGAAATTTTATTGACAGCTTGTTTATACTTGCTGAGCTCCGGAGACCCCGAAACAACCCTGGAGCGAAAACTTTGGCGTCCAAGTTGATGATTTAACAGGAATGTTATAGGTGGATGAGTAATGGTCATAAATGTGTCATAAATAACAAACCAGAGGTGATAGTTGAGCATTAAAAGAAAGAAAGATATATTCAAAATGTATTATAAAGGACATATAATCATAATGCAATAATTTCAAAATGTACCTAAGATCTTACGTAACTTTAAACTCTTTTCTGTGAATGTGTGCTCAAAGAAGTCCACTATTATGTACATTAAAATACATTTTTGAACCGAATACTGAGGTTATTTGTTTATTTAGAGTATGAAAGCAAATCGATGAAGAGAAAATTGCAAAAAGGTTTGAAACAGTGGGCCATGCAGTTTCAATTTAGTCCCTCTTTTTAACAGCAAGTTAACCAGGACATGAGTCCTGAACCCCCCCCCCACACACACACACACATTTCCTAAAGAATTCTGATACTAAAAAGTATTCAATACCTTAAATTAGTTCAAATTCCAGGAATAGAACATGAACATTTTTGATTCTTATGCCTGTGGTAAGCCATTTTCCCTGTTTGAACCTTGAACCGCTATATATCTAATATTTTAGTATTCTCGTCATAAATTCTCCTCATAATACACGGCGTTCGCTCGGATATCAAAGGACACTTTACCAGTTGTGATATAGAAGTCCTGCAAATGAAGATCACAAACAGAATAAACATAATTTCTACATCAAATCGAAAGATCCCCAAAGTTCAAGCAGAGGGAAGAATAAAAGCTGCTTTGTTGTGTTGCATGTCGGTGGCAGTGCGACTGAACAGAAACTGAAATGTTCACATTGATATTGAAGTTTTATCTAAAAACATCAATAACACTTTTTTTTAATGAATATCAGGTTTTATGAATGCTGTGGAATGAATTTGGATCAAAAAAATCCATTTGAAATGCCTTTTCATTTTCAGATTATAACTGCATTTTTGACTGATAAAATGAATAATCAATTATCCAAACTGCATTTTTATTTTCAACTTCAATACTGCTTATTCTGTGACTTAAAAAGAAAATTACTTTTGTAAGATTTAATTTTCAACAGTTTCAATGATTTAAACCGAATACATAATAATGACGTGTGACTCATGTCGTACTTTGTAACTCAAATTTGCTTCAAAATAATAGAAAATGTATTACTTTAGATCGAGACCCTGGACACTGGCGGACAAATTGGGCAAAAGGTCTGAGAGAAGATTGAAAATATGGAAATATCGTTCATGTATCCGTCATCGTTCATGAACCCCTGTATAAATGCTTCTTGCACGAGACCCATTAATCCAACCCAAGAGCACCTTTTCATGGCAACTTTCCAGGAGCAATGACCTTTTGCTGCAGGATATCAGCGCTGCCAAATTGCACAACGCACATAATGTGGGAATGCTTTCCAAGTGTCCTCAAAGTTCAAAATGTATTACACAACTTTGTGTTGGAACAACAATCAATACTTGTGCCACCGTTGGTGCTTGATCATCAATTGCGTGCGGGGTCGTAGTGTGCAACAACCAATAATGTCATTCCTGCCAATAATATAATAACATGCCAACAGTGTTATAACACTTCAGCATTCAAATCATACGTTATTACAAGATTGAAGTAGCATTAAATCCTTTAAAATGTAATAAGTGCAGCCAATAATGTAATAATACATACACGGGGCTGTATTCCTTTTCAATAAAGGCTTTGTTTTGCAGGTTTTGTGCAGTTTGCTTGTCAAAAATAAATATTTTGGATGGGCAAGTCGGCATATTCATTGATTGAAAGTACACACTCGACAACACTCTAAGTCCTGGTTGTAAAAAAATCCTACTATTTATTACATTATAAGGAAGTTATCACGCCATTGGCCATTATTACATTATTGGGTGTTGCAGGGTGGCTGTGTTAACAGGAATATGTCATGTTACTGTTTTTTTTTCACCTATTTATCGTGATCCATACAACTTTGAGGCTTACTTATGGACTTTATCAATGAGTAAATCTATATAGAAACATGTCCAGAACTGCATCACCCTATTTGCAATCACTTGGCGTCTGCAGTGCTAGAAGATCTCCAGATGAGTTTGTGAGGCGATAAAAGAGGATATCATCAGACTGACAGGAAACATTTGAACAATAAGTCTACAGAGACAACAGGCGATTAAATAGTTACAAAAGTCTTTGTATCTGGAGTAGGCACTCTGGTCCAACTGATGCATCACTCAAGAGTTGGATGTAATGGTTAAAATAAAAATGGAAATGTTTATCATGTTCACATTGGCTGCAATTCATCTCATGATAAATAAATAAAAAATGTCTCTATTTGGACAAGAGTAGGAGTAAACGTGTGAAATTGTGAGATGTGATACACTTGCATTTAAATCACACTTGCATCTCACCTTTGGGTGTGTCTCCTGTGCTGGAGGATGACACAGTGCGGCTGCGGTCTGCAGAGGGGCTGTTGGGTAGCGGTCCAGCTCCGATGTCGGCCGTTCCAACAGGAACGGGGTTTCCCGGTTCAGGGTCCAGAGGCAAGTCGGGAAAGAGGGGCATCCTGCCCTGGTGCTGCTCGCTGGAGCCATTCGTCAGCACCCGCTCGCTCACTTCACCGTTGTACAACTCATACCCGGAGCTGAGAGAGTTATCCCTGTCTGTGTAGCTGAGCTCGGACTCCACCAGGGGGCAGAGGAGAGGCTCGGGGGTGGGCGAGGGAGGCGGAGGAGTGCCCGGGTTGGGCTTCAGTAACTCGGAGCCCAACAACACGTGGCCGTTGGTTTTGGCCGAATTGGTTTTATTGTTGAGGGGTTTGACTGGGGAGGTGTTGTCCGTGAGGAGTTCAGTGGTCGTGTCCTCATCCTCTTCATCCTCCTCATCTTCTTCTTCCTCCTCCTCCTCCTCATCGTCGTCATCATCCTCCTCCTCGTCCTCCTCATCTTCTTCCTCTTCCTCGTCCCCCTGCTGCTCTTTTGGTTTTTCTTCCCCCACCGCAGCCTCCTCTTCAATTTTGGTCTCAATCTTTGGCTCCTCTGCCGCATCCTCCTCTGTCTCAGTCTTATTATTCTCCTCCCCTTCCTCCTCCTCTTCCGCCCCTCCCTCCACCTTTTCCTCTGTCACCACCTCCTCATTCTCATCTTCTGTCCCTTTCAATTTGTCCTCCTTCTCCTCTTCCTCTCCCTCCTGTGGTTGCACCCCATCCCCTTCCTGCCGCTCCTCCTCCTCCTCCTCCTCCTCCCCCTCCCCCTCCTCCTCCTCCTCCTCCTCTGCTTCCTCCTCTGCTTCCTCCTCCTCCTCTACCCCTGGTTGTGATGGATTGCCATTACGTTCCTCTGAGGTCGGGGGAATAGGGGCATCTTTTTCAGTGACAGGCGTGGGTTCCTCCTCCTCTGCTTCATCCTCCTCTGCTTCATCCTCCTCCTCTTCTTCATCTTCTTCTTCCTCCGCTTCTTCCTCTACCTCCTCATCGGGGTCATCATTAGCAACGTTCGGCACCTCACTCTGCTCCTGGGGAGGCGCTGCACCTAACACGGAGCAAGGAAAGCAAGGAAGTGGGTGGGAAAGAGATATACAGTAAGCACAATAAAAGGCAGTGTGGGCGGAAAGAAGAAGAGCGGGAAAGGAGAATAAAAGAGGGAAAAGCAAGCGTACGAGAATGAAAGCGATAGAATGTGGTGAGACAGTGTGGAGGAGGGAGACGGAGAAAGATGGTGCTTTTTTGTTTTATTTTGTGAATCAACCCAGCCTCCCTTGCTCAGTGGGACTAGTGTGGGTTGAGAGGTTGGAGCCAATCCACATCCTATTCATTCACAGACAGACTACACAAACCTGCAGCGGCACCCCACACACTCATGATGAAAACCTGCAAGAGTCTCTGCTCTGCTTTAGTAACATACGTATTAAAATCTTAAAAGTGAGCAACATTTTCACTGGTTAATCTAATACCTAGAAATGTCCACCGAGCTGCTATTAGAGTTTTCTTTATCCCATTTTACACTATGAAAGTAGGTCATCCTTCCACACTTTCAAAAGCCCTGACCTCGTGAAACCCTTGCAAGAAATGTATCTCATTCATTACGCAGTTCATTACGAATTATAACGCAAATCTCCATCAAAGTCTGAAATATACCGATATGAAACCTACACAGAATGTGGACACAAGCTTTAAGAGGATTACCAAAACACCTGACTGGCACCAGTAATATGGATGCAAATAATGTCAATTGACAAAAGTCTCATAAAAAAAATAAAAAAAACCCTCTCAGGAGCACGGAGGACTCACATGTATGATTAGTCAACCTGATGGGCCTCTCCCTTTCGCCTCCCTCCTCCTCCTCATCTTCCCCGTCCTCCTCATCGTCATCGTCATCATCGCTCTCTCCCAAGGCCATGCTGGGGCCCGGAGGCTTCGGCGGCTTCTGCAGCGGTGAGGACTGGTTGTGTTGGCTTCCCTCCTTCTCTCCCCCCTCTTTGGCTTGCTCCTCCTTGATCTCAGCCTCTCTCTCCAAGGCTTCAATCTCCAACATCCGCCTCTCCAGCAGCTCAGCTTGCCGCTTCTGTTTCTTCTTCAGCTTCTTCTTCTTGTTCTTGGAGATCTTTCCCACCTGCGATGGAAAAAGAAGGGGAGCCACAAGGAAGCAAAAACACAAATGAATGGGAGGTATTCAAGAAATGATTGGTTTGGTACAGATTTGATTGGTGGTTTATGGCTTATAAGTAATATCTTGAATGTCATTTGTAGGATTAAGTGTTCATAAATAAGTGAAAAATGTTTTCCTGGACATATATGATTGTTAGAAACTTATAAAAGATGCATGATTTGATTTCTTGACTGCCATGTACATTTTCTGCATCTTTAACGGTTGAGGCATTACTCAAACTTCATATTTGTATTATTCTGCTTCAACCTTAATGTGTATGTATCTAGATATGTATGTATGTATATGTATGTATTTATTAAAAATCCCCCCCAAGAAATGTATTTTAATTGATTTAAAATTATTTTCTGACATTCAATCGTGCCTCCAGTGTTTTCTCCTCCGAGGGTTTCTTCAGCCATATTTTTCTTTTCAATGAGTAATGTTATGCTGTGTTTGGGAGAAGGGGGGGGTTGTTTTTCTGTTTTTGTTGTGTACAGCACCTTGTGTTGCATGCTATTCATGTGTGAAGAGTCGTGTACAGAGGTTAATTGCTTGATCATTCATTTTCTGAATGTCTCACTTTGTTTTTATTTACTGGCGTGTGTGTGGAGTATGTTTGAGTGTGTATGCATCGCTCTCATTTCATACTCACATCTGCTGTACTCACCGGTTTCAGCTGGGGCGCTGTGCTAACTGACAGACAGAAAGAAAAACAACAGGAATCAAACACTGTGAGGTGTCACCGACATCAATCCGTAACGCAACCGAGGCGATAGCTCACGGGGTGTTTCCTACTGGAAAGCAGATTGATTCTGGACACATCTTGTTGGATACACACTGAATCTGTAGGTGAAAAATGGGGAACAGCCTGTCCTTCGTAGATCAGGAAAAATAGAAGTGTGAATAGTTTGATCTTCTTGTGCTTTCCCCCGATTCAGTGCACTAAAGAGTACATGTGTATCTGAAAGATCTAAACACTGTCGCTAATTAGATCGGCAATATTTTCCCTAAATAGCCTCTTTGTATGTACCAAATAGAGAACGCGATGCTTGGAGCGTCATTTGATTCTCAGCGGGTACAACTATAGAAACAATTGCCTCTTCTGTTCACCAAAATCATTTCAGGCACTCATTATAACAGAGTAAAAAAGGATATAGAGCCCCAATGTATGTGTGCTGCATATCTAGTTGTTCTCAGGGAAAACAGAAATAGAAGCCAGTTCAAATGTGCACTTATGTCAATACAAGATTTATTTGTTTTGTGGCTTTAATCACAGATGGATTCGGTCACCCTGGACCCCTCTTGTTTTGACAGCTGATGGTCCTGCGCCCAACGTTACACATGTAGAAACGTAAGCTGCACAATTGGTTACCCTCAGGCTCAAAACGACTCGTCTGGCTGATGCAAGCAATTGACAGCTCACTGAGGGGGGTAGGGGTTCACCGAGGGGACAGGGTTCATGCCGAGTTCGTCAAGAATATTCCTTTAAAGAAGTTCTCTTTCACAGAGGAGGAACTTGGTGACAAGCGATGGAAGTAGAAAAAAAAATACCTGTAAAATACCAAGAAGCAAGCGACTTGATGAGGCACAAAAGACTTTACTCTGAATTCTTTTTGTAAAACACTTCAGTATTAAATGGAATGGTTGGGGGGGAATCAACCTTTGGATAGCATGAGATTAATTTCTTTCATTGCAAATGACAACAAAAAAAATCTGGAAAATAAGCAGACGATAAACAGCTTGTATAAATCAACTACATATAACAACATAAGACAGTTTTAAATGAACCTCAAAACCTTACAATATTCACAATGTGGTAACAGCATGTGTGTGTATATAATTTCTTTCTGGTATGAAGATATTAACATTTTTATTGCTTCTTCTTAGTAATTGATAGTCCTTATTTTGTCTTCACCTGCTTTGTAAGCTGATTATTCATTGAGAAAACAATTAATTAAAAGAAGAAAATGGGTAAAAAAAAACAACCAAAAAAACAAATTCAATCAAAATTTTAAGCATAGCCAGTAGCACATATAGGTTGACTGAATTGTGCCTAATTTATTTTGCACGTATAACAAATAGAACAGCTGAAGTGATAAATAACCTCTGATAATAAAGGCTGCTAGTCTTTTAAAGGTCCGGCAATTACGGATGAGGTCATATTTGTATTGTCTCTGTTCAAGGTGCAATTTTGTTGGGATGTACTCCTTCTAGTCAGCTGCTGATCTATGTATAGAACTTTACCTCGCATTCACAGCAATTAGGATTATTTACCAGCAAGTTTCCACATAAAAAGGCATCGCAAAGTTCGCCCTCTCACATATGCCAAAATCACTCAAATGTGTCCAAATGTCACATTTAAACTCTTGCTAATTCACCTGGAATTCAATGTAGCCTGGATAGCATAAGGGACATAAATGTGGGGGTCAGAGTCACTGAGTTGTTGACTCTGTGGATAGAAATGAGCTTTTAAAGAGTGGGGAAGCTTTAACATCTCACCAGCATCCAATATATTCCTTCGTGTCCCGTATTTGTACACTTGTACAGCAAGCCACAATATAAGTCGCAAGCAAGAGAGAAATACACCTGACAACACTACTAAAGGTGTCTCGTTTTTTTAACTTGAACTTCAAATACATTTCTTATGGCTCCAACACAGATTATAAGCCAGCACCTTTAAAATACCCACTGGGATTGCTTTGGTGCCCTTACCAGCGGATCCTGATGGCGGAGGAGCTCCAGCTTTCTGCCATTCCGTTGCCTCCATGGCCATACGCCTGACAAAGACATCATCTACACACATCAGGATGTTCTCCGGCTTGATGTCCGTGTGGATGATTTTACATTTTGCATGGAGATAGTCCAAACCCTGCAGGACCTGCAAAACACAATAGGAAAAAAAGACACACATTTTATGACTACTGCTCACAGTTGAAGCATGTGCAAGTTCAAATAAGCGCTGCCTTGCTCCCAGTCCATCTTCATCTCCTTCTCGGCTACTTCCCCTCTCAATCCTTTTCTCCTTCGGGGAGCCAGATTACTCATTCTTCTAATGCTTGTCGTTTTCTGAGAGCAGAGAGAGGAAACTGTTGATGTTTTTGTTTCGCTGTTTCTTCCATTTGTTTCCGTCTGCAGGCTCAAAAGTGAAGACGAGAATAGTCTCATCTAATTTCATCTCATCTTGGGTTCAACTTTCAAAAGGCTGGCAGCGGCTGAAATGATTCGACCTCTTCACACACCGGCCAGGTGAGACAGAGATGCCTCAATGCCCCACGTCTGAGAAAAACAGTGGCAGTGAATTGTGACGTGAACATTTCAAGGCACTTACAGTATAGCCATTAGGCAAAGCACTTCATATCCTTTGAGTATTAAATATATTTATCCACAGCCCTTTTTTTTTTTTTTTTGAATTTTCACTCAGAGTTCATCTCTTTGAAACTGCATTTGAGAGATGGAAAGAAATTAAGTAACTTTTTTATTATTATTATTATTCATCTAATGCCCAGAAACTGTACAGAAATGGTACTCATTGTCAACCCAGGAGCGCTCCTTCTGATTGGTCAAATATGTTGACATACAGAATATGAGTGCAGTCAGTCCAGTAGATATCACAATTCTGATACTTCTGCTGTTTCAGCTTAAGGACACTTTGAGAAAAAAAAAATCTTATTTGACAAAGGTTGAATAAGCTGTGCTCTAAATATGAGAGATTTCATGTACATATGATGATAGGGAGTGTTGGTGCCAGTACCTGTTTGATGATGCTCTTGACACATGGCAACGGCAGACCTTGGTAGTTGGATTTAATAATCCATTTCAGCAGGTGGTGACCCAGCACCTCAAACACCATACACACATCTGACGTGGGGAGTCAAGGACTCACATTGATATGATTCTGTCATGCACACATATGCGCGTCGGCTTTTAATCAGGATACGTATGCCGTTGACTCCGGAAATCTTGAAGTCATCAATCAGCTGAACCACCATGTCCTTGTTGGGATCACTGGGGTCACTTTCTCTCACCTGGAGGACAAGATGAGCAATAAGACAAAGTCAGTATGGCAACGATGGAGAAATGAAAAGCCAAAAGGCAAAAGGGCACAGAAAGATGAAGAATAGATTCAAACTTGAGGAATCAAATGACTGAAGAAGGCTGAAAAGGAAGAGGAAAGAAAAGTCTGGAAGAGAACAAGAAGGCCAGAAAGGCAGATGACGGAGGTAAAGATGCTGAAGAATTCATTGGAAGATGACTGTCCTCTGTATCAAGCATGTGAGATAAACGACAAGTACATCCTTAGTGTTTGGTGTTAACAGAGACAGATAACAAATGGAATATCTGAGGTGTGAATGAAAGGCAAGAATGAAAGATGGAGGTAAGGAGGAAAAAGAGAAAAACACAGAGAAAAGAAAGAATGGTGTTAAAGCACAAAAGAAAAAAAGAGAGAGGTGTGATGAGAAGGAAAACACATCATGAACGAAATTCCAAACACTGAAAAGGTCAAATTAATCAGATTCTCACACATCGCAGTAGTTTGATCTCATCCAGGGCCGTCTCTGTGTAATGCTGGGCGCTCTTCACCACCTTCATCGCCACAAAATTCTTCACTCTGAAATGCCACACACACACACACACACACACACACAGAAATTACAATTTCACTTTAGACTGACTCACTTGGACCAGGTTTTTGGAGCCAGCGATGCTGATTAACAGGATGAAAATAGGAATTACCACAAGATGCAGTATTAACTAGCAATGACAGTCTAAGCTCCGCTGGCTGTTGTTCGCACGGCCCACGCTGCCACTGGAAATGCATATGTATGAGTCGAGTGGCATTTTATCACAAAGGAACAATCTCAACTTTATGAAATGATACAGTATTGACAGACCTCTGTTCTCAAACGGCCCACACATGCAATTTTTGATCAGTCGACATCACGCTGGATATTTAGAAGTGCTTCTCCTACTTCTTTATCTGCCATACGTCCTTATGTAGGCCTGTACAGTGAATTCTTGGTATTTTCGCAAAACCCCAGGAGGTTGTGATGGCCAAATGTTTAAGATAACGTACTCAAAAAAAAAAAAAACATACACGGATTCCCCTTGAGCAGGGTTCATGAGATGTTACATTTGTCTGGACAGGCATTAACATCCAAACTCTTACTGGATGTTGGAGTCATACAACTATTATATAACTACTAATTCTCATCATGAAGATGTTTCACCAGAAAGGCTTCATCGGGACTGATAGGCGTTAGGAACAAAATGACCTCTATAACTGAGAATATATCCAACCTGCTTGACAGTTTTTTCTCTCGAGATATTCAATATTTCAATAGGTTTTAAATATTCTATAGCTCTCCAAGTGCAAAACTTCTGAAAACCTCATGCTTCTGATCACAGCGACAACAACCAGGATGCAATTCAAAATGCTTTGTTTTAGCGAGAGAGGAGTGGTGTATCATTTCTAATTTGCTTTGATAAAAGAAACAAAGGAAGACTTAAATCTGTGGCAGGCAAGGACAAAATGGATAAGCATCAGGTGAACATGACAAAACAATATCAAAATATCTAATGGTGAAGAAATCAAATAAAAAAGCAGACACAACTAAAAAATAAAGGGTTAAAAGAAGCAAAAGAACAAGGCAAAAGGACAGAAAAAAACATTTATATATCTGCAGAATGAGGAGGTACAAAATAAGAGAGTATACACAGTTCAAGTTACGTAGAGTAAAAGAAAAGGATTTGCTACAGATTGTGACTGAGTAGCGACAGTAACTCAACCTCAATCCACTAGTTTATGACCACCATTAGTGTAATTAACACCGGTGACATGAGTAAATGAGTTGGTGCGTGTGCGCGTGTTCGTCGGCGAAAGGTGACACTGGGTCGATGATACGGCCGTCCATCCACCTCGGTTGCCACGTTACCACAGCAAATAACATTATAGTGTGAATGGATGGTGACAACGCAGGGTTGGGTGAGTGGCAGCTGATCTCAGAGGGATGTGTAAGAGCCTGGCAACAAGTGTGTGTGTGTGTGTGTGTGTGTGTGTGTGTGTGTGTGTGTGTGTGTGTGTGTGTGTGTGTGTGTGTGTGTGTGTGTGTGTGTGTGTGTGTGTGTGTGTGTGTGTGTGTGTGTGCGCGTCACAGTTGGTATAAAGCAAAATGAGAGCTCTTTCTGGATCATGGCATGTTTCTGGGGAGTATGTGTGTCTTTGGCGTGTATGAGCATGAGGGAAACATGAAGCAGGATCTGAAAACCTAGACGATACAACGTCATGCCTGTGTGTGTGTGCAAGACTCACTGTATGTCCCAGCACAGCCATACGGTGGAGAAGTGGCCCCACCCCAACTTCCTGATCACATGGTACCTCCCGTTGAACAAATCCCCGATCTTCACCGGATGGTACCCTCCTGACCGAGAGAAAGACAGAGATGATGAAGGTTACAGTCAATGACATGCGATTTATTCAAGAGGAAGAGGTGGAGGAAGCGCAGCAGTGGAGAAGGAGGAAGGTCAAACTGAGAGCACGCGAGGCCTGAGGATGATGATGGGTATTAAAACAACCGAGCCCCTGGAAAGCTTAGGGGGAAAAAACATCACTTCTAACTATTCAAATAAAAGCAAGAGTAAGTATTTTCTTGGCTGATTTAATAACTGAGAAAATTGTCAAAACTGTGTTCATGTGCTCAGGGGTGTGTGAATAAACTGTTTTGTTTTGTTTTTTAAATCAATAAATATGCACCACATCATGGAGATGACAAAACTATATTTAAGTTTATAAGCTGTGTTATCTTCGTTTGGAAGGTTAAATATGTTTTATGGTTTCAGCCAAATTTTATCTGATGCTTGAGGGACAAAAAATGTCCCTTTTGGTCATAAAGGTTGCAGAACCCTGACCTGATGAAACACTACCAATGAAGCCTGTAATACATTCTTCCTTTGGCTACATTAAATATACAGATCAAGTTCACTCTAACCCTTTTCAAGAACTGCTGAATACATTTTATGATGATGTTTATGTCTGTAATTTGTGGTGCTGTTAAATTACAATTCTGAAGGTTAGAATAATTTATTCCACAACTGAGCACATCAGCTCTGCATCATAATCCAAAAACTGAGTATCATCTGGCAATGATTTTAATGAAGTATAGTTAATTAATGACGCGCTAAGTCAAGGGCAGTGCTGACTTAAAGGTTAAGAAAGCCCGTTCGTTTCTGGAAGTGGGTTCGAACACAAACCGGGTCATTATTGTGGGTTTCTGAGCAAGAGAATCAAGAGGATCCAGTGGAAAAGCTTTGCCAAGTCAAATATGTGGATCAGGCCATCCTTATAGCAGACCCCAGATGGAGGCAGCCAAAATGCATCACCGCCAATTAGTTGGGTCATTTTGCAGACCACTGAAGAAAAACGTTCATGTATGAGTGAAGACGGGGTTTCCTGCCTCCACTGAATGACTTCCATTTCAGGTGGGGACAAAACCTGTCATTACTCAATGTGCTTATGACTATAAACCAAGAACAACAGTCCATAGTTGACAGTAAAGTCAGAACTTAGTCTTTCACAAACATGATTCCACTGTAATAATGAACAACCTATTTTAGCATAAAGCTTCGGCTGGATGGCCAAATGAAAGACAGATCAAATATAATGGCGTGCTCCATATTGTCCTACTTTCACGAGACCTTTAAAAACACTACCTCACACTGAGAAATAGGAATTCGGAATGGGAAGTATCTCACGGGATGATGAGTTAAAAAAACAAACAACAACAACAACAACCGGCACATGTTAACACTAAACATTTCATCCTACATCGTGTGTGTATGACCAAACGACAAGTCCGACTGACATTAAGTATCACATGAGGAGTTATTTTTTCAAAAAAAAAATTTAAAATATTTATTCACTTGCTGAAAGTAATTTTTCAAATCACAAAAAGATAATGATTATTTATGAACAGCACTTTCGTTCAGCTGTCATTGTATTTAAAGTTGACCTGCAAAAGACAAACAGGAAACAAATGTCCTGTGTAAAGTCTGACCTGGGACACACTGGCTCATCATGTAGCATTGGGACATTCACCAGTGGCCTGGTCGATTCTTAATATTAGAAAATGAGCAGTCTGAACTGCCAGTCTGACAAGAGTAAGCCAATGAGAATGCAGCAGATTAGTCATAAACCCTCTCATCCTTTTTTACAATCTTTATCTCTCGGTTTTTAAGAAATGTGAGCCTTTCGCAATCAAAATGAGACGCCAGAAAGTCTCCGCTCACAGACTGATCACTTGATGGGTAAAGACAGAATGACACATAAGTTGTAGGCAAATTAATGCACATGTTTACTATGCAACTATAACACCTGAGGTTAATCTGCTATTTCAATTACACTTCAAATTCAATTCTGTACGTGTGTTTTTTGTTAAAGATTATTACATTTTCACCCCATACTTTTATTTGATCACCATTTCTACTCTGCTGCCCCCGGAGAAGCTCGGCGACATCTCCTCGGGGAATCCCACCCCACTTGTGACGTTGTCTGCGCGAGCTATCTGGAGTTAACTGAGCAGTGTGGTCAAGGTTTTGATAGCCGGCAGCTGTGGCTCGCTTGGTAGAGCGGTCGTCTCCCAATGGGGAGATTGCCGGTTCATCTCCTCCGGTCCACGTGTCCTTGAGCAAGACACTGAACCCAAAGTTGCTGTCAATGGAAGGACTTGCGTTGCGTTGGGACAGCTCAAGCAGTTGAAAAGTGCTATATAAGTGAAATCCATTCCTATTTAATTCAACTGGAATCATCACTAGTGGTTGTCTGCACCAGTAACAAGAAAACTTAACTCAAAGTATGTCCAAACCCGTAAAATATTAATTGAAATAAGAAAATAGGACTAACAAATTGAAGGTTTTTAATTCAAAATTTGGCAAGTCATTATATAGAGCATGCAACTGTTCCAAAATCCATCATGAAGTTCTTCTTATTATTATTATCATGAATATTAATTCCGTTCGTCTCAATAAGTCCAAAGGAACAAACTCTGGGCTGGGAAAAGGCCTCTGACCTCCAGCGTTCTCCTGCTGCTGCCCCCATTAAGTTCTCTGAAAGCACTGACATATTGCATGAACCTGATGAAAGAGATGAAAGACAACAAGCACAGATCCTGCACTGCCTACAGACAACAGCTGTCTCTGGATGGAAGCATAAAACGTTCTTTTTCAGGTTGCATTGTGGCATCGGCTCTACAAACACTGCAACTTCTATTTATAAAACCTGCTCATACCAATTTAGGTTAAACTACAGCGTTATACACACTTCTAATGTTCAGATGTGAATAAAGAGACAAAACATGCAAGGAAGAGACTGTGCTTTTTTTTTTCTTTTTTTTTTTAACAAGAAGTGCATGAAATAAACAACGGCATCACAGATATGGATCACTTTCTTTGAGTCTTTTATCTAATAGAGGAGCTTTCTGACAGTAGACCTTCCAAAACTTCAAAATCAAGAGTATTTCCACATAAAGAAAAACAAGCTATCCAGAAAAAAAAAAAAAAAGCTCCCTTTGTGTTTGTGGTGGGATGTGAGCAAAGCAAATGACGCTACTTGGATTACAGCAAAACACTGATGGCTATACCAGCACTGCCACCAATCTCTCCATTACAGGAGGGAGACATGAGGAAGGAGAGCACACAGAGACAAATGCCGAGAGAAGGGGGAGAAGAACAGCTCCTCGCAACAGATATATAAAGTGGAAACGGTCAGCTGAGAGAGCTTAGAATTGTGAGTCTCGTCTACGTGCGAGTGTGGCTCTGACCTTTGCAGTAGTCTGCAGGATCCTCCTGCTCCTCATCATCGGAGCCCAGGATCTCCTCCTCCGGCTCCGGTGGCCCCGCCGGCTCAGGGGGAGGTGGAGGGGGTGGAGGGGGAGGAGGGGCGCTCACCGGGGATTTCTGCTGGGTCTCAGGCCTGCGGAAACACGTCAGCAAGACAAAAAGTCCAATCAGAGCAAGTCATTTTTACTTCCTCTGTGTGTGTGTGTGTGTGTGTGCAGCTCCAGGTGTGACTCACAGCAAGTGAAAATAAAATAATACCCTGTGACATTTTCATACATAGAAATGTCAGCGCTTAAAGTGGTCAAAACCACCAGTGTTCATGAAACCTTTTACATTTTCTGTCCTTTTGGGAGAAAAACAAAATCCACAGAGTGACGTACTCTGTGACTGTTTCAGACAAATGAAGCTAAATCTGCAGGTGGCATGCCCATCAAAAGAAAGTGTTATTTACCAAATAAAAATGGATTAAAGCAGAGAAAACTCAAATATAAAATGAGAGAATTAGCCTCTGGACACAGATGTGGAAGTTAAACGATTAAGTTGCAGATGATCATATACCAATAAAGCCCAACAAAGTGGCGTTTGATTAGGTATTTTCTGCAAGTGAAAGACCAATAATATGCACAAAATATGCATTTGGCTTAAAAATAAATGCCAGTAATTATACGATATATTACTTGATATAGCTTTACTGCAGTAAAGTTGCATAGATATCAGTCTACCACAAAAAAGTAAGCAAACGTGTGTTTGAGAGTTGTCAGAATCGTATACTATTAAAAAGCCCCAGAATTCAACTTGCTTTCATTTGGGATGAGCTTATATGCCTATTGTGAGACATTCGTTATGATGCAGTTAAACAGAATGACCATAAAGACTAACAGCATCCCAGAACAGAAACATAACTGCATATGGTTGGAGGATTGACATTATTTTTAAAGTTGAGACAGTCGGGTCAAACCAATCCACTCCCCCCCCCCCCCCCCCCCCAACACCTCAGAGATGAATCACTACTTGGGGGAAAAAAAGCTGTCCAATGTAAGCCAGAAAGAAATTATATTTTCACTCCTGTGAGTGTGTGACACTTTGTGATCAATGGATTACATTAACCTTTCAGTATATGGTCAGTCCTTTCACCTACTGACCTTTGTAGGCTTCATTGCCTTTTTTTCTAAAATGAAACTGAATGCACGAGAGATAAACTACTAAATAGACCTCAGGGCATGGGCAGCCTCTTTCTCTTGACCGGGCTACATTTTCACCGTCCAGCAGACACTTTTATCGATCAGGTAAGGGAGTCTGCATTCTACATGTAGCCACAAACAAATGCACAACACATTATGAATGCCATCATAATCTAAAGAAAAAAAAGCACAAATCAAATTTGTGTATATGAAGAATCCTATAGTGGTTACAGTAATTAATGTGATTCATCTCGGAAAAACAAAAAAGAAACAGATTCCTGTGGCTGGGGGAGGATGAGATGGGTCAATGGATTATTTACAGTATTTCTATCCTAGTGATTGTGGTGTTAGTTCAGAAAAGAGGTATAAATATAGATACATTTGGCAGTAAGTAAAATGACAATGCTAATCTTCATATTTTAGTCAAATGTGTTTTCCCAGCACATAACTATGTATGTTAATGCTTCAAAACTTATCAAACAGTAATTACTATAACCACAGTTATTCATGTCAGCAAAAGGTCCCTCAGCTATTAGTTTACACAGTAAAGTACTGTTTGATGTAATGATAAAAGCATAATGGGAGCACCCATCCAGGATGATATACTTATATATACTCATACACCCAACCCTAAGTTGTTGGAATATGTTTTTAAACAACCAATAGACCAGAGGTTTCAAACTGTTTGAGGGCAAGTTTATTTCACAAATGGGATTTATCTCTATTAAATGTTCATCAAAGTAAACACTAACATGACTTTTAATTGACTAATCAATCATTATACTGTATGCTCATATTTTAATTTTCTTTTTCTTTTTTGGGGGGGGGTGGGAGATATTTTGTCCTGAAGCTCTTTAGCGCCCCCCACAGACCCGCACTTTGGAAATCACAGTATCATCGCTAAGTATCATTCACATTCGAGTTCGAGAGTCACATTTCTGACCACCTGATGAAGTTAAGCCCATTAATCTCTCCCGGTTTAGCTTCAAGCAGCTCCTCCTGAGGGAACTCTCTCATTTTTAGCTGCTAAATACTCCCCTTTATCATTTTAAGGTGCACAGGTGAGTTTTTCCAGCTTTATTACTGAGGTCTACAGCCTACTATGGTCCAGAAAAACATTATTAAAGTGCTGACAGAGAAAAAAAAAATCTGGAATAAAGTGACCAGCTGGCAAGTTAAACAAAGAGCTGAAACTACACCAAGGTCCTGTGGAGCCACTGTGAGCAGCAGATTTGGTGGATCATTCCCAGATACATCACTTCAAATAACCCCTTATTAATAGTTTTTGCAGTTTATATATATTTTAATTAAAAAAAATATAAATCGATCACAGCCCAAATATATTTTTCTAATCCGTTCAGGGATCCCACAAACTGATTATTGGTGGATCCAATGTAGAGATTGATGTAAAGACAAATCATTGATTTACAATCATTGGTACACAGAAAGAAAGCTGATCTTCCTCAGATGACTTTGTGTCTTTATTACAAAAGAAATAATTACTGAACAAAAACTTTGTCCAGTGCTTTGCCTCAAACTACCAGCAAGATGATCAACAGCTAAAATTAAGATGGGAACCAAACATAAACACACAAAGCCAGGGCTTGTGAGCTGTTATGAAAATGCGGTCACAGGCACAGACACATGATGGAGCCTCTTGGTGCGTTGCCATGGCAACTCCAGAGCAAAAGGGGCGGTGGGCGAATCCGAGACTCAAAGCACTAATGTGGTAACAAGGCACAAAACACACGCACACACACACACACACACACACACACACACAAGCACGCACACAAGCACGCACACAAGCACGCACACACACGCACACACACTGCAGCAGCAATGCTATTTTACAACTCCTATATACACACACACAGAAGTCGAGGGCTGTGTCCTTGCAGTAGGATGCTACTTCCTTACCAAAGCAGTCACGTAGCATGTCATACATCACGTCTATAAGTTCCATGCTTTTACAATAGCTCATCTCACCATTGGACGTATGAACACTTAGCTCTCCTGACCCCCCCCCCCCCCCCCCCCCCAGAAACTTTCTGGACCAGAGCCAAGCAATAAAAACACGAGCATAGCACAGACCCCAGCGTCTGAAAGGCGAGCGGAGGAGAGACGGTGATGGAATAAAAAAATGAGAAAAAACCCGGGGAGCGAACAGATCTGTGATTTGTCGAGATAGAAATGGAAGTAAAAATGCCAGAAGACGACTCGGGCAAGAGGGAGAGAAAGGAGGGCAAAGAGAAGCGTATGAAGAGGACGAGGGAGACAGACGAGTGGACAAAATACAAGAAATGAACAGACAGAAACTTTACAGAAACATGAGAATGCTGAAAATGCAGACACAGATATAGCAGGTGTGGACAGAGGCGAAAGAGAGACCAAGGCAGAGAGAAACACCAGCAGTAGATTGAATCCAGTGACACCAGTCAGAACAAAATGGAGACATAAACAGAGACAACCAGAAAGAGAAGGAGTCTGTCCAGAGGCGAGAGAAACACTGTACGCTGCACTGCACTCTACCTTACATTAGTCTGAAATACAGGTGGCGGTGGTGGAGAAAGCAATAATGCTGAGCAAGTGGAAAACACCAGAGACAAGGATGTCAACAAGCTCGTTTTCCAGCGGCAAGACACAACAGAGAACTCGGATAACTGAGGTCCATAACCTTCAAACATACGCTGCCATTTGTTGAATTTACATACGCACATTAACTGCCCAGCGGTGTGGTGGTTCGACATTATTGCATCGCAGTGAGAATATCAGTGTGTTTACATGTCGTCCCTGTTTTTCTCCGGCTTCCTCCCGCAGTCCAAAATCATGCCTTCGAGGACAATTGGTGTCTCTAAACTGCCTGTATTTGTAATTGTAAGTGAGTGTGATTGTCTGTTCCCCTGACTGGCGACCTGACCAGGGAGTAACCTGCTTCCACCCGTATTCAGCAGCGATTGGCTGCAGTGCAAGGACGAGGCTGTAGAAGATGGATGCACGGCTATACCGAGCCTCTGGTACACTGAAGCACCTATTGAATATTTCATTCAGTCATTCTCCATTGAGTCTTCTAACCTATTTCTTTTGTCATCATGGTGGTTGAAAGGAATTGCATTAAAAAAAGATACTGTCAGAATTGAAAAGAAAATCTGCATTCATTAAAGGAATTAACACCTCCAAACAATAACTGGCTAAACATGGGCGCATTTATTTCCCAATACCATCCAGACCAGTTTGATCCTGATGACACACAGAATAGCGGCCACTTTGAGAAATACCATATCCCTGACATATAGTTATTTATTGTAGACTCTGCAACACATTTTTTAGGATTTAGTAAACATAAAAGTATAATTGAGTTCATTCTCAATATTCTAAATTGTTGAAGTTGGTCATGTAAATGAGTGACTTCAATATGTGCCAGATCCACCAGTGTTCAGAGGTTCTTGTCTTTAAATCTAGTGTGACAAGTACCCCACGCGGCTAAAAGGAGCTCTAATCAATTCACTTCACTAATTAGAAGTAATTTTCACTCCAGGAGCAATGATTCAATCCTCAGCTGGTGACTCTGCTGCTACTTAAGTGACTTCGGTAACTTTGTTTCTTACTGTTTAGTTTCAATCTCGCATTGCTTTCCAAACTGAACTGCGCCTGTTTAAACGGTTGAAATCACCTCTATTGGGATCACTATTAATGTCAAGTACAAACTGTATTGTATCAAGTCTTTGAATTTCTCAGTCTTGTCTATTTACATTTTGCTCGTGGTTTCATAAATCACAAACATTTACAAGCGTGCCTCTGAACAGGCGATTGTCATACAGTAGCTGCTCACCCTTTGCAGTCATGCAGGGCCGTCGTTCAGACACACAAACACAAACACAAACACACCCTTTTCGTCCTGATAATGAAGAGAAGCGTCTGCGGCATCCTGGGCTTGCACCTTTAGGAAATTGTTTATTTTGATACACCAGGTGGTGAACCATCAGGAATGTGATGTGTGTACACTGCAAGTATTTTTGTGTTCATACAAAAGAGAATGGCCTTATGTTTGGATCACTTCAGGGTATGATGAGACTCATGATGAGACCTTGGAGCAATTTCAGCGTCACCAATTGATTGTTTTTTTTTTTTTTTACAGTCGGAGGAAACCCACTTACACATGGGGGAAAACATGAAAACTCCACACAGAAAGATCCCGGGCTGTATCCGAACGCACGACCTTCTCGCTGTAACGCAAGAGAAGGTCGTGCATATTTTCCATAAACCCACTGCAGAGTAAACAATAACATCGAGGCTACGTATACCTGCAGAGAACACTTTCTCTCAGGAGTCTGTCAGCCTTGTAACCCTGAACTGTAAATAACTGCATAATGTGTCTTCCTCCCCTCAACATCTTGCTGTGTGTGTGGACATGCCCAAACTGCGTCTTTCAACCATCAACCATGTGTGTGTCTATGCACAAACACGAACACACCGACACACACTGGACCTATTCTTGAGTCCCAGCTTTTGCATCTCACACCCTGCAATGGCATCTACTGCCCGACTGTTAAAAATTCTGCAACCCAGCATGCTTCTCTGCAGCTGGCCCGTTGTGTCGAATACTATCGAACACAAAAGGAAAAAAAAAAAATTCATCTCATGTTCGGGACTACTATGAACTTGAAGAGTGTTGATGCCCATGTCTAATGTCCAAGCTGCATTGGTCCAGTCATCCTGACTGCAGTGTTTATGCTGCACTGATGGATGCCGTGAGCGCCGAACAAGTACAGCGATGCAAAATGATTTCATTTGATAAGATCCACAGGGAGGTGATGGAAACCAGGATGCCACCAAAGGCTGGATTGTGACCCGATCATAAAGCAATTTTTCCTGCCTGTAAATTCCTTGTCACTTCGCACTTCGTAAACGTGTCTGAGCAGATTTACTGCCGCAAGTTGCAGACTTGACATGACAGGACTGAAAATACCACCAAAAAAGATGTTAAATAATTTCCCTCAAAACAAACAGTGATGTTGACACATCAGTGCCCAGCAATCTGCCATTAGAACATGACTGCCATTATTGTATGAGGCTTCTATTTTATTGCCTCATCAACAAATGCAGTTTGTATTGTGACACTTTTCGATCAGACATCGATCAACACACAGGCTCCCGCATGCCTCACTGAGACCAGGAACTACTCATCGGAGCTGCAGTTTAGCTGTTGCAGCTACATGATTGGGTCAGAGATGGTCTGGTCCATCTGAACTCGTCATATTTAATAAAATCTTTATGCTTTCCCATATTTGCAGTTTCAAACACATTGAGGACACCGTGCCCACTCACAGGAGCGATGATAAAGCCTCGCAGCATTATTGACTTCAACTTCAGTGGGCATAATGTTACAGCTGATCTGTGCAATTACATCTTATAGTCACTGTAAGAATGAATTATCAGTAAACTCTGGTGGTGATTTTGCCTCTGTGCCATCCAAAAATGACACTTGTATAACTTGGTGCTAAAATGGTGCCCGTGACTTCTTTTTGAATACTATATCTATATCTATATCTAACATTTTAATACTACATCTACAGTTTATATCTTATACCAATACTCGTTTATATCAGTCTATATCTCATCCAGCCATTAAACTAACATTATCTGAGTACACAGGAAATCATTTAGAATAAATCCTGGCTGAAAACTACTGGTTACATTTTGCAGAATTTCTTTTTTCTTAGTCTATTATGTGGAAAGTCTTTGAGAAGTTACAATTACTTGGGCTGCCAAATAAAACTGGTGGCAGTAATGTTTTGAAGTGAAAGTAAAGGCTTCATATTCAGGCCTGCTACAATCATGCCTGTTACACTTGTGCTTTTCCACTCTATACTAGATGAAGACAAAACCACCCGCCAACCACCACCTACTGTCAGGGACACCCATGCACAACTATAATATATATCTACGAGAGTAAAAGTCATTTCCTACTTGCCACTATTTATAATCAAATGTCAGCATCTACTTCGCTTTCGCCTCATCACTGCACATCCTGTCTGGGACGCCCAGTCAGGTGAGTCATCAGTTTGAGCCCTGAGCTGGCTGATTCACAGAGATTCCCATTATCACAGGAGATAATCAGTCACTGCTGCGTTGAAAACGTCTTTAAAGGACCCATCCAGGCCAGGGATACACATGGCTTTTGAATTTGTATTTATTGTGTGTGAAAGCTTGAGGTAAACTCCACAGATGATGCATTCCTACAAGCAAAGCATCTGCGCTTTGCCAACCCAGTCTGAGAGTATGTACGTCACAGATTCTTTTTTAATAATACAGAATATAAGCAAAAGCTGGATCAATATATATTATTAAAGGGCAAGTTGTCAGTATCAAAGTCAACCCCAATGTTTGTCCTGACTTATACATGAATGCATGTGCAAATCAAACGCACTGGGGTCATTTTGTATTTTACTGCTGCTACATAATCTATTGCTGATACTTGTTCTATTTTAACTGAAGGAAGAACGCAAAGGAAGGAACCTTTCATTTTATGGCATCTAGAGACTGATATTTTAATACTAGAAGCTTAATTATATACTTTTAACTATGGCATAATATTTTTCAAGCATTTTGTCACTATTTACATTGTGTGTTAATTATACAGAATATTACAAAAATCTATATTATAATACATTATTAACAGGTAAGCTATTGGTACAAAACCACTGTTAGTGGCTGCAACTTCATTGTGATTTATACATGAGGATTAATATATCCAGTGAGTTCATTACCACTTCTAAGTAATATTCTAAACATATCAGGTTCGTTTTCATGTCACAATTTCTTTGAAAAGCTTTTGTTCATCATCCCACAGGGATCCAAACTAGATCCTGCTATATCATTAAGGGATAAACTACCCTGGGACCTGCTTTAGAAGGAAAGCTGACGTTAAAAGAATAAGCTGTCAGTATAAACCTTTGACCTAAAGTTACTGATGACAACTAGAAGAAGTACTCATCAATGCATGTACAACAACTGTAAGCCAGTGGGGTCATTTTGCATGATTATTACTTTTTCTGTTATTTGTTCTAGAAAACCTCAAGAAAAACAAGTGCAACCTACTGAACACTGCACAAACATGTTTTCAACAATATAAGTGAAAACCTTTTTTGGTTTTGGTCAATGAGCTGAGCAGAAAGAAAGTGTGAATGGCCTTTTCTCTAGTTGCCGCTGTATGAAAGCTTGCCTTCTGACTGATTCGGTCTAAAGTTAGACGGCTTGACATCAGTGGCATGCCCCGCTGCTAATGAAGGAGTCACAGTGCACGGTTAACACAGCCCTGACCACTGAGGAGTCGAACTTGACAGCTGACCGCTCTGGAGTTCAAACTTGATGACTCATCCTTAAACATATCGCATTATCACCAAGGTAACAGGTATTCCTTAGCAACAAGAGCACCGTCCTCCACTCTCAATGTTAAGGCGTGGGTTTTTAGACCGCGCGTGTCCTTCGGCACTGATTATCCATTCCGATGGTGGCGTGTCTACTTCTGATTGATTCATCGTTTATCTCTCCCTCTCTGCATCTCGGCCCGTGTTGGCAAGACAGCTGACTCACTCTCTCCTCTCTTCCTCCGGAGGATTTGTCTGCGCACAGAACTCAGATCTCGCCGCTATTTTCAGGATGCAGCCTGACGTCACTGGCTGCAAAGCCCCCACATCACAATCTAAAGCTGCACATTGTGGCCCTGCAAGATCTAGTTTCATCCTACCAGCCGACCGTTGAATATCGGGAAGTGTATTAAAAGGTGTTGACTTAATCTTAAACTTTTTTTTACACTAATTTTGAGTTGAATCGAGGTGACAAAAGGCAAAATATACTCAACATCGTTACAGAATATCTGGATTGTGGAAATACATGATTTTGTTTCCAATTCTGGAGAGACAATATAAAAATATTTATAATATATATATTTGCACAATTGACTCAGCTAATAATAGAGCATATTTTTCTGTAGTTGCATTAAACCTGCATTGCATTGCCTGTTGACTTCCAACCAGTTCCCTGGGCTACTGTAATAACTAATAATAATTGCCCTCACAGGGATCAATAAAGTGTTTTTGTAAACACATCAGTAAGCTCTGCTAAAGTTTCGACAGTACACCAGCCAGTTCACTAAATCTAGACATTTTACAGCAAACAGAATGTGTTTCATTAACAGCCATACACGCTGCAAGACCATCAGTTGCTGCACTGTATGTCACACTGGGTTAAAACGTCAAGAAAATGGCTTTAACTTGCAGGTTGAGTTGCAAAACATAATATGTTTACAGCAACAATTCACTGCAGCCTTTCCCAGTGGAACATGTTTCTTCTAAACATAGTACCATCCTATAAGTAAAAACCAGGCTCGTGGCTAAATTGGCATTTGTCACACCAGTTTATAGATATTGAATTGATTTTTTTTTTTTTTTTTGGTGCAACTCCCCACAGGCAGTGAATGGATTCAACACCACACACATCACTGCATTGACTGCACTCTGGAGCAGATACAGGATCTAGTACGAAACATACTGTCCAGACCTAGTATACATGCAAAGATCTAGATCTAGAAAAGCCCTGTGACACGCATGCACGGTTGTGCTGGTGCACTAAAATAAACTTGCAACAATGAAGCACTTCTGCGACTGGCTTCAAAACACTTCAAATTAGAATAGAATTTGCCATCCAAAACAGGAATACTGTTGCACGTGGCCAGTGGAGTGGCATGTGGGTGCAAAACGAGGAATTCAAGTGACATGGCTGCAAATGCAGGAGGATCAGTCTTTTTTGATCTGATCCAGCATCCACATCCTCAAATGTACAAAAGAATTGCACATCAAAACAACATTCACACATCAATGTTGTTGTTGTGCTGCAGCCACTCCTTTGCATCATGTCTTTTCTGTTCCCTGTTATACAAAAAGTGATTACCTTGTGTTTATATTACACTTCACTCAGTATAGAAGCAAGCAACCCTCGATCTTTCGCCCACCGCCGCTGGGTATCTCCTGTATCTTTGATTGTACGGTGCACATATACATTGCATTGAGAACTCCCCTCTCTTCCTCTCCCTCTTGCTCTATAGCGCACCCATTCACTGCCTTCTGTATTTATACATTCCAACGACGTCAATCAGCCACAAAGCCCCATATTGTGGAGGTTACATCCGCCCACAGCAAGAAAGGCCATCACATGAAGCCATGTGCATGCATGTAACATGCTGATATAAATATTCTGTAGGCAGAGTGTGATCCTTCTTTCAAGGGACTTTTGTGATTTGCATAATATGTGGCATATATACAGTATATATAACCCATCCATCCATCCATCCATCCATCCATCTATCCATCCCTAAACATCTCCAACTGCTCTGATAATGACTGCAAACAAAAACTACTAATATGTATGCATTTATTAAACCTATCGATATAAATATATCAACACACATGTAAAGCTGCAATTTTATCCACAACTGTAATGATAATCAAACAACATGTTTAGACTTTACAAAATCGTTTCTTTTTAACCGACAAATTAGTAGGTTAAAGATTTTTTAAGAGGTTTTTGCCTGACATGTTTCGACTGCATATGCAGTCGTCATCAGAGTGTCATCTGACGTGATATGAATTGTCGCTACAAACCACCTTTCTCAACTGATCTGTCGCTTAAAAAGAAATGACATCCTAAACTTAGAAATGACAAAATTTCCATAATTATGCAAACATTTTTTGTCACTTTTAAAGCAAAATACAGTTGTGAAATATTGTTAACAATACTATACTAAATACACTATACTGGCCATTAGTAACTGCTACATTACATACAAATAACTAGACCATGAACTGATTATTGAGAAAATAACCAAATTGTTTAACTCATGCTGGTACTCAAAGACATTTATTCAACTTTAATGATATATAATTAATTTGAAAAAGATTAGATTGGCCCAGGAAATGACAAACTAGTTTCAGAGCATTAATCTCTTATTGCCCTTATACTAAAAAGCAAAATACATTTGTAAACAAGAAAAACTAGCAGAAACATTTTTGATTCTTTGTGAAATATACTGAATTATAAACTGGGATATATCTTAAACAACTATAAATGGAGCCTCCCTTTAATTAACAATTTACCATGAGTTACAGTCACCACTATAACTCAGTGTCTTCGTGTGCATGGGCAGTTTACATGGCTCATGGCAAAATGCAATTCTGTGTATTAGTAAAAAATGAGCCAAGTTGATATTGACCTGCTGCTCCAGCCTGCTCAGCCCTCCCCTGGGGATTCATTGATAGCAAAGGCCCAATTTCCAGCAAGGTAACATTAATCCTGAATGCTAACACAGCGTTATGAGTTTTCATATGGAGGCTCTAAATCAGTTCTCATAATCACTGCCAATCAAAAAGGATGTCACCACTAATGAGCAATATGTAACAGTGCCTTCAAGAGAAAAATAATATATATAACATGGACTCGTCATTCCACTATGCAGCACAAAGAGCGAGATGATTTTATTTGTTATTTTGAGTTAGTGTGGGCAGACATTCATCCTGGCCTTTACACAAATCTCATTTCAAAGGACTCCAAATTTCTTTATCTTTCATTAAAACATAAGGAAAACCATGCTGCTTGAATCTAAATTCCTTGTTTGAGGGATGAATGTGTTGTGTTTTTTATGAGATGTTTAAATCAAAAAGATGCCTTATAAATAACATCACAATCTATGTAAGTGCAGAGATTCTGAACATAATTTGGTTTTCAACGGATCAAGACAAAACTACACTTGAACTGTGGACTATCTTTTAAACAATGTTTAATTTTCTTAAATTACAAAAAAAAAAAAGGTTTGGAAACATCTTTATAGTTCCCATTCTGACAGACTAACAACTTTTTTGTAAACTTTAAAGTATTCAACTTGTTAAAATATAATACATCTAATCCTCATATCTTAGCATATCTTGTATTGGTAGTGTTTTACTAATGCATCAATGTAAAAGGTCCCAGTTCCACTTGGTCGATCTGCTCTGTTTGGATTGATCCTCTTTGTCTTCACGTTATTAGCCCTGTCAGTCTGGTACCCCGGCTCTCGACCTCTGCTTGTCGCTCATCTTCTCCTCTCTGCAGTTTGGAATACATCATTTTGTATTTGTGGACCCTCCTTATGTAGAAATGACACTAACAAAGATCATAGTGCAATAAAACTACTATTTAGAGCATTATTCCTGTCAATCCAACTATCCCTAGTTCTGTTCCTAATTTCTGTTTGCCAAATGTTCAAATATTGATCCCAAAGACAGCAACAGGTCAAATGATAAACTCCAAACAGCTTAGCGGCTGTAAAAAATAAAGAAGAAAAGAATAGAAAGGCTCACACCCTGCAGTTTCCCTGTCCATCCAGCAATCTTCTGACATCTCATTTCAATCGTGTCTTGCTTTTATCTGCTTCTACCTGAGATGAAGGGCTCGGTGGCGCAGGCGGAGCACACACAAAGCCAGACCCCATTTCTTCTTTGCAGCCATGCACGAGTTGAACTCCGGAGGACAGAAAAGAGAAATGGATGGCCGAACAGCAAACACAGATACAGCAGAGTGAGATGAGCCCGGCCCTGAATTCCAGCAGAAGTCACATGGAGATATGACACCCACCTGCTAGGCTTCCTGCTCTGTGTTGATGCGACACGGTGACGCTATATGGCAATCATGCACACAATCATTCATGATTGCCAGAAATGGGAAAATTAAAAAATTAAAAAAAAAACATACTAGAAAAAAGTATTTCCCTGAAACCCCCACTCTTGTTTGCTGTGGGTTGAGCTGCATCTATTTAAGAGACAACTACAAATAGTTGCACACAACTGGCTCCCATACAGGTCAGAAACTCAACTCAAGCACATTTCTATCTGAATGATCATTAAAACTAACCAAAATATATTCTCCAATGTCAATTAAGCTTGAGGACAATGCTGTTACCAAAAATACTTTCTAATAAGGAGTTGAATGTCAGCTCATTACCAAACCAGTGTGCCTCGAGTCAGAGCTTTACATATTGTTGTTATAACCCAGTAAGACTCTGGCCTGGAGTTTCCCAGCAGTGCAGGATGGTGGTGAAAAATTGAGCTAATTAAAAATAATGACCTGTGTGGATTTTTTTTTTTTTTTTTTTTTAATTTCCAGCAAGATCAGCAACAGTTATCACTAACCATTTTCTAACTAACCAAGTTGTACTTCAGTGACAAAAAAGTTTAAAAAAAAAAAAGTTTGTGTAGGTCCCTCAGTCACTAACTGAACAACTGTTACAATTCCACCCCCAACTCTGTGTTGGGGGTTTTGGGGGATGCCTTTTCACATTATTTCAGTCCCAGTTCACACATTTTATAAAATTAACAAAGCCAGATAACTGTATATAGTGTTTCATCCACCAATCGACTGTGTTTTATTTAATTAAAACGGTTTTAAAAAGACTAGCAGAAGTTCCTGTTTGTGCTTTGGCATGGATGTAAAATTCAGAGTAATCTCATAATAATGTCCAGAGAATAACTACATTGGCAGATTATCATTTACTGTTACTTGCAAGTCATCATTCAATCTTCACCACACACACATTTGTGAAAATGCAGCGGTCCTATGCCTGGGAAATTTTTTCTCATTTCAGACAAAAGAGAAACAATCGTGACGATATCTTTTATCATTGGACTTGTGTCTGACAGTGAGCTTGGTTTGTTAAAGGCCAATGTCAGAGTCATAAAACCACAGACTGATAATTATCTTAGAGATGGTAATTATTGTGTGACAGTGTTAGAAATGTTGCTCTTTTTACTAAACCACACGGTCTGACTGCTGCGATGACAAATGACTAACAAGCAGCAGAAATTGACACGATGATCAAACAACAAAAACTTCCATTATTTCCTTTGTTTGGTAATATCCTATCTCCAACAGTAGGTCTGTTTATTAGCCAGTTAAGATCTGCATTTGTCAGTACAAATCTAAATCTTTCACAGAACAAAGGTTAAATGTGGGCATGAGGTTATCAGGGTCTGTGTTGTTGATGTGGCATTTTCAAAGTGTTGCCAAGTATTGTTAACAAATAAAAACAAAAAATGTCTTCTACTTGTAGCTCGCTCATAGTTATAGAATAATACCTCTGTCTTTTGTTTTGAACAAGTATTAAAGTCAGAAGTCTGACTGTTTTCAAAAGCTGTTTTCCTTTCAGCATGCTACAACCATTGATATGATTTCCCAATCCTCTGCTCATTTCATTCCCTCTTTAGGTCGTACTAATTAGACAAGCTTAATGTTAACGAGTTTAGAATCCGCAATGATGAATTTATGACTTTGAATCCAACAACAGTTGATCAGACAAAGGCAATACATCTTCGACATTTGGTTATTTATATCCTGCAAGGGATAACAGCTAAACCAGATAGGATCTTAGGGATTCAGATTTGATCATTTGGTCAGATATTGCGTTTGTATTTGGTAGGATGCCATCAAACTGCAGCACTACCCACCACTCTGATGGTATTAGCTGCTGCTGTCTGACCACTGCTGCTAAACTTGAGCCCTGGATGTGAGCAGAGCATGTCGAGCTGGTGTATTCGTTAGGGGACTTTTGCGGATCCGAAGCTCAATATACTCCTCCCACTCAGGCCAGTGGAGAGAAATGAAAACACACATACATGACCATCCAACAGGAAGGGAGACAACAGCTGAACACTGTTCTCAGACACAACAAATGAATACTGTTCACAGTTATGCAGCAGACCGGTGACTCAGTTCTACGGAGGTCTGAGGAAGGGGTAATGTGTGGGTATGCAAGGGTTTATGTGATTGTGTGTGTGTGTGTGTGTGTGTGTGTGTGTGTGTGTGTGTGTGTGTGTGTGTGTGTGTGTGTGTGTGTGTGTGTGTGTGTGTGTGTGTGTGTGTGTGTGTGTGTGTGTGTGTGTGTGTGTGTGTGTGTGTGTGTGTGTGTGTGTGTGTGTGTGTGTGTGTACGCAGGTTTATGGGTAGCAGGAGACAAAAGGGAGATGGGAAAGCGGTACCTTCAAAGGAAAACATGTTATCTTCTGACGAGGACGTGCATATGCAAAGCCGCACAAACAAACGCATGTCTCCCACCACAAACAGGCCATTATCATTCCAGTGCTTCCATGCTGCAGCATCAGTTGAGATTAGTCCCCCGGTGACCTAGCATTACCCAACACACTGCACAAGCCTGCAGAGAGCCATTTATCTTTCCTCTCCATCTTCCCTCAATTCCCCCCCTTTCCTCTCCTTCCCCTCAATAGCTTTTCCTTTTTTTTTGGGGGGGGGGGATCTCTGTCTATCCAAGCCTTCCTACCACGGCTTAATCATCTTTCCCAAGTTCCTCTGTGGGAATTATCTGTCTCTGAGGGCTATCGTCGAATCCATGTTCCTCTGCTCCTCTTCCGAAAAAATTTTTTAAATCGTAAACTTCCCCTCCTCTCTTCCCCTTCTCTCCCTCTTCTTTCATTTCTCAGTTTCTGCTGAGTATGAGTTGCACTGTCGTGGCATTAAAGTCGACTCCAGGAAGGCTAATATGCTGATGGAAGATAGCTGTGAACTAATAAGAGGGAAAGGCCCTAGCTGCATGCTAACCATCTTCACTGCAGCTACAGTTATTATACAGTATGATAAGGGGGTCGAACAAGAACGTTCTCTTGGTCGTTTTGTTCAGAAAATTCCTGTTGCATAATAGACATACAGTGAACTGCTATACAGCGAACAACGAGCATCCCTGGGAGCACAGCTGGTGGCTAATAACTAATGCAATTCTGCTGTTTGATGGATATCGGGGAGCTTATAGTGCAGAATTAGTTTATAAAAATAAGCTGCAGTCTCGCCACTGTTAGAAAAAAGCATGTGGCTTAAAGTTTTATTAACGAACAACAACAGGGGACCTGAAAATGAATTGTAATGACAAGTTTTTCATGAGGCCATACCAAACGGACAGGTAAGAGTTAGAACATTAAAGAATTTAAAAAGAGAAAGAAATGGTTACGGGTTAGAAAGAGAGGAAACAGAGAGAGTGAGTGATATGAAATGACCAATTAAAGTTCCGTGCAGGAAAGGCTGGAATGTTGTATATGTAAACATACCCAAGTCAGCAGGAACTGGACGCAGAAGCTACAGCGACCCAAAGCAGTCAAAGTGAAAAGAAATGTTGCTGCTCTTCGCCTGGATCTTATTGCAAAACACTTACTATTCCATCCAAGAAAATTGAGTTTGAGTAATACTTTGCTCAAATCTTTCACCACAATCAAGTGTTTATCTTAAGAGAAAACTGTCTTTTATAAGTGTTTACATTCTGTACTCATTCAGAAGTGTAAATACTTAAATCTTTGGTCATCATACAAATTCAATTTCTTTAGTGAGGTTAAGTTAACCAAGTGAAGGTTCTGAAATGTACTCAGTTGCAAAAGAAATATGAATTGTTAGCTTATGCAAAATGACTTATTTAAGGTATCCGCAACCTTTTTGGGGGGAATTGTGGATGTACTTTTAATTTTCACACAGAAAGTTTTGACATTCCAAGACTCTTTTTCAACTGCTGCAACTTCCATATCTGTTAACGGCAGAGGCTTTGATCCTTTACTTTCACTCTCAACAGTCCTCATCGGAGTTTAAATAAATATAAACAGGACAGTTTCTAGAAGGTCAGTACATAGTACAGATGTTTACATTCCAACATAAGGAGGGAAAGAAAAAAGTTATTACAAAAGTCATAAAGCAAAGCATTGAAAAATCGAATACTGAGTTACTTGACATCTTTCTTTCTTTATAAGGGTGCGTGGGTGTGTCCTTGAATCAAACTAGCATTGTAGCTGCATGTTGCCATTATAAACACTGACAAAGCACTGTTCTTAATATATGTGTTACCTAATAATAACGCTTGAGTTTTATTCCACCAAAAACATGCTGTTTTCATCAATTCTCACACATCTGCTGATACCTCACATGACCTTTGACCACAGATTACACATGCTGACACCACAATCCCACTGAGACGGTCCTGGTAGATCAAGTGCCCCGGTTCGGATCACATGACCCATCTGTGGGGACGTTGCCATAGCGATTGACACACTACTCGTGAGGTGTCTTGTTCCTGGGTGCTGGATGTTTGACTCAGTGATTGTTATTACTGATTAACCACCAAGAATTTCACTGGAAATTCCCAGTGCTGTTCTGTTGCGACGCGGCTATGGAGGCAGATAAGGTTAGTTCGTGGTGGCTGAAAATTTCAAGGCAGTTTCGACAACATAGACCCACAGACTGTTTTATTTACCATATCTACAACACTGAACGCCCTCGCAGGGATAGGGGAAATGGCGTGCATGAGTTATCTGCTTCATCTGTCCCAAATGAAACAAAAAAAAAATGAGGTGGCAAGAGAGATGTAATGGCATTATCCTCCGTTTCCCCTACAGACATGCAAAAGGGGCTGTTGGCATGGCGGGATAATGGAGGCCACAAAGCCAGACAGGCAGGGCAGGCCCACTAGTTTGCTAGCTAGCTCGCTGCCACGCTTCATTAGCTATTGTCATGTTGCGGAATAGCTGGGGCTGCTCATGCTTGTGAGTGTTTTTGCACACTGTGTGTGTCTGCAGTGATGTGGGTCAGACCAGAGAAGATGGTGGAGGCCATGTAGGCCAGTCGAAGCCACATACACAGAATGTGATAGCTGCTGGGCGTAATGCTGTCTGCTGCGTGGACCGGGCCTACCGACCAACTGGAGGCATTTCTACACTCCAGACGCCATGCTCTGCTCATCGACATGCCCATTTGTTTTCCTTTCTCTTTCCCTTTTTCTGAAATTACATCTCTACCCGCTTAGCTTTTTCTTAAAGACAGTGGGATTTTGCTCGGACAAAAACACTGCAAATTATGACAGGTGTTTCTGAACATTCTGTTGGAAATAAGGTAACAAAGAAGGTATCATGTAATCCTCAGTTCTCTTTTATTGATAGCTAATACCCTTTATTATGTCTGTAATTTAATTCATTGTTTTCAGGAGGAATATAATTGGGGGGAAGATTTAGCTGGACGGATGGATGGTTTGACTGACCTATTTACACACAATCTGGGGAAAATATAAATAAACTTGCATCAAACTTATTCCTAAAATAAAACTCTTTACATGGTTGGGGGCTGTTACTCTGTTACTCTTTTCACGATTAATGTGGTAGAGTGAGTTTTCCGGAGCAGAAATAACACATGCATGTAATGAAAATATCTTAAATCTGGAAGTGGCAATAATGTGAATCAGAGTACTGTTGGAGAGGCTGAGACTGAAGAAGGCATATGTCTAGCTTGTTTTAGTACTCAAGGTTTCAAATAGAGACAAAAGTAGGCCTGGGACATCCTGACCTTTTTTTTTGGGGGGGGGGGGTTTCATCATTGAAGTTTTGTTTAATCCTCAAAGTAAGTCTGAAAAGTACATAAGCCTCTCGACCCAACAGCAATGTTGATGGGCTAAAATGATGTGCTGCCTGTCACCCCTCACAAAAAGGATTGAAGCTGCTCATACGCAATGAGGATGTCACAACAATTAAATATACTCACACACATGCGCACACACAAACACATATACATACACACACACACACAAACAAAGTCGCTGTCGTCCATCCATCTTCAACATGCCTCAAGTGCCAGGTTACACAACAGGGATCGTCTTCCTAATGCGAGTGCTCCACAAGAAACCTGTCACTGTGCCACTTCTTGCTCTTTTCAGCCCACGACACGTCCATCCATTTACTTCAACACACATCAAGTCCACTTTGCCTTATTGTTGACAAACATGCCACTGCACATACCAAATGAAGTACTCTAGAACTGTGTGCTTGTGTCTCTGGATCCCAGATGGTGTTGTAGACAGAGAAGCTGTGTTAACTGGTCTCAAGACACAAAGCCAATATAGATACTGACATTTCATAGTCAAACAAAAACCACTCAGCAAACTGAGAAGTAGATCAAGCTTCTCTTCAACCCCAAATGAATGATTTTGGAATGTGGGTAAAAACCTATACATGTACCATAAGAAAATGAAAACTCCAAACTGACGTATGGAGGGTAGAAGTCAAAAACAATTCAGTTCACATGCATAAAAAATTTCCTTAAGTATCATTAATAAAGTACTCAAAAATGTAATGAATGTCTTTGTTGGTGGTCACATGCATAACTTGCATCTCCACAAATTCCATCATTCTAACATTATTTGCCAAATTACTTCCTGTTCTGTTGCCAACTTAAGATGACTGCTATGATTACAATACTGTGTGTTAAAGCAATAAAACACATCCAGATCACAAAAGTTAGAGATGACTGCTATTGCACAGATTAAGTTGTGGCACTTAAATCATTTTAGCACAGATAGTTAACTGAAGAGTTGACAATGCTTTAAACAAGCCTATAGGAATTCCCCGAAATTAAATGAAGCATCATCCCTAATCATATAAATAAACCTGTTTTCGGTTGGCCAGTTCCTGAGTGACCAATCATGTACACAAAACAAGCAGTTTGCTCTTGCATAGCAGTCATCTGAGTAGTTGCAAGAGTTAAAAAGGTTACCCGTGTATAGAGTGTAACTCTTTGTTGTGACCTGTCATGCATCAGAGGGCTGCTGTATTATTCTTAATTACAGGCAGACTGCTTTGGCCCCAACAATAGAGGACAAGCTGCATGGTGAAATCCACAGACCTAACCACACCAGAGCTGCCAGATGATACAATTTTATGAGGGTACAATTGGTTTTTTTTTTATTTGTCTCGTTGCTAAAATTAGTTTTCTGTCATGCATTCTTATTGGCTGTTTGTGTGTATCTGAAGCTACTTCCATTTGCTCCAAATTAAACTTCACTTCATGGGTCCAGTACAACAGCACTCTCCTCTGTGCCCAACTGTCCATGTATTAATGCTTAATACTGTCGGTGCCCATTCATTTTTGCTTTCAGCGTGCCCAGTGCACTGTGCGTATGTGCCAGTCTGGGGCCTGGCACTAGGTTGTGTGGATGGCAGCTCTGCCTGATCGTACTTGGCACAGCATCAGTGGCTACCTGAGTCATCCAGTCTGCCTGCTCCTCGCCCTCCAGCACCCGTCAAATTCAGCTCTTTCCACTCCTTTCAGCAAAACTGAAATAGGAATGTGGGATTCTTCCAATTAAATCTCAATGGATATAGGCTGTGCATTGAGGAGAAAAAGGCTGCAACACACATCATGACTTTCTTAGATTCCTTTTTGAGAGTCACTGCTTTCAAAGAGATATAGCAATGACCAACAAGAAATATTAAGCGCAAACTATCTGACACTAAGGGGATGCGAACTTTCTGAATGAAGATCGTCTCAGTGGCCACTATGAGTTCAAATGCATTGTTGACATTTGTGTTGGAACATCCAATGAGGCATAAATAAGTACAAATAAAAAAAAATAAAAAATACTACATAAGAGGAGGAATGTCTTCTGAAACATAGCGCGGCTTGAGCTTCATCCTTTGTTGTGACTTATGCAGCCATAACAATCGTGTGTGTGTGTGTGTGTGTGTGTGTGTGTGTGTGTGTGTGTGTGTGTGTGTGTGTGTGTGTGTGTGTGTGTGTGTGTGTGTGTGTGTGTGTGTGTGTGTGTGTGTGTGTGTGTGTGTGTGTGTGTGTGTGTGTGTGTGTGTGTGTGTGTCATTAGACACAGCATGCCACGTCACTGATAATGCCTTATGACCTTGCTTGTCATGCTATGCATTATTATTGGCTGTTTTGCAATATGAAACACTCCCAGCTGGCCACCAATTTGATAAACCTGCATATGTTGTGTTTTGTTAAGAGGTGCCATTGTTCAGTGATGTTATGCACTTAGGTGCGTCATGTGCTGAGCTGTTGTCTTGCACTGCTGCTGAGATGCATTGCTGCTGCTGCTGCTGCTGCTGTTAATGTTGACGTGTGTTGACACTTGCTGTGTAAGCTCTGTGCAGCATGTGTGTATGCTGCTGTGTGCATATGAATGCATTGTTGTTATTGTTGTCTTTGAAAACGATGCAGCGTCAAAAACAAGTATCGGCTCGAGCCAGAATTTGCGTGAATTAGCGTGAACAGGATGTGTGTGTACTGTACATGCTGCAATGTGTATTTAGTCGAGGATGCTCGCTTTAAGCAAACATTTCTATTTCAACGGCACCACAAAACAATGAAGCACTGCATTTTTCCTCACTGCTGTGACCCAGACAATAGACAAACCCAGCTTAGGGTATACAGACAAGAAACTGAAAGAGTCGAGACAAAACATGGAGGTGCAGAGGGGGATGGTGGTGCTTCGTAATGCTGTGGTGAGAAAACATAAAATAGCAGATGCAAAGAAGGACATGCGCGGAGACGTTTGGGGACAAAATGATAAGGACAAGGAAAGGGGGAAGGAGGAGGATGAAGTGTTACCTTTCGGGGGACGAGGATTTCTCCGAGTTCACGGACATGAGCGGTGCCTGTTAGCCGCTCTCTGGCCGAGGGACCACAGGAGACGGCGAAATAGAACAGAAAGCTGCTTTCTCTCTCGTTTTATTACTCTACTCTTCCTATCTCTCTCAGCTGTGTATCTGAGCAAAGGAGAGGAGAGGGTTACTGCCTCCCCTCCTCCTCCTCCTCCTCCTCCTCCTCTTCCCTCCTCCTCTTCCTCTGCTCTCTGTGTCTCCCTTGTCCTCTTGCTCGGAGGAGAAGAAAGGATGGAGGACAAGGCTTCCACAAAGGAAGATGAAGAAGCAAGCGACTGTGCAGCTGTCTGGGTGTGGGTCTGCCTGTGTTGGTATATGTGTGTGTGTGTGTGTGTGTGTGTGTGTGTGTGTGTGTGTGTGTGTGTGTGTGTGTGAGAGCTGATAGCAAAAGCAGCAATGTCAGTCAAGCGCCCCTCCTCATGCATGCGTCTCCTTCCTCCCTCCCTTTCCTTCCTTCCTTCCTTCTCCTCCTTCACCTTGCTCTCTCCCTCTCTTTCTTCTCTCTCTCTCTCTCTCTCTCTCTCACTCTGTGACACACACACACACACACTCTCCCTGTAGTCACTGAAGCTGCTTCAAGTCCCCCTCTTCGTTTTGTCCCAGTCCACTCTGGTATTGCTGGTTGGACTGGCTGATGAAAAAGATCCCGATCCACACTGTGTGTGCCCCTGTCAGTCTCGCTCACCCTTCGTTCTCTCCCTGTCTAGCTGGCTCTGTCAGGCCTTCTGCAGCTCTGCACAACAACAGAGCCCAGAGTGAGCTGGAGTATTCCACTTCCTGCACAGGGAGAGGGGTGTCGGCTTGTCACGCCGACAGAGAATTTGATGCATTTTTTCCGTGAGGCACACTCCTCTCCCCCTGTTTTCACCTAATAAATAGTCCCTCCCTCTGACTCTCTCTGCCTCTCACTCTCTCTCTCTCTCTCCCTCTCTCTCCCAATTGCCTTATTACGACATCCTGTATCTCAGGGCAACGCCGCACAGATCTGCCTTGCTCTCCTCCCCTCGTCTCCTCTCTCCCTCTCTCTGGCATCCTCATTTTCTCTGAGCCTAATTTCCACCTCTGCCTTTTATTCATTTATTTTTTTGGAATGCATACCACCACTTCTTTTCTGTGCACACGTGTGTGTGTCCCATGCCTCTCCTGTCTGCATCCCTGTCTGTCTCTTATTTTCTCGCAATCTCTCGGGGCAGATGGGTCTGCTTCTACATGAGTGAACAGCTCACTGAGAGGTAGCCAGAGGGTGTGCCATGATGGGGGGTCTGTGTCTGTCTCTCAAACCTGACCTCAATATTGCTGTGTGGGTTTGCGGAGGTATGCGTGTACTGTACATGCAGATTTCTGTGAGAAATGCACAGCGGGGAGGTTGGAGGGGCAACCCGAGGTTAATGCGACTGACGACGCCTCCAGGAAAATTACAGTCAAAAAGAAACGGTAAGAAAATGTGTCAGGTGAGGCTTTCTGTAAGGGAGCTGAAAGGTCACGCACAGAATTGTTTCCAACAAAACCTTATAGAGTAAAAGATATTATGTGGATTAAAAGAAGATAGGTGGTGGGGTCAGGCCATATCAGCCATGAGAAGATTTGCCACCAGATATTGTGCTGTATGGGTTTTTTTTTTTTTTTTTAAAGGCAACGAGCCCTTTAAATCCTCTGTGCTTTTTAGGTCATTGCAGGCAACGATGCAAATTAATAAGCATGGCTGCTTTTTGATGTTATTGGATTGAATAGATTCTGCATCAGTGTAGTGACACACTTTTTTCTTTTAAGTGTAAAAACCAAAAACAGACATTTCTTTCTACTTATTAGACATGCACGGCTTATAAATGGCTGTTGACCAGTGAAATTGGTGAAAATATGATTGCACCGATTTGAGGGTAAATTAGTATCACTAAGAAGAAGACATTTACATTTTTTGTGAGATATCTTGTACACCAACAAGTCTTGCTATGAACAGTAGAAAGAGGATGCCGACGACTTGTCGGCTTAATGATGAAGAGTCCCTCCCCTTGCCGGTCAGCAGCAGAAATACTGGTTGGTTATTTCTCATTTCATGTACAAAGCTACTCCACTATCATGCAGCCAGTCAGGAGTACATTGTAGATGAGGACATGATGTTAAGATTACAATTATTGATCTAAAAATCCCAGCCTTGTTTAGAGCATTTCCCTTCCCTTTGTAGGATAGTCATCCAGCCTATTAGTTTTGTCGACAGGGAAATTAGTGTTTTGGAATATCTCTAGATATTGGAGCGGACCCTGACGCAGCATGAACAGAAGTCGTTCAACAACCTTCCAATTACTTCTCGGCCACCACTGGCCAAGTATATTACAACACAAGTGCCTTTTGAATATCTATTGATCTACCATTAGCTATAATCTTGTCACAATTACGTCTCACCAGCAACAGACTTTACACCCCTTACTGTCTGGCAGTCCTGGGTTAAACACAGTATGTCTCACAGCTGCATTTTCATGGTAAGCCCAATCGCAGCAGCCAAATCTGAGAGCTGCCACATGCACGAGAAAAAGAAACAGAAATAAAACAGGAACACGATGATCCTCTTTCTCTCCCATCTCCATACACTCCACTTTCCCACATAAAAGGACTACATTAGGCACACATGTCTCTGAGCCAAACTATTGTCCTCATTCTCTGTGGATGTGGGCCAGTGGGGGGTAAAGTACACTCTCACTCTTGGTGCCTCCAAACAGCAGGAAGAACATCGAGCTGATATGAGGAGGTGCACTTAACATTTATTCATTCATTGTGTGGTGCCTGGTTTGATTTTTTTTCCTTTTTTTCTTTATTTGAAAGAGGGAGGGGGGGGGGGTGTCGGGGGTTGGAGTCAATAGTAGAACCAATCGATAGAACCCAAGTGTTTAGAAAAAGGACAAATTACCAATTTAAGCCACTATGACAACACTCTTTGAAGCACTGTCAGAATTTGACAATGTTAATTTAACCAACCAACAATTTATACATTTATGTGAAAATTACAGTTGCATCATGAAAATATTAATAGATAAGTTGAATATCCTAATACCCTGATCCCAACAAACTTCCATATATTTGAATGGAATTCAACGTTTATTTTGGACATGTGAGAACAAATGAAATTATTCAAACAACCAAATTACACAAAAACACACAAAACAAACATAACAAGCCAAAAAAAGTGATTAAATAAATAATGCCCAATCATAATGGAATATTGAATATGTGTAGGAAGTAGATTGCTTATTGCTTCGGACATCATTTAGTCAGTTTTAAATTGTACCAAGTCAGTGGAATTGTTGTATTTTTGATTTGAAGAAGAGTGAATTTGTGTGATCTCTATAGCCAGTTATAGGATTCATTCTTATTGCTCTTTTTTGTAAAATATATAATGGCCGGAGTGAACATTTATAAGTGTTTCCCCAAACCTCAGCACATAAAATTTAGATATTGTAACACAAGTGAACAGTATAATATGTGGAGTGATTTGTGGTCCAGGATGTTTTTTTTTTTTTTTTACTTTTGATTACTGAGATGGTTCTTGATATATTGTTTTGAATATGTTTTATATAAGATTTATTTCATCATCAATTATAACACCAAGAAACTTACTTTTGTAAACCTTCTCAATTTCCACACCATATACCTTTAACTATGCATATGTATACCTTTAACCACTGCCAAATACCATAAATACCATAATAGTTTTACTTAAGTTCAATGATAACTTATTCGTGTTAAACCATTTCTTAACTTTGCACATTTCATCACTGATTGTTCTCAGTAGCATCTGTAAATCTCCCCCAAAACAGAAAATATTTGTGGCATCTGCAAAAAGAACTCAATTTTATTACTTTTGATATGTTGGTAATGCCATTTATATATGGAAAAATAGTGTTGGGCCCAATACTGGCCCCTGGGGAACCCCACAAGCAATGCCCAAGCACGATGAGGAGTACTGTCCTCGTTTCACAAATTGTTTTCTGTCCATGAAGTAGCTTTTCACCCGGTGCAATGCCACGCCTCTGATCCCATACCATTCTAACTTGGCAATTAATAGGTCATGGTTTATTGTATCAAAAGCTTTTTTGAGATCGATGAATACTCCTACAGCATACTGTTTTTGATCTATAGCATTTGTAATTTCCTCAATTGATTCTATTAATGCCAGTGATGTGGAACTGTTTGATCGAAATCCATATGGACTCTCAGAGAGTATTTTATGTTTGTCTAAGAATTTATCTAATCTGTGTATGAATAATTTTTCAAGAATGTCAGAGAACTGTGGAAGCAGAGAAACCAGCCTGTAATTGGTGAAGTGGTGTTTATCCCCAGTCTTATACAGCGGTACTACTTGAGCTATATTAATTTTATTTGGAAATTTACCGGTTTGGAATGATAAATTACAGATGTTCGTGGTTCTGAAATCCCCTCAATGATCATATTAACAATTTTCATGTCTATTCCATTCCAATCAGTCGATGTTTTGTCTTTAGTTGTATTTATAATATCTATTATTTCTTTCTCCTCCACTGCTGTGAGGAACATGGAGCTGAGATTCCTGTCCATAATATGATCACTCCATTCTTCAGGGATTTTTTTAGGTTACCTATATTGAAATATTTCAAAACTTTTGGGGCTTTTTCTTACTTAAATCTTAAAGACCATAATTATACCAGTTTAAGTTAAAAAGTAATCCTTTAAGCTGTAGGCAATACATCTTTCAAAAGTATTAAAATTCATGAGAGGCACCTGCGATTTCTGACCATAAACTATGCAAGAGTTACATCTGATAAAAATACATAATCATCTGTTACTTTTGTGCACTTTATTCAACTTTGTGGCGGGGCCTGAAGCAGACTTTGTGCAAGCATATTATAAATTGAGTGTAAATTGGGTTGGTTACACAATTTATTCGAGGATTCTTTGTCAATGTTTCTATAACATTCTGTACAGCCTGTTCCGCATCAAGTCATAATTTTGCTTGTGTGTCTTTCGACAGGTTTCCCTTGTGCATCTGACCATATGGGGAAACCCTCAATCCACTCCCCTCGTTTCAGTGATAACAGTGGTACCATCCTGATGTCACCATGTCACCTTTTTGTGAGGATAACTTGTAGGGAAGACTTCAGAGTGCCAAAAGTTTAATAGCTCATTCATGTAATATAAACATATACATAACACACCTCAGGATATTTCTCCTGGGCATCAATTTGTGTTTTCAAAGGCTGATTCTCACACTGTTTTCAAACAGAGAAGGAGCAAAAGAAGAATAAGAAAGGGGGGGAAGGAGGGAGATGATGACTCTCATGAGCAGATATATTTTAGGATCTGGTATTGAGGCTGCCGGGAGCTATCTTTAAACGGCCTACTTCTCCTCACCGCCTGGTGGATGCGCAGGAGCGAGAAGGGGTTCACACACACACACGCACACACACACGCACACGCACACACAGGGTCCTGATGCAAGCTGGTACTGGACATACAGTGCATAAAAAAATGCCGACAGAAGTCAGTGCAAAGCATAATCTTGAGCACAAGTAAACAAATGCACATAATGTAAAGTGTGTGTGTGTGTGTGTGTGTGTGTGTGTGTGTGTGTGTGTGTGTGTGTGTGTGTGTGTGTGTGTGTGTGTGTGTGTGTGTGTGTGTGTGTGTGTGTGTGTGTGTGTTACTTGAACACATTCAACTAAGAAGCTTCTACTTCACAGTGACTGTGCTCTTTATGTCAGGAGCCTCGTTGTCTCTGTCAGAGACAACACTGCCCCCAAGTGGTATAATGCACAGAAACTTGCCTGCTCAGTTGTGTGTGTGTGTGTGTGTGTGTGTGTGTGTGTGTGTGTGTGTGTGTGTGTGTGTGTGTGTGTGTGTGTGTGTGTGTGTGTGTGTGTGTGTGTGTGTGTGTGTGTGTGTGTGTTAGTTTACACCCAAACTGCTCTCAACACACAGATTGATTGACATACTGATAGCCTCTGGTCTGCCTTACAGCACTTCATTTCCTCGACTACAGACTTCCATATGGACCCCGCTCGTCTGCAGGGACTCTATAATTCAGATTGCATCACGTGGATACGGGCTGTAAATCTGCATGTGCACAGGAGGCGAGAATAAATCCACGCTCTTTGTGTTGCAGTGGCACATTTCCGGCTGTCAAATTGCACACAGTAAAAGGAAATTTAGATTGTCAGATTAAGTGCGGGAGCACCAAAGCTGATGGAGACATCCAACTCAATGATCTGAACAGGTTTCTGAATCAATAAATGCTATTTCCCCCTCAATTGTTCACCAAATGACCAGACAGTTAACCAGAAGAACACATTGAAAGCAAAACAACAAGGACACAATGAAGAGGAAACCTGTGGGAATAATCACAAGATTAAGAGGATATCATATAATCAAACTGCTTGATGTGTTGTTGAATTTTTCGAAATGCTCACGTGTACCAATAGAGTTGTAATAGGTCATATGAATGACTAAGCATGCAAAATACAACACCAGGATTGCCTTGCAAATACAAATATCCATCAAATATTAGATTTTTGACTTTGGATCTGAGCCTTGAAACGTTCCACTCTCTTCCTCCCGCTCACATCCCGTCACTCTACTTTCTTCAGGCTCAGCAGAAAAGCACACAACTTCTCGCGCACCACAAACACACACAATAACACAAAGAGCCCAGCAAACGGCGCCGGTGACGGGTCAGAGCCGGGTGCTCGTAATTCATCCAGACATACGCGGGGAAGCGTCTTGCACTTTCTGTGCCTCATTACCCCCGGGAACACACTCTACAAGCAATATGTTGGAATGTGTGCACCTTGCAAGACAGCCCAGGTGTGCGCTGTTAGTGAGTGTAGGAAGTGATTACCAGAGGCAAAAGGATGTATATAATTTAGCAAAAGCTTAAGGTTAAAGGTAAGCTGATAGCCATACTGTCTCCAACTGGAGTCCTGGTTGGTCTTCAGAGCCTTTCTGTTTGGTGATTGCATGTTTTCTCTGTGTGTGCATGGGTTCTCTACGAGTCCGCTGGGTTTCCTCCCACCATCCAAAATACAGGCATTTGAGATTCACTGGTGTCTCTAATTTGTGAGTAGCTGTGAATGTGCGTGTGATCGTCTAACCTGCCTTCATACATAATCAGCTGCAATTGGATTCAGTAGCGCTGCATGTAGCCCTGAAGTGGTGGAGATGATGTATGTATACATGGATGGATTTAGTTTGAGGTCAGAATGAGATCAAGATTACTAGTGTTTGCGGTTATGATTTTTACGATGCCAAAATAGTGAGGCTATGCATGTTGTTGCTTTCCTATACTCCTGGACACTCATATCTAATTGCACACACTGGAAAATGCAGTATATTGTAGATGTTGGGTTCAGACTATGAGTTAGGTTAACATTATAATTATTCACCTAAAAGTTCCAGCCTTGTTTAGAAAAAGTTTGTAAGAAACTGCACAGGATTAAGTGACACAGAAGATGGAAGAATGGATGGAGCATAGAACTATAATAAATGTTTCCATGTGGCCTTGTATTACTTCTTTTTTGGCTTCTGAAATCATGATGTTGAGCACACATTTTTGCCGTCTGGCCTAACCTCTGGTCCAACAATGATTGCATGTCATTAAATTCCATGGTATTTGAAATTACTAATGGATTCAGGTTACAATAAGTGCTGAGGTTATAATTTGGTAAAGGATTTAGTTGTGATTGTGAGTTAAGGATTGGGTGAAGTGTAGTAATGGCATAAACGTATACGTGTGTGTGTGTGTGTGTGTGTGTGTGTGTGTGTGTGTGTGTGTGTGTGTGTGTGTGTGTGTGTGTGTGTGTGTGTGTGTGTGTGTGTGTGTGTGTGTGTGTGTGTGTGTGTGTGTGTGTGTGTGTGTGTGTGTGTGTGTGTGTGTGTGTGTGTGGCTGATGGCTCATTAACTAAGTGGTGTATGTTTAATTGATGAATGAGTGACCCGCGCCCTCTCGTCCTGCACTCTGACCTCAGCTGTTTCACCACAGCCAACAGCTTTTAGATGGTTTTATCACAGGAGAAGGGTCAGGAAACATTTCACACCAAACTCAATAGTAGTGTAGGCACTGTCATTGGTAAAAAAAAAACCTGTCTTATAAAGCATCCTACATTTTTAGGCTTGATAGTCAGTTTGAAGCACTTTTAGTTTATTTTAAATTCCACAACAATTTCTCCAACAAAAATGTAATGGCACTATCTTTAATCGAATTTGGTTATGCTTTTACACTACATTTTTCATAAAATGGAGCTTAAATACATTCTTATGAAACTGAAAATATTATATATTACAAAATATGACATTTTTTCTAAATATGTAATCAATTGGGGCCGTATTTCCCCTATATCCCGAAGCATGATTTTATTAAATTGTGTTTGTGTCATAAATGGATAGATGGATAGATTTATGTATTTATTTATGATATCACACAATACATGACAAATATTTAGCTTTCATCCCCTGTTTACTTAATAGAATAAAGTATTCCATCATTTCCAACATGCCACAAACAAGTAAAGTCAAGATGATCAGTACCAACAAAGAATCACTTCACTACAAATCCTGAGTGTGACTGCCCTCTATTGGGGAAAATGAGAAGTGCATGAATGAAATTTCAACCTGCACATGATGCTCTTTCTGCTTTATATAAGAAGGCATCTATAATGGTATACAGGGCAAACCAGGTAGTAAAAAAAAAGCACTTTGGGAAACCATACAAGGATAAACGGAAGATATTTCTCCTCGTCGTGTCATTTTCTAGTGTGCAGAGCAAAAAAAAATAAAAGAATTGTCAAAAGCAGAGGGGCACACAACAATGACAGCCCTGTGTGTTTCCAACGTCACAGCGTTGTGATAACAAATCTGCAGCAGAGAAAAAAAGCGGGCCTGTGGTCACCAGCGGACATTATGTCAACACAATGAATGTGATACTTCAGTTCGCAGAAACACTGCTGTAATGTCACTGAAATAGCTGGAGAATGGAACTTTATTGTCTCTCAGTGAGATCCACGCCTTCAAGTCCTTGGGTCAAGCATCAGCCACATCCAACAGGCCACCAAAGGACAAGCCAGGGCTAGAAATAAGTGCTTCAAAAAAAAAAAAAAGTCAAATTAAGCATTAAACATTTATAACCTAAAAAGTGAAAAAGATCCATGGATCTTCCTGACATCAGCCTAGTTTCACTGGCAAGACAGAGGCACAAAAAGTGGTACAAGACCAAGCAACTAGGACTTTTGCACAGATGGCCCTCATTACCGAATTTGCATGTGCAATTTTTAAAAGAAACAAATCACAAGTCTACAGCAGCTAAGCAACAACAACAACAACAACAACAAAAAACATGCAGAACTTTTTAGAACATACTCTACTTGTTTCATTGCTGATAAAAGTACTGTGTTGCATTTGGTACCATATAAATAAAGTTGAATTGAACGCTGAAATAAGGCAGAAACAAAATGGCGTTGAAGAGAAACTGCACTGTTATTTCATTAATCGTTATTTATTAAGCACAAATCCCATAGACATCAACATCGCGGTCTTCATTTATTGAAAGCCACATCTCGATCGCAGTACTCAACAGCATGATTGCACACCAACAAAACAAAGGTGCATACCGATTTGATGATTTTGGAGACCCACTGAATGAGGCTACCAGACTGCTTAGTGGAGCCAATTACTCAATTTTTATAGGCGCAGCAGCAGCCTTGACAGAAAGGGGCTGATGCACAAACTGTGTTGGAAACACACACATTCTCTCAGGAGATATGGGTTAGTGTGCCGAGGCGGTGCCGAGACAAATACCTTGTGGCTGGACTGCAAACATGAGCAGCGATCGGAGCCAACACCAGTAATTCAATATAGCAGGAATGAGTATTGATTCTGCCGAGTTGTGCCTGAGTCTGCATTCATCATATTAGCAATAATTACTGGTTAGCAAATGGGAAAATGCTTAAATGTGTTGAACGGCACCGTGAACATGAGCAGCATCTTGGTAACTCGTCAGCAAGCTTTCTTGTTTTCCATGACAGTTGAACACAAGCCCATTGGGGCTTGTGTTCAACTTTACTTATTTTAAGAAGGGGGTCATTACTTCAAATCAATGGTGCCACTTCACCGTGTGCAAAAGCTATTAGGCAAATGCTAAAATGCCACAGGAGGAGCAAGATTATTTTTAAAAAGTTGACATCAAGTATCCTGCGCAGGGTGTAACCAGACACTGACAACAAAACCAAGAATGTATAAAAAATGATGAAGGGCAGTGATGTTTAAGGGTAAATCTTCCACTCAATATTTCCGACTCGCTTGCCCAAAATTGCAGGTATAATCTTCCCGTTTGAACAGTACGTGTCTGTGAATGTGTTTACAGAGTGTTCTTTTACCAGATCAAGACCAGCGGAGATAAAAGATATAAAAAATATTTATTCTCTCATTTGAGCCTTCGCTTGGAAAAAAAAAAAGAAAAAGAGAGACTTCCTATAATCAGCACGTACTGATTTTCCGACCTGTTTAGTCTTGGGTTTAGATTTTCAGCTCCCCTGTCTAATTTGTTGGGACTATATATAAACCTAGAAGGAGATCTGTCAACACTACTCTACTTTAATCTCTGTATGTGTTTTTGGGGAGTAAAAAAAAAAAAGAAGGTTAAAAATGGGTTTCATTTGCAAATTCTGCACAGTCGTATCAGAAAAAGCATTAACTTTGAAGACCACAGAGTGGGCCGTAAGGCCAACATGCGTTATATTATCAACATCTCCCAAATGCTGCTAAACTCAAGAGTCAAGGCAGAATATGGAGCTGTGCTTTCAGGACCTTCACACTGCAATGGCAACGATGCGGTCTGCATTTTAAAGAAGCGGCCTAACAGTTTTAGGCAGACAAAACACCAAAGGGAGAAGTATGACATTTTATACGCCTTTTTACAAAATAATAGTCTGATTACAGATATAAAGAAGGTTTATAGAGAAGGACTCAATAAGTTAAACAAAGAGATGGATTAGGAAAAAAAGAAGTTGCACATGCGTCAGAAGCTGTGTTTTCCCCCATTAAGTCTGAAGGGGGCAGTGACGAGTGCCTCGATAAGGTCTCCAACCTCCCCAGCTGCCATAAGCTCCTGTGCTCAAAGAATTACATGCTCTAGTAATGTCTTCCCTTCCTCTTCCCACGATGACCCACTGGCCTCCAACTGCAGAACCGGACAGCACTTCACGAGCATTACGTGAAAAGGAGGCAAATCCTTGAAATTCGTCTTTGCTGAACAAATCCTATTTGGACCACACACACTCAAAACATTGGAATCCCTCCCTCTAGGTCACACTGGTCCTTTCTGCTCATTCAGTATGATCCACTCGGTAGATTTGCTCGGATCTTGTGCTTCGCCTGCCAGCACAAAGCTCGTTAAGGATTTTCCTTTAGTTCTCAAAAAGAAAACAGCCACCCCTGGTCAGACAAATGTCCAGTTTGCAGAAGAAAGCAAAGCCCTGCTGAAACCCAAACCAATGTGCCTCTCAAGAAAATGACGCTATGTGAAGCAGTTTGGATTGCTGCAAAAGAAAAGTTGTGACTTGTCCTTTAATGATCCTGCACAACCTCGCTAATTCACAGCCTTTGAAGAGGGAGCCTCTGTTCAGGTTCTCCCACTCACACCGACTGGAGTGCCCCATTTCTAAATTCAATCAGTCAGCCAGCAATAATAGTGTAATAGTGTGCACTGTGGCCATCAGGGAGAAGCCCATTCCCACTCAGACACCACAGAGGAAACCGTCAATATCATATTACAATTGAATATGCAACAACGAATGATCTCATAGGCACAGTGCTGATCTTTGTGATGGTACTACAAGCCCAGGACTTCACCTTTACCGTAAACTGTAAAACATCTGTGGGGACCAACAGTCATTTAGTTTGCTCATCTCCCAGAATGCAAGTATTTTAGATGGATTTTATACAAGACATGTCAAACATAGTTGGTGCGTGTATGTGTACAAACCCAATGCCGTGCATTTGCTGGTACTTGATCTCAGAGGTTGTATAGTGTCTTTGTATTTCCTGCTCGAAAGAAAAATTTATTTTATTACTGCTATATGATATATCTACCTCCACAACTGGCATGAGATAATCTTGGGATGTTTTCCTATTCAATATTTTGCTTAGTTCATTCATCCAAAGGATTTCCATCCAAATGAAAATATGGACTTCAACTTTTCAGCTCCAAAGTGGCTTAAATGTTCATAAGCAACATGTTGGATGGAGTATGGACCTGTACCCACACTCTTTCCTTACAATATTGCAATTGAAATACACCATTTGTCATCTATCCATTGTTACAACTTGGTATTTTATTCCAACTTTTTTCCTTTGCTGAGTGCTTATGAATTTCTCTATGAATTATGAATGCAGTGTGTAGGCCTGAGCTCTTTGTCACATGTAAATTCACAAAGGCTGCGAAGGGCTCGTGTAAAATTTTAAACATTTTTTGTTCCACAACCTAAAATGTTAGCAGCATCACTGCATTAGGTGTTGGTCAACTGGTTGGTTTTCCAGACGAGTGATGGTGATAACAGCTTATCGTGCTGTTCTGAAGTGGCAAGTAAAATCCTATAAACACGGCTTGGAGAGCTTCCAAATCTCTTCTTTCAAGTTTCTGGAAAGTTCACATCTATTTGGGCTTTGGGGGGGGGGGGGGGGGGGGGATTCAGCACTGCAGGCTGACATGATGAAACTAATTGCAGCAAGATAATAAAAAAAAAAAAAAAAAAAGGTCACAAGACATAGTGGGTGTGGATCACAACAGTGAACAAACAGAAAACCAAATGTGACTCTTACGTTCGGTCCCTGTCATCTGCCAGCTGGCTTCGTGAACTGTTGTCCTGCAAGTCAAACTTGTACTGACGTGTTTCAAAAGCTCTGATCATTTTGTCGACCAACTAATAAACGAAGCATGTTCTGTTACCAGGTCGCCTGGTTCATAGATGAGTAGAAGTGGTCATTATACGCTTTCAATCAGCCTGCACATGCAGCCACCTATGAGCTCTCCAATCAGCACAGCGCTTTTTTCTTTTTGCTACGCCTCTTTTCTTGCTTGCAGCTGCCTTATGGCACCTCCTGTTTTTTTCCCCCTTCTCTCTCCACTTTCCTTACTCACTCTCTCCAATCTGAGCTTCCTTGCTGCAATTGGTTGACCACAAAACATGCCCATACAGAGGAAGCTCCTTCTCTCACGGTCTATTTTGCCGTTGCCTATTCTCCTTTACATTATGCACAATCTCGCTAGATTTCAGCCATCCCCATACCGTTTCTCTCCCTCATTTAGCTCCCTTTCTTTCTACATGCAGCTCACATGCTCGGCTCTAGAGTCTGCCGTCCAGGCAGGCTGCAGTATTGACGAAGGAGGCGTGATAGGCTGAACCACACCAATCTGCTTGCCAAAGATCCAATCGCTAAGCTATTCCTCACACACATCACATAGCAGTCATCAAACCACCAAGCCCTCTTCAGATCAGACATCTGGTACACTCTTAGTCACTCCTCGCCTTAGACTGAGAATCGATTCAATTCATTACCAGCACAGCAGGTCCAGAATCAATAAAGATCATTCGATATGGAAATGAGCTGAGGAGGTGACAAATAACCAAACACAAAGAAGCATTTAAACGCTCGTGACAACCTAAAAGAAAAGTTACGACATTTTAGCATTTGAAATAGTTTTCGAGCCGGGAGTGAGATGAACCGCTCAAGACTGCTTTGAGGTCTGTGTTGTCGATCAATTGTCAATCTAAATGATGAAACCACGAAAAAAAAGACAACGTGGAGAGAGGGAGATCGAATTTGTGACCCAATACACTCCATTTCATCTGTCCTGCTTTGGTCTTTGCCAATAGAAATGCCACGCGGGCATTTATTGATCATTTCACTGCTGTGAGAAGACGTACACAAGAGCACTCTGTGAGCTCACATTTAGTTGAATGCTTCAAAGCATATTTCAGTGTTGTGTTCCTGAGAATATAACCAAAACAACCCAAGGGCTTTTTAAAAAGGAAGAGCTGGAATATTCACCATGAGCTTAGCCAATCACCTGATTCTTAAGCCAACTGCGCTGAATACCATAAGATGACAATAAGCCTCTGTATTCTTTGTCAAAGGATTCAGAGTTACTGGAACATTGTTCACAGAATATTAAACAAGATAGTGTTGCGTATGTGCTGAGTGTTTTGGCCACTATGCCAACCAAAACCAGTCCAAAACCACCACTGGTCAAAACACACCTCCCAAAAAACTGATTATGTGCATATATTTTTACCCAGAATACATTAAAGAAAATAATTTCTTTATGATAGCATCTCTTTTTGTTTAAATGTACATGCAGCGTTATGAAAATAAACCAGCTACTCAAGCAAGACGACATTTCACAATGACTCAAAGTACTAACAACAACAATTGTTGGTAGAATATACATATATATATATATATAAGCCTAATAATCACTGGCTAACACAAGTGTGTTGAATAATTCTATAAATAGTTGGGCCCTTCTCTGACCTCTGCAGACGTGGGGTCCAAACGTCCCAAGGCGTATCGGACATCTGCCTCAAAGGAAGCTTGTCTTTAATCAGATCATCTCATTTTAATCCCGTAGAATCGCCAATAATGACATGCTGGTTGGTAAATAAGGTGAAGTTTGCAGCTTGGCAGCGGTGTGGCAGTTTTGGTTTCCATCACACACATAACTACAGTTTCGCCAAGAGGATTTCAGAAGCTTCCAACTTCTGGGTTGTTGCCATCAACTATGATGTAATGTTGAGTGATGAAGTGAAATATAATCCAGAATAAATGTTTATTTGGCACAACGTCTGGTAGCATCCCCAACGCGGCGAAAAACTAGAATCCCTTCGATCACCAATTGGTACAGGCATATTATGTGTACATTGTTATACAGACTACCTTTTTTGGCAAAGCAGGTCACCTTTCAATCGGAAGGTTGCAAAATCAATGCCCACTTGTCCATATATCGAAGTGTCTTTGAGCAAGTCACTGAACCCACTGCTCCCAGTGTATGGACTGAGCACCTTGCATGGCCTGTGTGTGGGCGCATGAGTGACTGTAACTAACATTGGGTACTGTTCATCTCATAGAAAAGTTGCCAATTTGCCAATATAAACCACTCTGTAGAATTTATCATGTATTTTCTTCAGTGACCTATATACAGTAAGTGAAAACAAGCTATATCTTGAAATTGACTTCATCAAATTCTCTGATAACAGTGAATAAGCCTCGTCTCATCTTGGACAAAGTTCTGACCGGCTGCTTGCGGTTCTCATCTTCAGTCACAGACTACAAGCTGCGTGAAGCACAGATAAAAATCAATGCAGTTTACAGTGCTACGTGTTAAAACATAAGTCAGGTTCGAGTCACTTAATTTCACGCTGTTGTGCTCTGAAGGGCAATGCAAACGGCCAGATATATATCTCAAGAGGAGTATTAGCATTTAGACTCACAAGTGCTCTGGCTAGAAGGAAAAGTTATGAATAATGAAAGCTATTATACTGGTGTCATTTTTATGCGCCTTTTACACTCACTATCACTTGGTATGCTAATGCCGATCTGTTTTATTAAAGGAGGAAAATCAGATTGAATCTCTGCCACTGAAACTTGCAAGGAGCCGTCAACTGTTAATGTGAAAAGCTGGAAGATTTGCAGTGTTTGATCTTTATTCTGGACTTTACAGAGCTGGAGAGAACAACAGCGCACTGCCACTGATGGGCATCCAGCACTGAGGTAATAAAATCCACACTACAGAAAACTTAAACATTTCGTTGGTGCTCCAGAGCGGCCACGCAGCTTTTCCACCCAACGACTGCAGCATTTGTTGTGCCCTGAATCATGGCAACTTGGACTGACTCTGGTATTGTTGCCACTGGCTCCACTGGAGTCATACCGTTGGGGTTTCTATGGCAACGTGCACAACAAAGGGCACGATGGTCCAGTTATTTGAAGTGACAGTCTAAATTCAAGAAGAGGAGAGATGAGAAAGTGAGGAAACTAAATGGGAAGGTGTAAACTATGACCCATCACTGCGTGGGACACATTAGAGAGAAAAAGAGCCGTTACTTCAACAAACTTCAAGGCACTGATGTTTTTACTGCCACCCTTTAAACAAAGCCTAAAAAGAAGAAAACTAATTACACATTAAACGCTGGGGATAAAGCTTTCCCAGATACATCAGAAGGTCTGCAGAACAAATAAATCAAAATTGTTTTATTCCAAGATAACTAACATGAGTTCCTCAGTTTAAAATCAAAACAGTTTCAATTTTAAGCTGAATTTGCCACATTTGAAGGTCATAGTTCAATTAAAAATGTATTGTCGGTGTTTTTAAAGCCCATGTTCGGAAAGTATGACTTAAACTACAGCAAACAATGTGATAATGAGCGTAACTACTTATACTACAATAAAAACAAAATAGGGCACCATAAGCAAAGGGACCAGCCTTTTTTCAAATCTGTCCAACTAGTTTCATTTAGGTTCATGACCTCACCTCACAGTGACAATACCTCAGTGAATGGATGGATGGATGGATGGATGGATGGATGGATGGATGGATGGATGCACCTTGAACTTCACACAGTTAAACCCATAGCTTTCTTCTCTTCTTTTGGCTTTGAGTGCATAAGAATGACTTTAGTGTAGTGAAAAGTCAATACCAGCAAGTTCTCACATTAACTCCAGTATGTCTCTTTGGAACACACACACACACACACACACACACACACACACACACACACACACACACACACACACACACACACACACACACACACACACACACACACACACACACACACACACACACACACACACACACACACACACACACACACACACACACACACACACACACACACACACACACACACAGCCTGACTCATTTCCACACTTGAAAACCAATGGCCAGATCAGCAGGACAAACCAAAAGACAGATCACATTACTCAATGCAGACAACAAACTGAACTTCAAAGGGCAACCCAAGTAAAAAGTTTCGGGCAACAAAACATCTCCCACTACTCCACCTACAGACATTGTACATCTTACACACACAGTCACATAATACAGTCAACACTGTGTTATGTGAGTGAATAAATCCAATAAATAGTACCACAGCAGAACTGTGCACACACTGGCCCCGGCCCCATATGGGATGTGTGGTCAGCACATTGAAGAGAAGTAATATAAGCTGGAAAAAGCCTTTGAAGACCGTACTTGTAGCTGAAAGGCCGATACATCAGTTTCTTTGCACCATGAACGTGCAACATGAACTACTCAGCAATTCATGGAGTTGCACTCAAACATGTGACTGGTCCACCTCCTGTGCGGATGATCAGAAAACAACAGTGAGCATGCAGTTCCTCGCGGATGATGCCTCTGGGTGGAACAAATATGGCATATTTCTATTTTTGAATAAACGGAAAAAGTTACAATTATGAAACACAGCTGAAATGTAACATTTCTCCAGTATGTTTCACATCAAGATTGTATGAAACGGTATTAAAAGACAGTAAATGAGGTTTAGTTCAAAATTTATGTATAAACAGTGAAAAGGCCTGGTATAAACCTGCATGAATTACAGGACAATTCTTCTGCGAAAGCAAGTATTCCTCAAAAAGAATAGTGAGCCCTGTTAGGTACAACTATTGCCACTGAGAAAGTAAGGAGGACAATTTTAATCTTCACAAATATATGTCATATCATCAGATAATTAAAGGTGATTACATAACTACATAACTAATACATATTAATGTGAACCATCCATGCGTATGTGCACAGATTCGGTTTTAGTTTTAAACAATAATAGAAGATTTTACTTTCATACTGTGTTGCTCACACAAGTGGCCACGAATGGGTTCTTCTGGTCTCTCCTCCCCTCTGTTAGCATGAGTGTGCTGTGCAGACTGAGGTCATGTCAGAGGTTAAAGGATCTAAAGGTGAAGACAGACACTCTCACAGCCAAAGGCTTTTAATGTGCATGCAACCTTCCTGTCTTTGTGTGCATTTCTGAATGAATCGGCTCTCAAAGCACTATCCGCTCAATTCAGGGGACATCAAAGTCAAGGGACAATGAACTAAAGTGAAACCGAGCACCGTCTCCAAAGTCCCAGTCACCTGGGTACATAACAAGAAGAGACATGGACGTCTGTCTGTGGGTGAAACTGTGTGAGTAAGAGGGTTTGTTATGGTATACATTAACATTGCCCGTCTGAACTGCATGTTTCTGGATTAAAGTTAATATTACTGCTGAAGAATTAACTCACTATTAAAAGGTGACAAAGAAGCCAAATGTAAAAAAAAGAGAGAGACAGAAACTTTGCTTGAAGGATGAAATTATGACTGAAATATAGGTACGACAATTTCAATTTCCTTGTAAATGAATACTTGAAATGCAATATGCATTTTTCTGGCTTTTTTTTTTTTAATGCAATTTGGATTCAGATCTTTCTGAAAGACTAATAAAATATGCCATATGTTGGGACAGGATCATGAGCCATGGAGGAACATGTAGGTTTATGTGGACTGGATAGAAATGGACACATTTTCTCCATCAACACTCCTTTTTGTGAATCATTGTACAAAAAGCAGCTTTTATAATAAAGGTTTTTAAGCCTCTGCCTTCTTTAAACAGTCAAATTTCTTCTAACTGGACCAAAAACGCACACTTTTAACTCCACCGAGCCCGTGGACAACCAAGCACCAAGCAATTGTAATTTCACACCAGCCCTATCGTCTCATTCTTCTGCTGTGTTTTGATAACCACAAAACAAAATGGGGGTGAGCTCATACACACCTGGTTCAAACCACCTGAAGCCTGACGTTTCTTCTTCTTCCAAAAAGAGCAACACAAACTTGTAGTTAATATCATTGAACACTATGGCAACATTTAACATCGTGGCATCAGACATACTGCATCAGAGGAGATACAGAAAAGCAAAAGAGGCAACTCAACATTGAAAACAATTGCCCAATAGAAGCATTGCCAAGATAAGACTAATTCTGTCATGAGAAAAGACAGTTGGTCAGCAAATGCTTTCATTTGCAGCAGCAATATTAATAAAATGCCTACATCAAAGTGTTTCTTTGGGAAAACCCTTGATGGAGGCAAACAGCAGTCTGAACGTTGGCCTTTATCCCCGAGAAACACACATAAACTTTGTATCATAAGTTCACATTTTATGCCAACATTTAACATTGTATCTATGAGAAGAGATACAAAAAGAAGCAAAACGAAATAAACAGGATTCAACATTAAGCCTAAAAACCACTGTCAGAAGCAGAAGGTGCTCGTACCCTCGCACCGAAGGATGACAAGTTATATTCAGACCTTGAAAAAGAGACTGGAGAGCTTCCATCTGCGTCCATCCATCTTCTATTCCGCTTTATCCAAAATTTTAATTTGCAGACACTGGAGCCAATCCCACCTGACTATGCTCAAGACTCAAATGCATGTGCTTTGATCGTGGCAGGTGTAAAAAGAGAGTACCCGGAGAAAACCCATGCACAGGCCTTATACAGAAAAACCTTCAAGCCTGGACTCAAACCCATAATATTCCAACTGTGAGATGGCATTTCTTTGTAGCAACAGCTACTTCTACAGGTCTGGCCATTGTAATGTTCTTGGACCATATGTAGCTTTTTGACTGTCCAACCACATCCCACAGGGAAATGAGAACATACCAACCAAATGACAATTTATTGACATGACACATGCAATACATGAGCATAATTTAATGTTGAAGGTGTTAGCACTAGTTTCCTAATGTACATTGGTTATGCTTGTGGGTGGGTTGTTTTTTTTAACCTCGGAAATTCATTGTTTGACAAAACATGCAAAGAAATACAGAAAAATTGCCCAATCAGACTCATGTAACATACTGCTCGTTTTCATAATGATGAGAATTAAACGGCGCTGAGTCCGTCCACAGCAGTCCTGGTTTTTGTAGAAATCTTCCATGGCATTCATGATGAACACGTAGCAGGACACATCTGATTGCTGTGTCTGAGTCATGTACATGTCTTGAGTGTGCAGTCGTTTGGGGGCGTCTCTGCACCTTCCTGCAGCCCCCCCTCCGGGGGTGGTCGCACCGTTGGTTTCACCTAAGCGAAGCCTTCACCGGCAGCCGGTGACGTCGCTCCAATCGCATCGTGCCATGAAGGAAGCCCCCCACTCTCTCCCCACGAACATTCGCATGCATTTTACGCAGCCACTGCAGCCGGCCAGAGAAAGAAAAATAACAATAATCACACTTCTCATTGAAAGCCTGACTCAAACCAGCAGCAGAACCGAGGGAAAGTTACATAACACCGAGAGAGCGAGATTCCCCAAACAGGCAAGGAGGCGTTTTACTCCTCAGCCGTCTGCTGCTGCTGCCATCACTGCATGAGGATCACGGAAATGAGCCGTCACGTCTGCCAAACCTTCCCTTTGTCATTTGGATATCAATCTGTGTGCAATCGGTGCTCGAGGGAGGGGGGGGGGGGGGGACTGGGGGGGGGGGGGGACTGGAGGGGCGAGGGTCGCACAGTCAGGTGTGTCCACATACACAACCCTCTAATGTAAACCATAACTTCCCACACCCCGCAGGATCACGCCAAAAAAAAAAAAAAACACCCATCTTATATGCCATATGCGTCCACAGGCTTCCCCGCAGACGCACCGGCAGCCGCGCCGGTGTCACACAGAGACAAGACCGGCTGTCAACAAACCAAACCCCGGCAAACAAACAAACACTCCACTCACTAAGCCGGGACAACCTCCATCGCCGCCGCCCAGCTTACCGCTTATGGTGACCCGCTTTATCTTTCTTCCCTTTCGGCCTCCTCTTCCTGGCCTGGATGGCCATCACTGCCGGTCCGGGCGCGCGTTCGTGCGCGGGGCGACGTCCGAGTCCGGGGGAAAGGGTGTAGGAGTGTCGGGGAGAGAGATACGGAGACAACAAACACATCATCATCACGGAGATCCAAACGCGTGGTTTTACGAGACATGCAGCGTCGTTTTGGCGTTACACACATACACATACACACACATACACGCAGACCAGTGACAAGACTTTATTAACGTGAAGCGCAGCCCGGTTCCAGGCTCACATACGCACCTTTCCTGGAGCTCATGGTTCCGACTCTTGCCTCCGCAGCAGCGGGCAGCAGCAGCAGCAGCGGCAGCCGGATCTCTCTCTCTCTCTCTCACTCTCTCTCTCTCTCCACCAGTAACAGTAACCCCTTTGCCTCTGGATGACATGCGCTCCCTCTGTCGTTAGAAATAGGAGCGGCGTGCAGACAGCGTGTCTCTGCGTCGAGGTGCGCTTTTTTTTTTTTTTTTTTTTTTTTTTTTACATCAATGTTTGCGTCTTCAACGTGGGCGAAAATCACGTGAAAACTGGGAGGGGGGGGGGTACTGGTTCTGGAGCCCCCACCCCTCCGGAAACATGCATTAGAGCTCTCACCACCTCAACATTTCTAACAAACCTCAACATTCATAATAAATAGACCGGCCGGGTTATCTTATGAGAATATGACTGGATCAATTTCTCTGGCTCAACTGAAACTGGAGGTCAGGGAGGAAACAGGTCCAGACCAGGTGATCTCAGTTCCGGGAGGCTCAGTGACTTTATCTCAGGTGGTTCCTTACATTCATCACGCCAGCTGATACAGGCATCAGTGACTCTATCAGCTTTTTTTTCCCTTTTTTTTTTTTTTTAAAGCATTCTCTTAAATGTCTCTTATGGTTCTCCTTTGCCATGGAATGAAACCGACAACATTTGCATTGAAGCAAATTTTTAATTACCTTCTGTATTTTTGTCTGTTTTTACTTCGTGGCACTTTGAGATTGCCTAGATATAAAGTGTGCTACAAATAAAATCTATTGTTTTTATAATTTTTTCTGTGACTTCCTGCAAATAAGATTTTTCTATGACACAGTTTTGTGTGCCAGCGTTTTTACAGAGGTCTGTTGGGGCAGTGGTTGCGTGGACAGAGAAGTAGGACACATGCCAATGGTCTTTTGTCCCATAGGCAGTCAGGGTCTTCAGTCTGTCTGTCTGATCCAGTGGATGTATGTTTATGAATGTATATATGTTTGTGTGTTTCTGCATGTGTCATGTATGTGTATGTGTAAATATGGATGTGTTTGCTTACCCTGTATATACTGTGCTATTTTAATGTGTCCCATTCTGTACACACATAATTTATGTATTGCAAAATATACATGGTAACGCATTTGCATATGCCATTCTCTTGTGTGGAGTATTTTATTATTATTTTTGTATGTGTATTATTTCAGATTACTTTGTGTTACAGCGCTTATTAATCTTTTTCAGCTTATTATGTATGATTGTCACATATCTATCTATGCTGCAACAATTGAATTTCTCCAGTGTGGAAGAAATCTTATTTTAACCTTACAGAAATTACAGTTTGTGAAAACAATATGAAAAAAGCTAAACCAAGATTGAGAACAGCCTTCTTACCTGAGGCGGTTTGACCATCTGATGAGGATGCCCAACTGGAATGAGGCCATGGGGTCAGCTTAGGACCCGCTGGAGAACCTTTATCAGTGCGTTCCCGGGTGTTTCTGGAAGGAGTTTGTGGTCCCCTCTTGAAAACCTGGAAGAAGTTTCTTTTCTCCATATTGCTACAGTGACCATGTGGACTAAAGAAGAGGAAAGATGGATGGATAGATGTAACTTACTAATAATCAGTTTGCCAATCTGTCACATGGCAAGCACACACATTAACACAGGCACTTTTAGAGTCATTTAACTTTTAGAGTTATTACCCTGAAACACATATTTATTGGACTGTGGGAGGAAACCAGAGTACCTTTTGTATCTATTTTTTGGTTTGTGGATGCTTTAAAAAAAAAAAAAAAGCATCACCGTTTTTTTTATTTAATAAGGAGTGGAGAAAAACATGACTTGTTTTCTTCTTTGAAATGTTTATATAATCTTTGTAAAAAAAAAAAAAAAAAATGTTTTGTTCTGGAAAAATGTTTTTATGATTATGATGCTGATTCAGTTATGAAAACAGCGTTTGATTTCTTTGGCATCTTATTATTCATTGCCAGATCAGATGTGGGCAATTTGTAAATGATTTGCTTGACATTTTCAAACGGACATTGATATCGGACTGTGTCATCATAGTTTTAAGATTTTGCTGTTTCTCGAGAAAAACACTGAGCAAGTTGCACAGCTGGGTGAGGGTGGGATCAATTTTAATAATCTTAACTATCAGCGAGAAATGGCCTCCTCAAGAGTATTGGTGAAAAGGCACCGCTGTGTCGAAGTGATTGCACAAGATAAACACGTCCTAATCATAAACATGAACAGAGCCTTGCCGTTCACCACAGGCTGGTAAATATTCATTGAAATGAGTATAAACTGCAGACTTTAATGGTGAAAAATGTTGTTTATCGACTAGAGCAGTGTTTTTCAACTTTTTTGAGCCAAGGCACACTTTTTTGGGGGGGAAAATCTCGAGGCACACCACCAACCGAAAATGTTACAATTTTTAACTCTGTAGCCTATACTAACAATATAAAGTCATTCTCATCAATGCTTTATCAACAGGAATCTACTACGGAGCCCCTCTGGTGACATTGGTGAAAAAAATATTATTGCTTAATAATGCGTGGCCACGCGTTATTAAGCAATAATATTTTTTTCACCAATGTCACCAGAGGGGCTCCCTAGGAATCAAATAAATACAGAAAAAAGTATTTCCCAATTTTTACTTTTATTTGTACTCACTCAGTGTGAAACCTGGACCTGATGGATGAACACAGACCTGATATCCTGGTTAGATTCTTCCTTTTCAAAAACTTCTCCATCACTGTCACTGACACAGTACTTTGATACAAGATGGGAGCAGCAGGTGGTGGTGATTAACTAGACTGACCTCTGTTAAGTTTCATTTCACCGGCAACGTTCTGTGCTGCCATCTCGTGGTGAAGAGTATTGTAATATACACAACCCACCAAGACAACTATAAATTTTTAGCTCAGTTGGTTAGAGCTTTGTGCTAATAAGGCTAAGGTCGTGAGTTCGATCCCCGTTATGGGCCACACAGTTTTTTGCCCCAAATAGAGAAATTCACTTCTTTTTTTAATGCTTTAACCTGCTTTCGTACCACGTTCTTACGCAATGACGAAGGTGTAAAACCCAATTTTTACTCAAACTAGTCCAGAAGAAGTCGGGTTTTTGATGAAACCTTCCATTGCTAGCGCAACATAGCACGTCTGTTCGATTCTCACACGTGGCTCTGAATGTTTCGAAGCTTTGTAGTTAAACTGAGTCAACGCAGCTTCAATAAGCGATACGTGTATCTGAAAAACGCTGCCTTTTTTAAACTTAATCTCTATTTGGGGCAAAAAACTGTGTTAATGCCAGTGGAGTTGAACAACCCGGGGCAGTGTGTATTGGAAATGAACCCAAAGTAACTGAGAGACTTTTAAACTGAATTTACTTTGCATCTTGTGTAAATTTTTCATGCAGTGATTTGTCTGATGGATTGTGAGAGTTGAAAGTATTCAAATGTATTCAAATACATTCCATGTTGTTCAAATAATAGGATCTTGAGGAAAGAATGTGTTGTTTTGTATTGAGTGTTAAAAACAAGCGCGAAAAGCAAGAAAATACAAGTTATTTCCAGTTATATATAGTAAATTTAACTTATTTGTATTGGTTGTGGTGTTCAATAGCTTTGCTGGAAACATGTTAAATCAATAGAATGAAAGAAAAGTTAGAAACGTGGGTTCCTGATTTCGCTGTGAGCTCGCCAACACAGCTATGACCATGACCTCTTCATCGTCTGCTGACGTTAGGGTGGCTATGGGCAGCACACCAACTCTGCATGCAGAGGTCATCTGGTGTCTCAATACAGCAACAATTCAAACAAAAGAAAACAAAAGCAAGGATTTCTTCTTACATGAAGCATAAGTGGACTGATGTGCAGAACAAATGTTCTGCTGAATTCATTAGAAATGAGCTCAATGTAAGCCTCTGTAACACTGAAAGACAAACAACTCGCTGCAGCAAGAGCTCAACAGAAATACAAATGGAAAGAATTGGTGTCATTACTTGATGTCGCACTGAGCATTTCAGTTCATGAGTTCAATATATTTTTTCTTTTTTACTTCAATTGTAGCCTACTGTCATTCACTTGGAGGAACAAATATTGTATGTTTAGAACGTTTCCAGACTTTCTCTTTGCACTTTTCTTATTGCACTAAATGCAATTACTGGGATGTTCTCATTTCTATTGTTTTCTATTAATTTATACAATTTTAAGCTAATTTTTATTTATTCTGTTGTAATTTAAGCCACATCGAGGTCTATTAAAGAAATATGTATTTTAATTCTATGAAACAAGATAGGTTTATATTTAAGAAAAATACAGATTTTATTCTGTGAACTTTGGTATTTTGCAATAAAAATTGCTAAATAATTTGTTTTAAATGTGTTCGTGTCACAAATGTTTGCATCGACTTGACTAAGTCCGCCTATTTCTTCTCCAATTTGTTTGCAAAATAAGTCTTAAATGGTTTTCCAGAAAATTCCCAATGTTGATCTCGCATGGATTTTTTCGTAAGAAACGATTCCGCAAACGCTTTTATTTTCATCAAGTATCACCTCGCCCGGTGATTGACAGGTCTTTTGACCTACTGCGTGGAGGGGGCGGGCTTTAGGTTGGACTTGTTTCCGGAAGCGCGCACATGTGGAAAACTCTGCAGTTAACAGCCATACGTTTCCTTTTGAACGCCTCCAGACACACGTGAGTTAATCCACAATCTCGCGTCCCAAGGTCAGCACGTAAACCCTGTTCACGACATCATCTGAGTCCGGGGTCTTTCTGCCAGAAACATCAACTTGAGCCCGCGACCTCAGCTAGCTTGTGCCTGCTCAGACGCTAGCTGCTTTGCTAAGTTGTGTCAAGTGGGAGTGTGTTTTTGTTGTCTTATAGATCCTGCGTCTTCGTAAGTAGTGTGTCCGAGATCCAGACCCCTCTTTTGTTCCCTCCCCGCAAACAGTATGTGATATCAATGTTTTGTGAGGGTTTTTTTTGTTTGCATTTGTCCATTCCTTTCAGCTTTAATTTTGATTGACAAATCAAAAGTACAGTTCTTTGGATAGTCATTTTGAATCGAGTTGGTACATTTTTAGACATACTTATTTTTCCCTCTGTCTTCTGTTCCAGCTTGGCTTTGATGGCAGAACCAGAGCCCACACCTCTCCCTGCGCAGCTCGGTGAGAAGAGAGGCTGTCCAGAAGAGGAAGAGCAACAAACACCGTCCAAGAAGACGAAAGTTGATGAAGATCACAAAAATGGTCGCCCTGCAACCAAAGATGAGAAGGAAGTGCCCGGGGGTGAAGAGGAGAGTGATGGGGAGGAGGAGGAGGAGGGTGAGACCTTTGCCGATATGATGAAGCATGGCCTCACTGAGTTGGATGTTGGCATCCTTAAATATGTCAGTGACCACCAGGGCTTCTCAGGAATCCTGAAGGAAAGGTTGGCTAGTTTTCTTCATGGATTGCAGTCATCTTTTCTGAAGTGTTTCAATTTGTTTAGTGTTAATTTGTAATTTTTTTTACTCAGATATTCAGATTTTGTTGTGAATGAAATCAACAAACAAGGCAAGGTGGTGCATTTGGATGACCTCTCCATCCCAGCAGAGGCTGAGGTAGGATAAAGCATCTGTGTTATTATTAACATACAATTTGTTGCGAGGTGAAATGAATTTGAAAGAATAGCAATCTGAGATTTGCCTGCAGGTGTTGAGTTTATTATAAAGATGCAGTTAGTGATTCAAATCTGCTTGAATAACTGCTACTTATATAAAAATATACAAGACCTTTCCAACAGTTTTAAGGTTTGTTTGTCTTGTGGTAAATATATTTTCTTCCTGTTTTTCAGGAAGTTCCGCAAACTGAAGAACAGCCAAAAGAATGCGATGTACTGACTGAAGAGCAGAAAAAGCAGCTCAGTGAACTGCAGTTATTCACTAATAAAGAAGACAATGTCTCCATTGAGGTGAATTGATACAAGTTCAACTCATTTTCAGTATTTTCTCAGTTCTCATTGAACATTTTGTTTATTTAATTTATTTTTTAACTATTTTGTCGAATATCTTTAGGTGATGGATGATACGAAAGAAAAACGAACGCTTGTCCACAAAGCCATCAAGACGCAGTTTCCTGGACTTGAAACGAAAACAGAAGAAAAAGAAGGGCGCAAGTATATTGTGGCATATCACGCTGCCGGGAAAAAGGCTCTGGCAGGTATTTGAATTATAATATTGCATCTTTATAATGAATGATCCAGAGATCCATTGCATGAACTCCATCGTTCTGATTATATCTCCCCTGCTGGGCTACATGTAGACCAGAGCAGTCAGCCGTAATGCATGCAATTACGCATATGCATGGTCAACACACCTGCGTGATACAGTTCATCTTTGTTAGTCCAAGTAGTTATTAAACCAGAAGCCGTTTGATTGTCCACTGACCAGTCTGAAGAACTGGGGGGAGGGGGACCATGTACACTTGTGTGACATCAGCCATTGAAACGCTCTTCTCTCAGGCCAATGCATGAGATCACACCCATCACGTCATCACACTGCATAAACTCATAAAGTTAGCTTTCTTAGTAATGTCATTCTATCCTCCCTTTGCTTTTCTCTGGTGGATAGAAGTCAAAACAACTGCAGGTAAGACTTTGTTGTCTACACGGCAAAGAGAAGTACTGCACTTATAACCCATGTGGAGTGAGGCACAGTTAACAAAACGTAATTAATTACTCGGATGTTTTCCCTTCATGTTAAGCAATGGAGAGAGAGGGAGAGAAACCATCCTGAATAAGAGTTGTGATATTTAGCATACTGTTCAAAAACATGTATGAGAGTACAGAATCTGTTAAACACCCTTTAAACTGTATCTTGATCTTTTAATATATATATATATATGTATATATATATTTTGAAACAACCTTTTTTTCCCTGTCTCTCTGAAAGCTCCCCGGAAACACTTTTGGCCGAAAAACCGTGGCAGCTATTGCCACTTTGTCCTGTACAAGGAAAACAAAGACACGATGGACGCCATCAATGTGCTTTCCAAATTCCTCAGGTGTGATTGAAGTGTGTTCTAAAATGATGATTTGTTGATACCCTGACGAGAAAACCAGTACATAAGCAGTATAAGAACTCTTAAGAAGTACTAACAATGAAGACCTTTCACGTCTGCTCAGGCTAAGACCCAACATGTTTTCCTACATGGGCACCAAGGACAAGAGAGCCATCACCGTGCAAGAGATTGCAGTGCTCAAGTGAGTATGCATTGCTCCCAGCATAAATACCACAATGGTGTTGTTTTCCTTTTTTGTGCTTGAGCATCACTGAAAATTAATGTTTTCACTGCCCTCCCAGGATCACAGCAGAGAGGCTGGCCCACCTCAATAAGTGCCTCATGAACCTCAAACTTGGAAACTTTAGCTACAAAAACCACCCTCTAAAGCTGGGGGAGCTGCAGGGAAACCACTTCACTGTCATCATCAGGTCGGTGCATGTCAAAGGATACAGTCTGTGATGTTTTTATTTATGCTGGTCACTTGTGATTCAAGGGTAAACTGGAGGGATGTCAACATGAAAGTTGTGGACGTTAGTTGGCAAAATCACATTTGTTGTTACTGTCTTCTTTTTAAAAGGGAGTGTTTAAAAAAAAAAAAAGCTTAATGCCAGGTGCTTGCTCAGATGGAAACTATTTAAAAACGTAGGTTAAGTGACAAATACTCGAGTTGGCGGTGTATAAATTGAGATAAATCTCATTAAAGTTGCTATATAGAAAGCAATGATTAAACTCCCCCAAAAAAGCAAATGACTTTACAAGTGAATAATGAACCGGTATCTCATTGTGAGGATCTTTGTATGGATATGATGGTTGATTTAAGTAATGTTGTTCTTAGGGAATATGGGTGAATGTGTAAAATGATGTTTCAATTTCTCCATTAGTTTTTTTTTTGTTTTCTTTTTTGCGGGCGCAAATAAAGGCCTGAATTTGGACTCTGCTTGGTTGCGACGTGCTTTCAGAAAAATTGCATGCTTTATCATTTGCAAACCAGGAACATCTCAGGGAATGATGAACAGGTCCACCAGTCCATGACGTCCCTCAAGCAGACAGGCTTCATCAACTATTTTGGCATGCAGCGCTTTGGCACCACAGCGGTTCCCACTCAGCAGGTTGGCAGGTGAGCTCTGCGTGATGCGTGTCAACTCGGTTCAGATTATCCTGACATGACATATTTCGAAAGAGTCGTAAACTAAGCTGTTTTTTTTGTTGTTGTTGGGTTTTTTTCCCCCCCCACCTGTCATTGTCATGGACAGGGCTATTCTGAAAAATGACTGGAACCAGGTTGTGGATTTGATACTGAAACCTCGGCCTGGAGGTAATCGTATATATTTTTGTCTTTACTTTGTTCTCCTGCTTCAAGTGTCTTAGCAGTCATTAAAACCTTTTCTTGATTATTTTTTCTGCAGCAGAGAAAGGCTTTCTGGTGCGCTGCCGGGAAGAGTGGGCAAAGACTAAGGACCCAGAGGCAGCGCTGAAAAAACTGCCTAACAAGCGCTGCGTGGAAGGACAACTGCTGAGAGGCCTGTCTATGTATGGCAAGAAAAACATCATCACTGCCTTTGGACTGGTTGGTTTTTGTTTTTTTTTCCTCCTTAAATGACACAATCACTTTTATCCGGATGTGCTCTTGTACTTGCCAGATATGCAAGTGGGAAGCTGTGCTGTATCAGTTGCAATGATATTTATTATCTCATACCTCATGGTGAGGAAGATCAAATATATCGCACCACAGTGGAACGCATTTATTAGATATTTCCGATATTTTTGATATTTTCCATCAAGCATAAACATAAGTGTGTCAAGGCTTTATTTTAGTGGCATTTTCTGTGACATTCTATGAAACATTTTGTTCCCTTCTGTATCTCTGCCCTCCACAGATCCCTCGTAACAACCGCTTGATGTACATTCATAGCTACCAGAGCGTAGTGTGGAACACCATGGTGAGCCGCAGAATCGAAGCCTTCGGCCTCAAAGCTGCAGAAGGGGACCTGGTGCTGGAAGGAAGTTAGTAATCCATTGTTTTATCCAGCAGTGTAGCAGGAAGTAATGTTCAACGACATTGTAGAGAAATTAGTTTTTTTAATTTTTTTAGCACGTGACACATTAATCCGTAGTCGAATATATAAGTGTTCAGTTCCTGTAGGTGATGTTTTAAGTCCCGATTAAAAGTAAGTGAGTGTCAGTGTGAAGTTTATACCTCAGGTGAGGAGCGTAGGAACTAAAAGCTGATGAGCCTTGTTTCTTCTGACTCTGGGGACATCGAGGCTGTGTACAGTTCTGTGACCCAGTTCTGAGTTTCTGCTCACAAGTGACCCATAAGCCATCTGTTTTATGGCGGTGTGAACGTTGCAATTCTGATTATTGTCCTCCACCGGCTTGGTGTTAGTGAGGACCCCAGATGAGATGCAGCTGACTGACAGATTTTTTTTAACCGAGATTTACGGCCTTTATTAATCCAGCCTGCTGAACAGAAATGCAGAAATAAGTTTCTTTGAATCTCGTTCGGGCAGAAATCCTTTACTTGTTGCAATATTTTTCAGATGTTTTTAAGCTGCTTTCGTTATCAATGTGGTTATTGAATTTCAGCTCTGAGTCTATAATTACACCCACATTTCTGTCTTGGTTTGTTGCCTCGAGTGACGTGGTGTCAAGATGAGCGCCGACCTTTAACCTTTCTTCTTTGGGGCCAAATACACTTAGCTCAGTTTTCTTCTGGGTTAAGTTGTAAGAAATGAAGTTTGCTTCATACATTTTGAAAGGTCCACTCGCACAGGGTAACTCAATTGTCTGAACATCAGAGTCAGAGTCAAGGCCAGGTACCCCTTCAAGAGCTTGTTTTGGTTTAGCTGCAGTCTGAAAAAAAAAATGATTCCATGTAGGCTTGAAAATTGAAGTTCAATGCAGAATAATTGTGTTTATGGTTATGTGCAAAGAAATTGTACTATTCAACATTAAGCACATTGGATGCAAGCAGCTGTTATTATGAGAACATGATGGATTACAAGGTGAGCTGAAGTTACATGGACTGCATTCTCAGCCTTGGGATCGTTCGAAGAAGGATATGTTGATCCTGACTCTTGTATGTTTTTGAAGCCACGGCACGCGTGCTGTCTGCAGAGGAGGCTGACAAACACTCCATTCATGACATCGTGATGCCTCTTCCTGGCTTTGATGTTATCTACCCCTCTCACCACGGTAAGAAGTGTCTCTGTGTCGTATATCATTTATTTGTGTTTTGGATGAAGAGATGGACATGATTACACGTGTGACAGGACGCAAACCGAATCTGCTTGTTTGTTAGTCGGTAAAGGCTACAGAGAGCTGCTGGCTGCAGATGGGCTGGACATCGACAACATGAGACACAAAGTGAAGGACTACTCTTTGGCCGGAGCGTACAGGCGCATCCTGATCAGACCCTCCGATGTCAGCTGGTTAGCACGCCGTCTGCTTCTACGTCAACACATTTCTCTTTGTAACGTCATACTTGTCTGTTTCACTGAAGATGACCCTGCGTACAGAGAAAGTATTTCAGCAACACTTGTTTTAATACAACAAGAGGCATCTGTCATCACTAGCACAGTTTCCAACACTAAAGTAAAGCAATGCTTGCCACCACCTCAATCTGTGGTCAAGTTTATTTTGAGTCTCCAAAGGGCCCTTTCTTTATACTGAATACAGTGAATGTGTATTTGCCAGTTAGCAGCCGTCTTAGTTTGATGGCGTTGGTACAAATATTCACTGTCCTCATCAGATTGGTACAAATATAGAGGTTTTTAATGATTTCTTTGTTTTTCTTATTTATGATGAACCCAAAAGACACTGGTTAATTCACACTATAAGTACAACTCACTTGAACCATGTGCTGCACTTTGCACAGCAGCGAAAACAAAATTTGGACATAAAGTTGACTGAATGTAAACGTCCTCCTCTGACTTCATCTTACGACAGCTCACACTCTGCTTTCTATGTGGACAGAGTGATGCGCACACACATTTGAAAGAAATATCCGGTTATTGTGTACTTGTTACCTTTGGCCTCTTTACTCCATGTCTCTGATTCCCCCTGAAATGACGTGTTACGATTTATATTCTGGTTGTTCTGTGCAGGGAGGTGATTCAGTACGACGACCCCAGGATCTCTCTGGTCCACAGTGACTTTGAGATTCTGGAGAACAAACCAGCCCCAGTCTTTAACACTGGTAAGTCTATTGCAGGTCTGTTCTCATTTGCGTATGAAGTGGTAATGATAGGTAGTTTTTCTTCATAAATGCATCTGAATATTCTGCAATCGTGTATGTGCATTTTCAAAACGCCAAAATGCAAACATCTCACAGGTTCCAGGTTATGGATTGCAGCTTTTAAAATGCATCCAAAAAAGTTAAATGTTTGTAATGTGTTCAGTAATTCACTCAGCGTGGGGCAGATGGACATATCAAACTACTTGTGTAGTGCTTTGCTTTTGGGAGGGAAACTACAGTCCTCGGCTGCAGCTTGAAGTGTCTTAACATTTCCAGGTGGATTCTGCATTGCATTTGGACATAACAAACCAGCAGCAAAGGAAAAGGCACCTGAACTCATTAGACACTCTTCTACCATATTCTGGGTCTCTACTTTCCAAATGCTATGCTCTGCTGATGTTCATCATTAAAAAAAAAAAAAAAGCACTTTGAATAAGTTGAGTCACATTTGCTCAACATTTGTCAGAAAGCTGCAGTAATCTCTATTCCGTCTGCACACCCGTCCGACCGCCATCATTTCCTTTGAAGTGTTCATGGATCTTCAGTAATCTTTGATTTCTGTTGTGGTCAACAATGAGTAAACCATTTTAAAGTTTGGAGATTTTCTGTCTTTTTCTCCCTGGCAGAGGGGAAATTCCGGGCTCTGCGGATGGAGTTCTCTCTGCCTCCTTCGACCTACGCCACCATGGCAATCAGGGAGGTGCTGAAGCTGGACACGAGTATCAAGAAACAGACTCAGCTCAACACCACCTGGTTCAACTGAAACCCTGCCAGGTTTGAACTGGACTGCAGAGCACCGATATTTACTAGCTACTTACTGTTGTGAGTGTTTTAAAGTATACCATTCGTGCTTTTAGAGCTAAATTGGGTTCCATATGAACCTAAAGGTAATTTCTTTGACGTACAAAGAGTTCATCATCATGCAGTTTTTTTTATGTTTTTACTTCCTCTGAGATGTTGATTTTTTTTTGCTACAAGTGATTCAGCACATTTTCACAATTGTTTATGTAAACCTCGTGTTTTTGGGGTGCCCAGTTATCCCGGCTGCACCTGGTGCTCACCTAAACCTTTTTGTACTGAAGTGTTATTTTTGTCTTGTTTCAGCTTTAGTAGTGTGAATTGTAAAAACTTTAAAAACAGAAATTAAATTGTCCAGAGGTTTAACATTTGAGTCCGTCTGCTTTATATGTATTTATTTATTTAAGCACATCTTTTGTATAATACAATGTGTTTTTGATTTTCTGTTTATACTGAAGAATCTCTAAGCAAGACGTGGAGCTGCGTCATGTGACTAATATAGTATCAACGCCCTCTGCTGTTTGTTGGAGAAAGTGATTTTTCCACCTGCAGAATTTGGGCTCTTATCAGGCTTCTGCTCAAACAGGCTCAGTTGAGCTGGCCTTCTGGCATATGACAGCTGGTAGGATAAAATCCCCCTAACCCCCCCCCCCCCCCCCCCCCCCCCCCCAGGAAATAAACAGGAAAGTGGGTGAATGTGTCGTATGGAATAATAAACCATGGTTCCCCTTCGTAGAATTGACAGATCTTTATTAAAAGACTGCTCCTCAAGCCCCAGAGGCAGTGTCCCATATCTCCTCAAGGAGTTTAATCCCTGATGCTGGTCAACCCTCTGGTATATGCTCCTCTGTGGCTCACTCCATTCAGCACTTATTTAGCAAATTCTTATCTTATTTCCTTTTTCAGGTAGCCAAACCAGCGTGTTTGATGAGTCATGAAAGAGACACAGTTAAATTCATAGATCTATTTTAATATGGAAGGTGCTGATAATTATGTGACGCTTCGATGTTCATCCTCACACAGAGCTCAATGACTATGCAGCATTTCAAAGGACAATTTACCTATCAGAGTGCAAAATACTTGTCTTTCCCATACAAGAAAATCTTAACTGGTTATGAATTTAATTTCTCTGTACTGTTGGCTCATTACCACAACTCGCAGGTAACACAGTGGAAACGGGTAGTGTTAGAGGTTCCTACAGAATTATGCGATGTTGGAAGTCCAAGTATGAGTAGAAAATGCATGCCTGCTCAGGGAGAACATTCAAGTTCCATTTAAAAGGGAAAAAAAAGGCAGACGTTGAACCAGGGATATTCTGGCTGTGTAATGACAGCGTCAGCAACTGAACCACCATGTGGCCACCATGTTAGTTACACCTCAGATAATCTTCTGTTACAGTAATGATTGGATTACCTCGATTAGAACAAGAATGATAACACATGCATGCAGTTACTGAAAGTAATTAGTGGGCAGATGTTTACTAAATTATGCCTGCTGATGTAGAAACAGTATATAAACCACAAACAAAAAGTAAGCTGATGAAAAATCTCTAATCTGATCACCCAATGCCAAACAGCTTTTCTTCTCTTTCTGTAAAGCCTTCTTGAATATCTCCACTATATTACGTAGTAACTTTCATCGAAACTGAAAGATGTGGTTGTCATTAATTGCACCTGGTTGAATTACACTGCACCCATAGTGAACTCTTGCCCGTGTTTGCGTCCCACTGGGACTCTCGGCCTGAAGTCAACGTCTCAAGGAAATGCACGGTGGTATTTACTCTGCCTTTATTTTGTTCTCAGCAAGCAAACCTTTGTGTGTTTTAGTGAGAGAAAAGACTGGAATGTTTTTGAGAAACATCTGCTCCAATGAAAGGTTGGGATGACCACATGGGAACAAACACTTCCTGTTTACTATCCAAATGTCCCAGGAGTGACACTTTAACTTCACAGCAATCATTCATCCATCAGTCCTTCCATCCAGCAAGCATTGACGTGTGGTACTTGCTGTGGTTAAGACACCATACTGCTTGTGGAGAACTTATTTGAAGCTTGAAGCTGGATGACTCTGATATCCTGACAGCATATTATGTTGAATGCAAACTTATCTAACCATAAACAGAATAGCATCTTTCACCTTTATATCTATTTTCTCCTTGTTTTTCCATCTATCTGCTATCACTTAAAAAGGATCAACATTTGTTCTGAGAAGTAATGACCTTAATATGTCCAGGGAATTACCTTTCCCTTCCGTAGGCTTTTGATTCACGCAAAAATCGTTATTCAGGCAGGAAAGTCTGAAACGGTGGCATCGCTGTAAACTGAAGCCTGAGAATATAAACCTGAATAGAGCAGAGTCCACAAATACAGTTAACAGCTGCCATATACACTCAACTGCAATTTGGGACCACAGTGTCAACTATCCACTGACCACCATTTGGTATTAGAAAAATGACTGTGACACTCAATCACAGTTCAAACGAGAATGTGTTGTATTTGAATTTATATACAGTGACTGCACCAATTTCACACATAAAACAAATAAGCACTCTTCATTGTAATGCCAGACTGTGATACTAATAGATTTACTTGTATCAGAAGAAAATAATCAAAAACCTTAAGTCAAAGTACACTTTGATATTTTCAGTACCACAAAAATAAAGTAGTATAAAGTAATAAAGTCTTTTTGGGCAAATTTTTCAACCTCTGCTTTATATCTGCTTCTTCTTTTCTTTTCTTTTTTTTTTTTTAATAAAATCCATTAGATGTTTGAAACAATTTCAAATATTGTATTACATACTGTGTATTATATTTTGAGACGAGTCCTCCTTAACGGCACAGATCAGTGCCAAGATGATCATTTAATACTGGGATGAATCCCAATGAATTGTTCACAGGCCTTTTCACAGTATTCATGAAGGGTGATTGCCTCTATTCTGATATTGCGCTCAGCCTATGAATGTGAGGGCTGTTAGCTGTTATTTGTCTTCTGTGTGGGTCGTTACATTTGATTTCTGTGTACACTGTGTGTTTGAATCTGTGAGCCACAAAGAAACAAAGAGTGCAGTTGTGTTTGCACATATTTGTGTACTGTAGGCGCATTTGGAAGTGTCTGTGTCTGCCTGGAGAATATGAGCAGCCCAGGGGATGGGCAACTCTCTGTGTGTGTCTGTCTCTGTGTGCGCGCTGCTGTATATGTGTGTGTGTTTGTGGGGGGAGGATGGTGGGAAGTTATTGTGTCTCTCGGGAGGTGAGTGTGTTTGTATTGCGGGGGGTTGATGTTTGCAGGTCTTGTAACTCTCTGCTGGGGTGGTCTTGTTTGAGGACGAGAGAAAGGAGCTATCTGGGTGGGTGTGTGAGGAGGGACACTGATATACACTCTATGTCTTCAGTCAGCACATTACAGATGTGGAGATTCAGAGAGAAACAGAAGAAATCTCTTGACAGAAAGTGAAATGAAAGAGGACAGCAAGAGAGGACTCATTCTTGCTCCACAGCGGCCATCAGCTGAATATCAGCGTCTGCAAATAGAGCTTGTCCAAATCCGATGAAGATATCTGAGGTGAGTGCCTGTTTGGAGCTTTACCAAAATTATTCTCACTACCAGACCCCCATTTATCATGCTGTGCCACATTTCTGTGCAGGACATGTTATCTCCTTTAAGGTTTCATTCAAACTTCACACTATTGGCCCATAAGACAGAAAATAACTATTTCCAGCACTGAGCTCTATTCCTCCACACAGAATAATCAGACTGACACTGGGCACTTTGAGATTATATTTATTTCTTCTGTTGTTTAGATGAATGCTGATTGAAAAGTGCAGTTCTTATTTCTTTATGGTATTACTATGTAATGATTATGTAGTGTTTATGTATTTTTACTGGAAGTAATTTCATTTCACTTGCATACTGAAAATAAACATTCATTCATTCATTCATTGAAGTGCAATACACAACTATTTTATGCAAATAATAGGGAAATAATGAAACGGAAATGTTTTACATATATATAAATACTGAACCCTGAAGGAAGTTAGTAAGTATTATGTCTAATATATTACCTTAAAAATCAAAACAGCAACATTTCAGCTACTTTTGTTAAAAAACACCCCACAGTTGTCTGACTTATTTGATTTTATTTCTGCTAACAAGGTTAGCTGTCTGTGTTGCTTTAAACCAAAACCTTTTTGTTTGACCTTCATACTGCCGTCTATGCTACGTTTCTACTGACACCACGCTGCTTTTCTACGTCACCGAAGTCTATCTGGCTTCCTTGCATCTCTGGCCCACTGTTCTGTTGCTGTATTAATAACACCTTGTTGCGTTTCTTTATGTTGTGTTGTACTTTCAGACCATCCAAGTCAGCAGATAGAAGAAGGAAAACCAAATTCAGAATTTATTCATATCTGCCGTCATCTATACTCCTGGACCACCGAATCAGATGTACCAGGGGAGGAGTTCTCCTTCTCCACTTCTCCACAGAGTACACAGGAGGTTAATGGCATCCCATAACATTTAGAGATCAAAAAGACAGACAGATGTCAGGCACAGGCCTCCTCCAATTCTCCGCTCCTTCTCCGTCTCCCGACTTCCACTGTGACTACAGTGAGTGGTCGCCCACCTACTCCATCATCCCCTCCATCTACCTGCTGGCTTTCTTGGTGGGCTGCCTCGGAAACAGCCTGGTGCTCTGGGCCTATTTGGACCCAGCTGACGGTAAAAGAACAAGGAGGATGGAGAAAAATCAGCCGCGAGCTGGGTGGTTCTGCTGCCTGTCTGTTTTCGGGACCAGCCATCAGAGCATCAGAAGCGATGGCAGAGCTCATTGCGTGTCTCTTTCTCAGACAAAGAAAGCCAACAGTGGATATTCTTCAGGGAAAACCTGCAGACCTCCCTCTCAATCCTCCACCTCCTCTTCTCCGCCCTCCAACCCTCGTCCCACTCGCTCCCTCACAGACTCTCTGATAGCCAGTCTAGCATTAGCTGACCTGTGTTTCCTGGTGACTCTGCCCCTGTGGGCCGTCTACACAGCGATGGGATACCACTGGCCATTTGGCCAACCCCTCTGCCAAATCAGCAGCTTCCTCACTGCCCTCAACATGTACGCCAGCGTGTTCAGCCTGAGCATGCTCAGCGTGGAGCGGTACTGGGTCCTGACTGGACGCCGGCCCTCCGGCCGCCACACCCTGCGAAGCAGCCCCAAAAGGGCTTTGTGGGTACTGGGAAGCGTGTGGGTGGTGTCAGGAGTGTTGGCCCTTCCTGGTTTGCTTCTGCGCTCTGTACGGGAGGTGGAATTGAGCGAGGAATTGGAGGACGATTGGCAGCAAGACGCTGTTGATCGATCTGTCATTCTTTCCTGCCAAATGGATTACTCCATGCTTACTGGAGCACAGCTGGAAGAGGCAGAGAAAGAGAGGGCAGAGATGTGGTGGGCTGCTGTTTTGAGCCTAAAATCAACTCTAATTGGGTTTCTGTTGCCACTCATTGTATTGCTAGTTTGTTACTGCTCACTAGCCCAGCTCCTCAGCAGACATTTTGGGCAGGGACCTCGTCCTGACCGCAGACGCCAGCGCAGACTCCTCAGGGTCATTGTAACTTTAGTTTTGGCTTTCTTCTTATGCTGGCTACCTCTGCATTTTAATAAAACTGCGTCCCTGCTGCTGGAGTTTGGGTTCCTCCCTTACTCCTGCTCTTTAGACCGTGTTTTGCTGGCCGCTCACCCGTATGTCACATGTTTAGCTTACCTGAACTCCTGCCTGAACCCTCTTCTGTACGCCGCCTGCGACCCATCTTTCAGAAAGAGATGCAGGGGAGCTCTCTTTGGATGGTGCAGAATGACCAGGAAAGGGAAGGAGATGGGTGAAGGAGACGAGGGTAACAAGAACGGAGTAGAACAAGAAAAACAAGAAATGAGCTCAAGGTTTCGCACAAGGACACAGGAGGAGACAGAAGACAGTATAGAGGACGGAGAACCAGAGAGGGTGGGTGACTTAGGAGTTGTGTAAGAGCTGAAAAAATAAGTGCTGTCAAACAATCAAATCTAGTATCACCTCAAACCAAAACGATGTTAGGATCTTCTTTGTCGAAAGCAACTCAGTATATATAATGGCATATTTACGTATGTACCATTAAGGCATGAGAACAAACCCCCCCGAAGAAACCAAGTCAGGGGTCACCATGTTAAAGAAAAAACATCCATATCAAATGAACATGAACATTCAGTATATATTTTGGTTTCCCATCATTCCCACCGGAAAATAAAACTTTCACAGGGAAAGACTGTGTGACCTTGTCCAGGTCCCCTCATGAACTCTTTCTTTATCTTGTACTTTTAAAATAGAGCTGCTTGTTGATTTGTGTTGCACTGTTGGTGGTCTAAATTACTTTGCACAAAAAGAAATGTTATTTGTGTTTGGCTGATTATGGCTATGTTCTAACAACGTTTCTTGACAATCTTTTACTGTTGAAAAGTCTGTTTATTACTTTAATAGATTATATCACTGTGGTTAAGGAGGATATACTTGTGGAATGAGCAGCAGACCTCAGCATGTGGAGCTTACTAAATGATCGAAACCTTCTCTGCCAAATCCGTACAGCTTATTTGTGTCGTTTTTGACTCCAGTTTTGACTTTTTGTAAATCCAGTTTTAGCCAATGGAGATGAAATTCTCCAAACATATTTCAAATCTTGTCCCCTAACAAAGCAGCTGGTTTATTAGACGCTCAAAGCAACAGTCAAAAACCAAACAAAGGCTGTAAGGCATTGTCTGGGAAGACTTGCCTATTTCTTTTATAGGCACTATCCATATACTCAACTCTACTGTTCATCCCATAAATGCAATGTTCCTTACAAATATACAGTATCACTATTTGACAGAGCAATAAAAAGGCTTTCCATTGGTGAGCTGTATGGAAGCATTGTCACACCAGGGACATGTTTTACCAAACACAACTTTTCTTATTTTATGTGCATTGTTTTTTAAGATCACGAGAATCACTTCAGTTCAATTAATCTTTATTGATATAGCACCAAATATGACAGTCATTTCTAGATGCAACAAATACACATGAGGAAGCATAAACAACTGTGGAAAGGGATAAAGTGAAATAACTTTTTCTTCAATTTTTGTTTTTATTTTTGCATTCTATTGCTATGATATCTTAGTCACACCAGGGACATGTTTTACCAAACACAACTTTTCTTATTTTATGTGCATTGTTTTTTAAGATCACGAGAATCACTTCAGTTCAATTAATCTTTATTGATATAGCACCAAATATGACAGTCATTTCTAGATGCAACAAATACACATGAGGAAGCATAAACAACTGTGGAAAGGGATAAAGTGAAATAACTTTTTCTTCAATTTTTGTTTTTATTTTTGCATTCTATTGCTATGATATCTTAGTTGTCACTATTCGGCATGCCTCGATGAAACTAATGCATTTTTTAAAATTTTACAGTTGTTGTACAATAAACCCTGTTTAAAATTTTGTTTCATCTTTACAGTATTTTCAGACTGATAAACTCTATTCCATTCTGCTGGTTTTCAATATAGTTTTTTTCTTCATGAAAATAAATCAGGTTCTGAGCTTGATCTGTGATGTAGGAAAAAAAAAAGAAAAAAAATACCCGGATGATATGTTTCAGGTGAAACTAATCAATGTGATGTGTGAGCACCTAAAATATTAAGTATCTCTAGCCATCAGGGTTTCAGACATGATTTCTTAGTCCATTGCAGAGCTGAGGCACCAGGGAAATAATCATAAATACAATATAATAAATATAAAAGGTCTAGTCCTCATAAAAACCCTAATAATGTTGTACCAAACATTTTCAATAACAAAGATGGAACCACCCACAAGTGGCGGATTTACTATGAAAAAAACAAAAACTCAGTCTCTGTACTGTTCTGTTTGTCTGGCGCTTGCGCCTGTGGTTAGTGATGGCCTTTTTATATATGAAAACACACTCACCGAAGGACGTTTGCTTGTACAAAAGAAGTGAAATCCCTGTTGACAGCAAACAAATGTCATTGTGTGTTGAGCAAGTGAAACAGAAATGTCAGGTGACGGTTATCTACATAGTGAAGCAACCCTTGCATGCACTAAGTTGAAAATATTTGAGAAAAATATAAATAAACGGAATTACAAGGCTTTGCAGAACGGTACGCTTGCTTAACGTGTGAGGTTATAATTCCATGATTTTTAATAGGTTGTGATCTAAAGTGGGCCGGTCCAAAGCATGAAAATGACCAAATTGGTCAAAATTATGAAAGCATGAAAATTAGCACCTCTCCGGCCTGCCCTCGGATAATAAGAACAAAACTGGTTAGATGAGAACCCCTCCAGCAGGGGGCGACTGTGCACGCTTCTTTAAACTATTTGATTCGACACACACCCAAGCAGGGGTCAATTGTTGCATCGGCTCGCCTCTTTTGTGAGCCGCAGCAGGCTGCAGGGTCATAAAAGTTCACACACACACACTTTTCAGTCGTCGTCTTGTCTGGAAGCGGCAACACGAGAGGGAAATGGCCACGGCGCTTATTTACGATGGAGAAATGACCAGCCACAAACTCCTCTGGGATGAGTGAGTATTAGACACACAATATTATACTTCGTGGTTTAAATCCGTGGACACAGTCGAGCAGACCACTGTAATCAGACGCTTGTAATTAGTTTACTACGTGAACGCCGGTTCACTACAATTCTGTTAGAATCACTATCGCTCTTAACTAGTGATTACTTTTTTCTTGTGGGGATTTTTCTACACTCACATTATGTGAGTTAATAGTTGATCATTTTGGAGAAAAAAACAAATAAACAAAAAAAAACAAAACAAACAAACTACAAGATAACCAAGTACTGTATTTTTTCCCCCTGTTTCTCGTCGGACCAGTTTCAGGGCGGCACCCACATTTTATGAACGCATGAAAACACTTGGAATTTCTTCGTTCTTCTGAATTAAACGAACATATATAGATTCGTTTTTCACTAAAGTGTTTGCATGACTCTGTTATATTGCGGTGTTGTTTATATTCTATTTGCACTGCCTGGCTCGATATTACAACAACACGCTTCATGTTTGTATTGTTGAACGTTGTTTGTTTGTATTATTTCACACACGTGTTGGGAAGGATGTTTTCATTTTAATGTTAAATAAATACGTCTTCATAAGTCACGTGTCTGGGTGACTTGAATGAAAATAATACTGAATGAAATTTCAGGTTTTCAATGAGAATGTTCAGCATGTGCTTTTTACTTTCTAATATAACCTCTTTTGGACATTTTAATACTTCGCTTGGTTTAGTTAGTTTTAAAATCCACACTTCTAATTTTAAGTCCCCCTAAATTTACTTAATGCTTGAATAAAATAGAAATATTTTCAGAATTTACTTCCTTGTGTTTGCAATATATATTTTAAGAACACTCAATTAAAAAAAAAAAAAAATTCTTCAGGGAGTAGCAGAGGGGCGGAACTTTTGATGTTGATATTTTCTCAGTATTCTAAAATAAAGACCAATCGTTTTTTGTATCTTTTTGAGTTGTTGAAACAAAGCAATTTCCTCTAAATTGTCAATAAAGTTATATTTTATACTGTTCTATTCTATTAAATTTCATTCTATTCAGGACTTTCACAGTAAATCTGTAAACAATACCATTACTCATCAACAAGCAGGCAACTGATTCAGACCAGCAAATCATCTTATTGGAACATAGAGAAGAGGTGTAGAGAATTAAAAAGAAGAATGCATTGCTTTCAGCTTCAATGCTACAGCCTGACTTCTGTTCTGTGATGTAAGAGCCAGGCAAGGATGCTGTTTATATGAATGTATTTACACAAGTACTGTGTGGAAAATAACCTGTTGCTGTAGGATTCTGACTGATCTGCTGAACCGTGCCATCCAGTTATCAATCATCAATTCACCTTTTTTGTACCACTTTGCAAGGTACCTGAGCCAAGCCCAGCAAACTGGGGAAGAGGAGGGGTAAACCCCGGTCATCTCAACTGGCAAACATTAACAGTCAATCCAGTTACATTGTATTTTTTCAGGAAGAACACATTCTCATAAAGATTCACAAAAAAGCTAATACTGAGCTAGTCAGCAGAGTGTGTAATTTGTTAATGAAAACAACAGAAAAGGAGGAGCGCCTCACAAAAATCAATGTAATTTAACTGATCGAATGTTAAATATACTGTATGTGCACACAGTAATTAGATGGTATCACAGGAAAAATAAATTTTATTGAGAAGAAAATAGAAAAGCTACCAGTTGTAACAGGATTCAGGCTTAAAAAAACAGAAGATTTAAAAGAAATTCAATGATTTGAAATAGAATTTTTCAGAGAGGAAAACTGGTCTCCTGAACCTTGCTTCTTAATAATGACAATAATGTAACTATAAAATTTTGATGTGTTCAAAATAATGCTGTCTTTATCTCCAGCCCACTATGTGACATCGAGGTACCCGATCGTCTAACGGTGAGCTATGAAGCTTTGGTCAGGAGTGGCCTCGTTGATCGCTGTGCCTCCATTCCAGTCCGAGAAGCCACCGAGGAGGAGATTCTGCTGATTCACAGGTCACTTCTGCGTTCAAGAACTTGGTTGTGATTTGAATAATTGTAACTGTGCTCATAAATTCTATTCATTCACCTATGATTACTTGTTTTCCTTCTGTCACTCAGTGAGGAATACCTGGAGAAAGTGAAGAAGACTCCACACATGTCTGTGGAGGAGTTGAAGGACTTCAGTCTCCAGTCGGATGCGGTCTACTTTCACCCTGTTAGTCACGCACGTGCGCACACACACAAACACACACACACATACACACACACACACGCGCACACACGCACACACTTCTTTTTCTTCTTCAGATTTAAATCTCATCTGTGATCAGGACTGACTCAAGCTGTTTTCTTGCATTGTCCCTTCTTTTTTTATTTGCTCTCCCAGAACTCTTATCACTGTGCAAAGCTGGCATTGGGGGCTTCACTGCAGCTCGTGGACCATGTCATGATGGGGAAAGTGAAGAATGGCATGGCTCTTGTCAGGTGAGGCTACTCAGGGCAGTCTTGTTGTAAAATACTGGTTCACAGGGAGGAGATGTGTTGGTTTTGGTGCTCTGTTTATCTAGTGTAAACAGTTGGTTCACTTCCTATTGGACCAGGACTATCCTTCAGCTCCCACATTAAACAAATCTGCAGGACTGCCTTTTTTCACCTCCGTAATATTTCCAAAATTAGAAAAACGCTGACTCAGAGTGATGCCGAAACACTAATCCATGCATTTGTTATCTCCAGAGTAGACTACTGTAACTTTGTATTATCAGGGTGTCCAAATAACTGCTTAAAAACCTTAAATTGATTCAAAATACTACAGGGAGAGTCCTGGGAGAGTCCACTCCAATATTAGCTTCTCTTCATTGGCTCCCTGTTAAATCTAGAATAGAAAATTAAAATCCTCCTTCTAACTTATAAAGCTCTTAACAACCAGGCTCCATTGTATTTTAAAGAACTGTTAGTCCCATATCTCCCCAGAAAAACACTCAGAGTGCTGGCTTATTGGGGTTTCCTATGTTTTCTAGAAGTAGAATGGATAGAGCTTTCAGCTCTCAGGCTCCTCTCATGTGGAACCAGCTCCCAGTTTCAATTAAGGAAGCTGACACAGTCTTTACTTTTAAGGCCAGACTGAAGACTTTTCATTAGGTGTTCACAGCACAATGTAGCTGAGCTTCCCAAGTCTAAGAAGGCATAAGTTTGTATAGTGTCACTTCCATTTGCTGCTTTCACACTCACGGGAAATGTACCAGTCCTTACCGACCCTTGTATATCCACATGTTTGAGGTGGAAACAGTAATTGGCCTTCATTTTTGTCTGCAGGCATTGAATATTCATGACTGGTTCTTTTACTGTTCACAGGCCGCCAGGACATCACAGTATGCGCGATGCTTCCTGTGGTTTCTGCATCTTCAACAATGTCGCCATAGCAGCTCAGTATGCCAAACAAACATATGGAATACAAAGGTAGAACACCCTTTTGTCTTTAAATCAGTTAATGCAACTATCTGGGGGATTCAATTAATTAAAAATCACATGTATATGTTCAAATCGAACATCTTTTTCAGGGTGTTGATCGTTGACTGGGATGTACATCATGGCCAAGGGGTGCAGTACTGTTTTGAAGACGATCCAAGGTGACTCTTTTTTTCCGAGAGGGTCGTGAACTGTTGAAAATTTTGTTCTCTGCCATAATCTTATATTCGATGTTCTTGCTGTTACTTAAAAAAAATGCATTTCCCAGCGTCCTCTATTTCTCTTGGCATCGCTATGAGCATTCCACCTTCTGGCCTAATCTCAGTGAATCGGACTACAATGCTGTTGGCAAAGATCAAGGCGCTGGGTTCACTGTTAATTTACCATGGAACAAGGTGAGAATGTGCTGCAACTAAACCTTTGCATGTTTTAGTTCACTTTCCTAAATTATGTAAATTTCTTTATTTCTTTATTTTTTTTACTTTTGCAACAAGTGAAAAATCCATAGGCAATGATTTCTATTTTTAAAAAGTAAGAAAATATAAAAAACATATTATTATTATATTATTGCAAGGATTTCCAGTACAAATGAATACATGTAAATATTTTTGTTACATTTTGCAAAAGCGTTCTCTTGACTCAAAACTGGTGGTTTGTGAGCTCCCTCGAGGATTATGTGATGAAAGGAAAAGAAATGTATCAATTAAAAAAATTAAGTTGTGTATATAAGTATCATCTGTCCTTTATTAGATAAAGAAACAAGCAAGCATATTTTATTTTTATAATGTTATCTATTTGAAGTTTGTGTGTGTGTGTGTGTGCATGTGTTTAAATTGCAACACATCACCTTGCTTACTGTGTGAGAACGTATTGTACTGTCTCCACACACAGTCTTTCATTAGCTCTTAAAATCATAATTCTGGCATGTTTTTTTTCTCTCAAAGCTGTATTCAGTCTATAAAATGTTCATGTATATACAATTTGCTTTGGGGACAATGTGTCAAAAAAAAACAGTGCTTTGTGTTATTTTGAAATGATTCATTCAAGCCGTCTCATTCGTCACATTTCAGGTGGGGATGAAAAACAGTGATTTTCTTTCGGCCTTCTGTCATGTCCTCATGCCAGTCGCATATGAGGTAAGTCATTTTGTCCAATTCATCTTTTGCAATGACTAAAGTTCAGCATTCAACAGGATTCATCTGAGTTTGTGCATCTTTTGAAAAGTTTTGCCCAGAATTGGTTTTGGTGTCTGCTGGCTTTGACGCAGGAATTGGTGATCCAGAGGTAAGACATTGTGTCTTACCACAACCAAAGCTGAAGTACAAGTATGAACAGTATGAACTCAGTCTTTCCTCCATTTCCTTTTCAGGGTGAAATGTGTGCGACTCCAGATGTCTTTGCACACCTGACTCACCTCTTAATGAATCTTGCGGGAGGGAAAGTGTGTGCCGTGCTGGAGGTCAGACCACACACACACCGTGTACTTAACATCAAACAGACTTCAGATGCGGCACCCTTTCCCGCAAAGCCGAGGCTGTAAAATGTTATCTTGTGCTTTCCAGGGTGGATACAACTTGACTTCACTCTCCCAGTCAGTCTGCCAAACAGTTCAGACGTTGCTCGGAGATCCAAACCCTCGACCTGAAAATCTGGACAGTCCCTGTGAAAGGTCTGCTTCAGCCTCATTCTTCCAAGTGTGTGTTTTCCATATCGCTAATTATTAATTTCATAATTTCATAATTTTTGTTGTTGCTTGTCAGTGCGCTTGAATCTATCCATTGTGTCCGGAGGGCTCACAAACAGTACTGGTCCTGCTTCAGCCATGCAGGTACAACTTTCACATACTTCAGATTCTGAGGACCTCAAAAGGGTCATTATGCACAGAATATCATGCTCATGGCTCATACTCAGAATATCAGCCACAAGAGAGATAAGTGTGGCTACTCGTTTTATTAAAATGATAATGTTTTATTTTAAGTGATCAGGTTTTTTTATACCTCGGAATTAATTTAATCAGACAGTAACTACAGATAGGAGTGGAAGTTATTCTTGTAATTTTCATTTAAATTTTCTTTTAATCCAGAAATATTTTGGTTTCTCAACCATCACTGCATATTTCTGCCAAAGGCACAACATCAGTTTGGCTGCTCAGACGCTACTCACGTCAAATCGCCTTCTTTTCTAGAGCATTTTAAAACAACCACAGATGAAGCCAAAGTGTCGTACAGAAACAGAGGAAAGTCCAAAAACATAAAGAGTAAGCAATAAAACAAAATACAGTGAAAACAAGTCAATGGGATTCACTATTAGAGTGCTCAGCATGCTTCATTTTTATAAAATCTATCTTTAGGAATACAATGAAAAATAATATCTCTTTTCAACCCTTACTGTATAACTAAAATAATAGAACATAACCTGTCTGGTTGTTGTTTTTTTAAGTCAATCTTTCGTTTCTTCAATGTTATAATGTAAAAAATAGTAGCCTCTCAAAGATCAATCAGCCAATCAATGTTCGGTGTTCTAAATGTAGATGAAGAATTCAACTGTTATCGATCATGTGACCGGAGTCTGTTGTTTCTCTCGCCTCCTTTATCCAGCCGATCTGCTCGAGGGCCAAATCAGCACCAAGCCCATTGGATTAGCAAAAGAGGAGGAGGAAAGCACAGTGAAGAAGAAAGAGGAGTGCGTCTGGCCTGAGCCTCCAAAGCGAGTTGCTCCTCTTGTGCGCACTGCCGTGCTCCTCTCAGGTGATTCGGTCTGTCCGGGGGGGTGTGAACGCCTCCCGTCCTCGGACCATCCCGACCCGGACGTCGTCAATGAACTCAGGTGTGGAGCTGAAGTTTCTTATCCGGGGTGGGATTAATCCTCACTCGCATGCAATTCAAGCTCATGTCTTTTCTTTTCTGCACTCAGGCAGAACTTCCTCCAAGGTGACGGTGACCGCGAAGCTCTATCAGCCCTCGCTGACCTCGTTACCTTCACAGAGAAAATGGAGAAGAACGAGGTGAAGCCAATGGAGTCTTTGCATGTAGTTTTGGCTCAGCTGATCTCTCTGTGTGAGCTGACGGTGTGTTTAACTCTTGTCTTGCAGATCTGCAATGGCTTGGCCGTGGTCCGTGACATCACCCTGGCGGTGACGTGTGTTGTGCGGCAAGTCACCAAGGCGCCAAACAATCGGTATATTTATCTATACATATATAGTTTTTATCATTCAGTAAGAGTTATATGAAGTGATACCACTTTCTACGTACATAACAATCTGGGACTCGTAAACAAATGTCTATTTCAGATATATTCCAATATTCTGTGTATTTTGTTGTTGTTAATATATTGTTCTAAGGTTTATTTGTCACTTTGTGCTTTGCTCAAGTGTCACAGTTGCGCGTTTAGCATAAACCGCAACATAAATGTATTTTGAAGTGACCGGAAGTTTCCAAATGTTGACAGCACAAGACTACCCAGAGGGGTATTGTTCCTTCAATGCAAAAGTCAAGTTTTCTGAATGAACTTGCTGAGGATGTTTTGTTCTCACTCGTGCATTCTGATCGGTCCCCTGCTTGTCTTCCTACAGGGTTTTGGTCGTGTGTGTTGGTGACGGAGAAGTCCCAAGTAACATTACGGGCGACAGGTGGTCTTTGCTTCCCCTCTCAATATAAAGACTTGTCTGATTGAAGAATTGAAACAATAAGAACAACATGCTCCCAACGTCTCTTTCTTTAGGAAAACACTGGTGGTGCAGATCTGCAGCAGAGAGACCAAGCAGTCCAATTGCAAATTTTACATTCCTGTGTGTTTAAAGAAGGTACTGTGGACTGCAGAGAGATGAATATTGAGTCAACAGATATTGTAGTTGATATTTTAATTGCACATGTGTTACTTGCTCAGATGTATTTTCATGTCTTCATCATGGTGGTCAAAGAAGCATTTATGTGGTATCTTGTTCGTAACTCTTAACGTTGAGGTACACGTGTCTACATGGAGGAAATGCATTCAATTGTTTGTCCCACAGGGCTGCAGTGACTTGTCAGGGTTCATTCAGGCTGTGTTTGGCCTCCTTCTACCGATGGGATATGAATTCGACCCCAGTCTTGTTCTATTGGTTCGGATGCCGGGGAGTGAAGTTTGTGACGGTATGTGGCAGCAGCTGACCGGTTTGCTGCAGAGCCTGGCTAAAGGACACACGCTGGTTCTAATACAGGTAAAAGGCTGTACTGGGAATTACACACGTCCTGTATTTCTGCATGTTCACAGCTTTTTGTGTTTGTTTTTAATTTCAGGAAGGAGAGAATACCTGTGTGGGCCCAACAGCCTCTTCTCTCCTGGGGAACCCGGCCCCTCCTCTGGGCCGGCTTCAGGCCCCGCTCCCACAGGATGTGGAGGAGATAGAGAGGCTGAGACTGAAGCTGCAGGGCGACTGGAAGCTCCTGCAGACCACAGGTGAGTCCTCAATATCAGATAGCAATGAGTTTCCTGTTTTGGGCCTGTTATCCTCTAACTGCACTTTGTGTCCCCTGAAAACAGCACCAGGCGCACAAAGGAGTGATGAACTGTGAAGATGAATGGATCCTCTTCCGATGGATGACATATTCAGAAAATAGATGTCTTAAATAATTGTTTTTTTTTTAAAGGTGTTTTTAATTTAAATTAAACAGAATGGGGGGGGGGGGGGGGGGGGGACAATGAACAATGAAACATTTTTTTTACCACTTGACAAAAAAATAAATGTAAAAAATGAAAAACTGCCTCTGTATAGTCGTACATGGTAAGGTAGACATTTCACTGAGATTAAAGTGAGAAACAACAAAGAACAACCACAAAAAGCAGGACATTGGCATGTCTTGAGTTAAACAGTTTGTGTTTTGGATCCTGGGGATAGTGGACTATTATCTGCCAAACACTTTCAAAATAAGTGACAATACTAAGGGAATAAGTAAAGTATCCTTAAAGCTAAATAGTTAAGTAAACAATAAATAACCAAGTGTTAGAACTGAATGGGAAATCAAATGGGAGATAGTAAATTCACTGATAAAATAAAAACAAGGCAGAATAAAACACAACTGGATTCTGCTCAGATCACTGTTGTGGGATTCTCTAGGAAATTCAAGAAGGGTGTCGAGAATGTGATGAGAATTTCCTAGTGAAATACTCAAGGAGGCAGAATACACAGGAATCAGACAGAGTGATTAAAAAGTAAGAGAATTTCATTACATTATTCTTGCAAGAAGAGACAATGTCACAACCCAACCCTTAATGGGTGTCCAGGAATTTTTCTAACTTTGAAGTCAGGCAGCACCTCCAGGTTGAATTGTTTTGAGAAAGATCCACCTGCTTCCTGCACTCTGGACTCTGAAGGTTACAAAAAGTGGCACAGAGGTTCCAAAAGTGCTGACACAGGTCATCCTTGAAACACAGACTGCAAAATTCCACATCATTCTTTGTGAGACAAAAACAAGATTTCCATAACAAAGGGGTGCCAAACTCTATAAGATGTATTTTATGATCCTTGTGTGGTCAAATGGATTTTCTTTATGAAGTCAAACTTTATTTATAGAGCACTTTTCATACAAATATACATGCAACTCAAACTGCTTCACATAAAATAAAAATATGAAAAATAGAAATAAAATAGAAACACACACATCCACACCCAATCACAGACACACATACACACACCAACCCTAACTGCCCGTAACAGAATATAAAAACTAATGTAAGAATTTAGATTCAACCAGCTCATTGTTTCTCTCATCCAGTGCGAGAATGATGGAAGAGGGATAGGAATCTCTCCATTTCAGTAAAATGACCCAGCGGGCCAGCATCAAAATAAAGGCTAACCTTTCAAGTTTTGCTTTTGTCAAATCAACATCTGGAGATATGGCACAGACAGCAGATGGAGGCTTTGGCTGCAGTCGAAGGCTGACGATGTTTGGAAACAGAATGTCCAAACTGTAAGTTGGATGGGAGCACTACATATTCAAAAGTGAACCAGGAGCGATTTTACATTCATCACAAATAGTGTTGACATCAAGGTAATTTCCAGTTAGTTTGGTTTTAGAAAAGTGAATTCTATGAACTTCTTTGAATTGTAGGAGAGCATGTCTGACACATATAGAAGAAGAGTATAATGTGTTTGAGGAAGGATTCCTCTGTGTCATCTGTAAACGTGGCATGAAGATCCTGCTCGCAAGCAGTTCTGATATTTATCTCAGAAATGAGGTTATAGAGCTCAGACATGATACCTTTTGATGTTGGCTTGTTTTAGAGAAGAACATCAATTGGATTGGTTGTTGTGACTGTTTTAGCAGAGCTGGAGTTCGGTTGTTCTTCTACGCCTGTTGTCCCGATGTTACTCTTTCGCGTTCTCCCCTCCATGTCCTCACATCGGTCCTCAGAGTTGTCCCTTCGTTTTTAAGGCTACTTACCGTGGCTTGTAGTGAAATCACTTCATCGGACTATGCTGATGATCTGTCCTTCATGTCCCACATGTCTACTTTCACCTGGTTGACTTCAGCCCATAGTGCCTTCATATTATTGGCGACGTCAAAGCGCATTCCTTGAAGTTGCGATGGAAGTGCGTTAAAACTGAGAAGTACTCAGCCAGTACCCTTCTCAGTTCATCCTTTATGATTGTGGAAATCTGCCTTTCACAAAGTATTTTGCTGTTTAAAAAAATAAATAAATAAATAAATATATATATATATATATATTGTTTGTTTTGCAGAAAAATGAAAAATGCTCCATATCTTGTTTACAAGATATGGAGCATCAACTCTTTCTTGAACTATAGATTTATTACGTTTTTAAAAAACATTATTTGTAATAAATCTAGCATTACTTCAGCTTTTATCAATATCTTTGCAAATCGACCATGTGTCATAATGAAATCCAACCATCTGCTGAACACTGAGGTCAAATCATTGTTGGATTTCTTGGAAGGTTTTGGAGCCTTGTTGGTTTCAATGTCTTCAAATATGCAATCTCAAGTTAGCGAACTTTTTTTGTTGAAAGAGACTTAAAGTTTAATACATCCCCAGTCCTCAGATGATTGGGACAAAAGCATTATAAAACGTCAAAAAAAAAAAAAAGCAGAATGCAAAGATTTATATACGATACTGACTTTAATGTTCGAAATGTATAAAACTCTGAACCGTAACGTGCAAAAAAAAACAAAACAAAAAAATAACAACGTGTAATCTATCAACTTGATTTCTGCATCAGGACAGAAGTCCTATCATCCACTGCCATTCCTTGTCTTGCAGGTGGGTGGCGCTGTGGCGGAACCCGTGCAGCGGATTGAGGCTCGTTACTCACATGTGACTTCATTGTGTTGATGCCAAACCACCGCAGCTTCTCTAAAGCCAGCTGTCTGTCACATTAGGGCTTTGTGGGTTTTCGCTGTGATCGGATCCCCCACCCCCCGGTGCCTGAGTGCGCCTCAGGGCGGAGTGAGCGGACCAGTACCGGGCGGAGAGCAGAGCGCACCCCGTCGCGCGCGCGCGCGCACACACACACACACACGCACTGAACATGTCCGGGACTCCGGCCGCGTCCGCCAACAAGATGAAAAAAGACGAATCCTTTCTGGGGAAATTAGGAGGAACCCTGGTCCGGAAGAAAAGGTCAAAAGAGGGTGAGTATTGTTGTGTTTTTTTGTTTTGTTTTGTTTTTTACCCGTGAAAGTGTCTCTTGATGTGATTCTGTCGGTGCGCAATCACATGATGCGCTATTAAAATATTCTCCTCCGGGACATCTCCCAGCGGCTCAGACTGCCTATCTGATCCGTTTGCCGGCTTTCATCCCATTTTATCGTATGGTAATCGTTGTCATTGTTGGTTAGTCATCTAGTAGGTTTTATTTAAACCGATTTATTGTAGATTTTGATCCATAAAAATGTGACACATTCCTATTCTGAACAAGGCAAGACAAAGCAGCTCCGCATACACTTAACATGAGGTAAGTAAATATAAATAGATCACACACTCTATAACCTGCGACAGGAATGTAAGTTCATGAAGATAAAGCTGTAAGCAGATTACGTTATTGTGGACAGTCCAAACTCTAGTTTATTATACTGGCTTTCACTGTTGTGGGTTAATTCTGGCTCCCACTGTCTAGTCAAAGGAACAGCTGCAAACTTTTAACACCTCTGTGTGTGTGTGTGTGTGTGTGTGTGTGTGTGTGTGTGTTTTGTCATGTGTTTGCCATCCCCCTCACAGTAGCACTTTAATTGTTTAGGCGCCTCTTTGAATTGTATAATTCACTTCAAAAGATTCAAGGTTGACTCCCATCTAAAAACGAATACAAATAAAAATTCATGATGGGGGAAAAAGCACAAAGTCTTCTGTTATAGGACGAGATTCGGCTTTTTAAACGCCATCCCTACAAAGTTTCAATTAAAAGATAGCACAGATTGACTGATGAGAATATTCTGTACTTCAATGTCAACACATTTTTTTTCCCCTCCATAAAATGATTAGAAAGCCTCTGCTCTTATGCATGTCTTATGTTCATGTATTTTCAATGTGTTTCATTGGAATTTATAATAAACATCTGGCATTTTGGGCTTCCTGGCAGCATCTCTCTTTATTTTATATGCTCACTGTCATGCTGGTGGTGGTCATCATACCTGTTGCTTGTGGCCTAAATACACACATTGGGCTTGACTTTACAGCTTTAAAGTTACTTAAGGTATCATATATGATATTATGTGACTGGAAAGGATGCATTTTAGACACAATAGTATAGTGGTTCCCACTCCAGCCTCACTGTGACCGTATAGTTTGAGCCTGGTACGAGAGCCTTCCTGTGTGTAGGATATGTACATGTACTTTAGTATCTGCCTACAGTGTAATAACATTCGTTTGGGGTTAATTTGGTGACCCTAAACTTCACTCTATATTGCAAATGTGAGTGCGTGTCTGTGTTTGTGTGTCTTTGTGACTGTTGTTCTGTGTTTTCCGTGCGATAGACTGGTGGTCTTTTGCAGGGTATATCCTGTGGCTGCCGATAATCAGCTTCCCAGCCGGTCCTGCGCAGCACTGAATTGGATAATGTAGTGTAGAAGATGGATTGATAATTAGAACCAAAGAGGTGGAGCTCTGTGTATTGAAGCAATTAAACTAATTTGTCTGCTTAACCACAAAGGAGCTCCAGATAATGTAATGAGTTTGATTTCCTCAGTCTCACTGGGTAAATAATGCAATAAGTTATATCTCAGCTCATTTATTTGTTCCCTTGTTTTTGGTTCCAAAATATCGAGTCCAGTTCAGAATGAGATATATGTTTTAAAACCAGAGGTCAAAATAACAAAGTATTTTTCCCCACATTACCGTTTCTAACTTTTAATGTTGGTTACTTGTATTTTTCTTTGTGTGTTTTCAAGAACATTGATTTAATCTTTGAAGAAGGAGCCTTTATCTGTTTCTGTTTACAAATTACCATGGTGTAACTTTTATGTACCTGTGATTTGAATGTGAAAGATGCTTCATGTCTGACATTGATCAAAAAGTAATCTGAGTTTTGCTTTCTTGAAATTAAGTATATTTCAATTAATATAATCTTGGCTCTGCATAGTTGCACATAGTGAGTATTCTCTCCACCTCTCCTACAGATGTAGAACTAGAGAAGACTGGCATGTAAAAAGAAATCATTGAGCCTAAATCTTTTCAAAATCCCAAGTGTGGTTAACACTCTTGCATCACAGTGAAAATATTCTCTCTCTCTCTCTCTCTCTCTCTCTCTCTCTCTCTCTCTCTCTCTCTCTCTCTCTCTCTCTCTCTCCTCTCTCTCTCTCTCTCTCTCTCTCTCCTCTCTCTCTCTCTCTCTCTCTCTCTCTCTCTCTCTCTCTCTCTCTCTCTCTCTCTCTCTCTCTCTCTCTCTCTCTCTCTCTCTCTCTCTCTCTCTCTCTCTCTCTACCTGGTTTCTGGGGTTGTGGTCAAACTGAATCTGTCTGTATGTGTGAGTATTTGTGTCTGTCTCTGTGTGGTTGAATTCAGTCAGTCTAAAGGTTTTCTTAATTATAAAGATATAATGAAAAACTAATTAACCCCCATTCTGACAACAAAACAAGCTAACAGACAAACAAAATACCCTCTCTGAATCAGAGCAGTTTGTGAGGACTCCTCCATGTTGGCCTGGCAGTGAACCTGCAGACTCAGGGTCTCCTGCAGCTCCAGAGCGTGCACTGCCCCTGTGTGGCCAGAGCATTTAAAGCTTGTGGGAAAACACAAGTCAGTTTAATAGACACGTGTAGCGATGTTTCAGTATGACATAAATGTAATAGAAATAAATGTTTCCGAGAGCTCAGAGCATGAAGAAAACCTTCTGCTGTGGTTTCTGAGTATCTTCCATGAAGGGAACACCCAACACAGACGAGTAGCAACTGGAAACAGTTTGAATAATCACAGTATTACAGACATGGTCTTGTGGTTTCTCAAACTTTGCCGACTCCCCTCAGTACATAAACGTCCGCCTCCCTTTGCTTATACTGAAGATAAGTGGATCTTGCTTGAAGCATATGTGTCTCGTAATATAGATGTGACTCTGGCCTTTTTTCTGAGAATGCAGATAAAACTGAAAGGAAGCCTGCCTTTCTCTGACAAGACTCAGGCCTCATTGTCAGCAACAAGCGACGCTGTAATGATAATTTAGTGAGTGAGGAAGAACAGGATGACTGTTTAGTCACATCCTGGCCATCTTAGCAGGAAAAGACACTCTGGAAATGTGAAAAACATAAATACAAAAAGGGAGTTGCTGTAGGATGGATACTCATGATTGTAAGTCAACATCTTTTTTTAACCAACAGATAATAATAATAATAACAACAATAATAATAATTTCAACTGAGAACCCTCATGTGGTGGTGCTAGTTTGTATTATACATTTTTCTTATATTTTAAAAGGACATAGTTAATACAAAGTAGTTATTAAGATATTTGTCATTTCAATGTGGTGTAAAAGTAGTCACTCTCCATACAATTTAGTCGTACCAATAAACTGATGTTATAATGTGGTATTTATATGGTTTTAACAACACGACGAGGGTGTATCTCTACTTGTGTTACTTCAGTCCTATCAAGAAATTAGAATATGTACATTTTCCCTGAAAGTTCAGTGTTACTATCAGAGTGAAGATAAAAGTTATATTAATGGCGGTCCATCTGCACATGATGAACATGGCCATACACATACAAACACACACATTATAACTACTCCTATTGTTGTGTTTTTAAGTGTGGATACTAAGCCAATGATCACATGAACCAATGTGTGTCATGAAACTAAATTATTCTCGAACTAAAAACAAATGGACAGAACATGAAACAATACAAAACCCATTTACTTCCATTTTCAAAAAGGAAAGTTTTTCCTTCATGTAATTTCATCATTCTTAAATTGGTGAACTTCTGCAGACTCATCATAGATAATTGTTTTAGGAAGCTGCTTTGACCTTTTCATTGTCAGTCTAAATCCTCATTCACAGAGTTTGAAAGATTTTTTGAGTCACAACAATGTCAGTAGAAACCACAGGTACCAAATTTAGGGAAGGAGAAGTCGTGAGAAATATAAATAGTACGGATACATGCAAATACTTGGCCGCCTCTGTAATTAGTACCGGTACATCCAATTTTACTTTTTGTCTGAGGAGAAGTGGGAAATTAACATTAGAAACAGCACACCAGCTCAAAAAGAGCAATCACTACAAATATGCAAAGAAATAATACCGTTTTGTGGGTTTGTTTTTTTAATGCATAATAGCAATGTATAATTGGAAAAGCTAGAGCAATGAATATAGTAGATAATAAAGTATGGAGTAAATATGAAGAGTAACTAACGACTTGCATAGTTTTAACTGTCATTCTTAATATTGGCTGAAGGCCCCCTGTGGAACAGACTCGGTGACTCTGTCATCTCCTGCCTGCTGTTACTCACTGGAGCCACTGTTGGTGTAAATAACCAGAGCTATATTTAAGGTATTGCCTGTCTTCTCCATACTGCCGCATTATTTATATCTTTCCCCCCTGTTCCACACTAAACTGCCTCCTCCCCCTCTTCTCCTGCGAGCAGCGGCAACAAACGAGATGGGGTTGATGTCAGTCTGGTTTGCGCTGTTGTTTATGATAGAAACCGGTTGTACTATTCAAAACAAGTGCAGCCATATGTTTCTGTTGTCGTGACTATGTCACTTTTACAAGATAGTTAATAGAATCTTTCAAAAAATGGTGCATAGCAGCTGGCAGAAGATGTTTGACTGTAATCTTCTTTGCTATAGGCTTCCTTTATATTGATTCACTCTAATTCTATTAACTGGATTGCAGTCATTGCATGATTGATTACCTGCTGCTGCAGCAAAACACATGAAAGACTGTTCATATTGAAACAAGTCTACTTTCTCTGAATGCTGGATTTGCTGGATAGCTCCTGAATCCAGTGGTGAATTATAATTGTGAAGATGGAAAACAACTTTTCGTCGACTGTTAAACTGCCTGTAGATAACTGGTGTTTCCTGATGATGGCTGATGATACATATTATCCCTTTGGTGCCAAAAAAAAATCTGGTCACATGTTTCTGTTATTCTAACTACCTGCACAACTACCTCATTTGCATCTTTCATTAAGTTGAGCAAAGAAACTGGTTATCTTCAATGAAATACAGTAACAGGGATGTTCGTGGCTGCAGGTTTTGCTCATGACTCATTAGTGTAATTCTGTTAACTATGTTCACATGGAGAGCGATGAGACAAGTCAACTCTGAAGTCTAGTGATCCACATTTACTGGACAGCACCGGAATCTAACAGTCCGTTACAAACCCGAAGACGTAAAACAGAATTAGTTGCAGAATTAGTTGCTAAAAATCTGCGGGATTTAGAAAATACAGTAAATGCGTGCATGTGCAGCAATCACATTACCTGACTTTGATCAGTGGAGTCTGTGATGTGTCCACTGCCTAAAGGTAACTGTTGCATCGCTGTCCACTGAGTCTCCCTATCACACACACACACACACACACACACACACACACACACCCCTCCCTCCCTCCCTCCCTCACCCTCTCTGGTTACTGGACCGTCGATGTGGGGTGGAGGGCTGTGACAGAAATAAACACGTGATGACGCTCTGGCCACTGCTCAGCTGCACTGACTACCGTTCACACACACTCACAAAAACACACACACACGCACTACCTTTACTTTGCTGGCATTAGGACGAATCCGCTGGTTCGTTGAGGGAACATGGCGGGGCTGCTATGTGGGACCAAGAGGAAGAAACAAGGTAACTTGATGTTAATGTCTGGCTTTGAGGAACTTGCAAGTGGAAATGGGGAACCAGGACCTGTTACCTTTCAGAGCAGAGCTGGATAATATCCAGCTTGTGCAATGTTGGTCTCTGTGAGAGGTCATAAAATGTGCTTTGTTTACAATTTCCAGGCAGTAAACTGAGTTATGTTTTATCCTTGTGGCATTTTAAAACACAGAATTGCATGAAGCTCCAAACCTGTGTTCAGCTCGGTCCAAAGCAGCAGCAGTGCAACCAAATGCACATGGACGGAGGAAGCGGCACAATGATGATGACTGCTCTGTAATTACAGAGCAAAGTGCTGATCTGTAGTGATATTCAGGGCTCCAGCAGGTTTTTAGCCCTTGCTAGAAGGCTGGATCAGATAGTAAGTCTGTGGGGAACCCTTCCTCCTGTTCTGTTTATCCCTTTCATTCATGCTTTGAAGTAGGGATTTTGTTCAGATTGCAGTATAAACTCTCTGATGCAGGCTTCCAGTTTAAAATAGGTTTATTTCAAGCTTTAATTTGAAGAAAAACTGTGAGAACATACTTTTCTTTCCTTTTTCTTAAGCCTCACAGGCTTTATAAATAGATATTAAGTCAGTAAAATGACAGATTTGAGACTATTGACTGTGTCCCAGCCTGTTACAAACTGAAAGGCATGAAGATAAAAGCAGCGTAGCCATTAGAAGTAGAAAGCCTTTAAATCCCTGGAGTATCTCCTCTCGGGAGATATTGATTTTACTGAACGATAGACTCGAAGGGAGTTTGTTTATCAGCCGGCCCATTTTGTGTTTTTGTTGGCATTACTGATAAAATTCCAGCTGAATTCTCTTTCAAACCACATTTTCAGAGCATGTTGTCCAAACACACTGCAACTTAAGGTCTAGAGTTTTCTGTGAGGTGCTCAAATCAGAGCTTTGAGTGTGTTGTTGAAGGACGCTGCTGCCTCACAGTGTAATCTGGGGAAGGAAAAAGCCTCCCGTGGCTGGAGGAAAAGAGGGAAGTGACAGATGTTTGACACCTCTGGAAGAGCTCAAAGTGTAATGAAAACAAACATTTGAATTCAGTGTTATACGCTATATAATCCACTACAGCAGCAGCACTTTCTGTAGATCAGAAGATTTGAAATCAGAAATTCTACTGTTTGCTCATGGTTTCAGGCTAAAGGCCCTTTTAGTGGATTCCCATGCTTTTGTCACGTTAAGATTTGTTTTCAATATTTTTCCCAGCTCACATACTGTATGGTAACGGGACTAGTGTTTGACGCCTTCAAGTTACAGCTAGAAAATGTGTGTACCTTGCCTTCACAGCTAACCAGCTTCCAGTGTCCCACCACTAAAAGATGAATGCTGGATGTATGTTAATGGAAAGGTTAAAATATTAGAATAAAACACAGTTTTACATACTTTCTAGTAATAATTCTAGTATAATTAAGCCAGTTGAACACCAGTGTAAACGGCAACCTCATTTGTAAACATGTAAATTAAGGAATTTCTTCGAAATGTCCTGAAGCCAAATCGAGAACATTTTCTGTTGTGTTCTGTTTTCCTGTTTATTCATTTAGTACATGTGGTGTCTCAGACTTGCAGTTTTTTTTTTTTTTTTTTTTACTATATTTAGTATTTTACCTCACTTTTATTTATGTGCATTTGGAGTCAAACTGAATAATCCTTGTCTTTGTTACTTCTCTCCACTGTCATGTACATTGAGTCTAGTGGTTTTTGAAATGCATGAAGAGGTGTCTGCTGAGGCGGAGCAGGCCACAATTTTTGCCATTAAAACCACAAATTTCACCACCTAGTGATACTACCAATCTGTTGCAAGGTGTCTATCCCTACTTCTCCCTTCCATTGTCTGCATAACATTTGTTGGTTCAGTTCCTCAATACCTCACATCAAGTGTGCTGTTATTTTATTGATTCTTTGTGCCATTTTCCTAAAAACCCTGGTTATTCTTTCGTGCTCTTGTCCCACCAGTGAGTGATCTGCACGAGGAGGGGAAGAATGCCATCAATGCTCCTCTACTTCCCACCGGGACAGACATCCATCCCGAGGACACACTGCTCGGTAGGGACACACAGAATCAAAATTTAGTGTACTGTTGGTGAGTCCTCCTTGAATCTCTCAATACAAGTGTTTTTCAAGCTGGGTGTCAGTGGTAGCTGAGGTCACAGGGGGTAAAATTAATATGTTGACACAACTTGACTCATGGGGACTCCGACAGTAGAGCAGCAGGAAATGAAAGTGGGTGGGGTGGAGACGTCTTTACCAACCAAGTAAATCACTGACATGAATACTAAAGGAACAACATGCAATTGCTTTTGTGTCTAAAAAAAGTATTTATGTGAGCAGGACATGTTGATTTTTAATTTTACATTAAGAGACTGAATATAGGGAGGAAAACATGTTGATCTGAATAAATTGTTACTTGCCCTTGTTTTCTGAATCATTTTATAATATCTTCCACAGAGGAAAACGCTGAGAGGATCATGTTGGATCCAACATCAAGGGACAATCTTAAATTTAAAGACCTTTTGAAGGTACTGTGATTACATTTTGCACACAAATACTTATACACGTATGCTTAGCATGGCATAAGATTAGAATAGACATTGAGCACAGAGAAACAATAAGCAGAAAACAGCCCCGAAAACAGAAGTCTGTTGTTGACCCAGGTCCTGATTGACTGGATCAACAGTGAGTTGGAGGAAGATCGGATCATTGTGAAAGACCTGGAGGAAGACTGTTACGACGGACAAGTGCTACAGAAGTTATTTGGTGAGATGCTGCTTAATTTCGTGTCTCCTTTCACGATGTACCCTTTAACCTGCCATGCACAAGACGGACATATAGCAGCCATAGAGCGGTGAATTAGGATACTCTAAAGCTGATTGTAAATTAGTTTTATTTTGTGGATTTTTTACGTCACTCACATCCATTTCACAGACTTTACTGGATTAACAGGATAGCTGATTGTGTTGGTTTATAATTTGCTTGAACATAAAATCATCAAAAAATGCTTCAAAAATTGACAACACACATGCCTGTCATATATTCATTTGAATCATTGTATTATGTATGTTTTTTCTATTTATTATGAATCATTTTATCCGGTATTAGCACGAATGATGTAGTTGTCAGCTCCTTTACCTCAGAGTGACAATAGTCTTGGTTTGAGCAAAAACTGTGCCTGCATGTGTTCAATGTGGTTTTTCTCCACAGTTTTAAAAAACATGTGCCCTTATGTGCATTTGCCTTGCAATGGACTGGCAAGCTTATACCCACTATAGGCAATAGTCAGCTGGGAAGTGCCCAGTTCCCCGATGACCCTACATTGGATAAAGCAGTATAGTTGACGCAGAGTTGCTCTTTGCAAGTATTGCTCACCTGTTTCCTGCATGGCTCAGTGTCTTTGTACTTGTGGAGGTTTCCCTCTTGTGACTGTTGTTTGCAACTACAGTTGCATCACTATAAAGAATTGAACTCATGAAGAGGAATTCAAGGGATTTAATGAAAAAGCTGAGAGGAGGTATGAAATGTATAAAGACCACTTTTTTTTGTAACTCTTATTAAGTCTTATGTGATTCTCAAACAGGACAATACAGCTCGTGTTGTTTCAATCTGCCTTTTGCAGCCTAGTGTACAGCAGACTATGATGCAATTGTGTTGTGACACTTTTCATCAGAACCAACAACAACTTTTGTAGGCGTTTGAGCTACAGGTACTTGTCTGTTGGATCAGATCACACCGGTCAGCTTTCACTCCACATGCACACCAATAAGGCCACATTTGACCCATCTCCAGGTCACTGTTCCTTCCTTGGACCACTTTAGACTGATACTGCCCCCTGCAGACCAGATACACTCCGAAAGAGCTGCAGTTTCCCCAAGTCTTCTACATAACATGACAATTAGCCCTCGTTAAATTACTCAAATCCCCCTATGCTTGCCCATTTTCTTTTTTGCTTCTATCGCATCAACTCTGATCACGTTCAACTTTGAACACTGACGTTTGGTTGCAGGCTAGATTTTCCTACCCACCAATGGGTGCCGTGTTAAAGAATATAGTGATATGTCTTTAAAAAGCTGGGGCGGAGTTATGTTTACTCTTTTCTTATAGCATTGCGACAAAGAAGTTTATTTTTATTGTTTTAGATGCCACTTGTCTGAAGTAAGACTGGACTGCTCCTCTGGGAGATTTTGCTCCAATGTTTTCCATTAATGAATGATTTTGACTTAGGATGTCTCCTACTGTGATGGCTTTTTTTTATTGTGATGGTTCCATTATCTTATGGTTTAGAATTATCTTTATGAAACCTGCAATGTTCACGTATCCAATGATAATAAGCACATTGATTTGCATATGTTGCAAGTGTCAAGAAAAACTGTCGCAAACAGTTTTGTTGATTTAGGTGTTATTTCTAGTTTTCACAGTCTTTTATCACTTTTGTACCTTATATAATCTCACCATTTTATTGCATCAGTGCTGCTTGAAGTGGCATTCTCATTTCTTTACGTTTCACGTTTGAACCTACGCTCTGGAGCAAAGCCTCTCAAATCCCGCGCCTCATTCAGTGCTTGGAGCAGTAAAATCTCCCTTTCTACCTCATCTTTTTTGTTCGCTTGTGCTGAAGTTCTTCAGCATCTTTATGCCTGTATTTTCCAAAGATTGACACTCATACCACCGCCGACCAACATTTATTTGAAACCTTTTATTGTTGTTTTCATTCACTGTAATATCTAAAAGAAATGACAGCTGACTTCTCAGGGCTTTTAAGGTTGGATGAGAAAATAAACTTCATTTTTCTGCCATTATTGGATGACATTTTCTTGTGTATTTTGCATAAAATGTGTTGTTTTTGTCTCTTTTGTTGTTGACAGAAAAGTTGTCAGGCAGGAAGCTGAACGTGGCCGAGGTCACCCAGTCTGAGATCGGCCAGAAGCAGAAACTCCAGACGGTGTTAGAGGCCGTCAATGATATGCTGAGGCCTCATGGCTGGACCATTGAGTGGAGTGTGGACTGTGAGTTTAACCATGGCTTCTGTGATTCACAGATTTAAACTGGTGCCTCCTGGGATCTCAGACATAACTACTTTTCAACAGCTTAACATTTTTTTTTCCCCAGACTTAAAAAAGATAGAATTTTGTAGCCATAATGTATGGTACACCTCACCACAGAAGAACCTGAACTTCATGTGTTAAATGCCTCTTAAGTACCCAGTTGGATTTCTTGATTTGCATTACAAATGGAGTGGGTTTAAATCTGTCCAGTGTTTTAATTCAGTCCTCAAACACGAGGATTTCTCTTTGGAACTAATGACATACTTATTTAAATTCAAGCTTCATTAATTCCTCATTCAGTCGCAGCTTTTCACTTTTTTTTTCCTCCCCTTTGGTCCTTGTAAAAGAACCAACTGTTACGTTTAATGTCCAAAGACTTGCTGCTCACATTGCTGTATGAAGGAAGCTCACAGTGCATTATGGTTTATTGTTTTCAGCCATCCATTCGAAGAACCTGGTGTCTATTGTTTATCTGCTGGTAGCTCTGGCCATGCACTTCCAGGCTCCCATCAGACTGCCCGAGCACGTGTCCGTACAGGTGGTGGTGGTCAAGGTAAAGTGTCCCATCGATATGTCGAGTAAAGTAGGGATAGGTACAGTTTGTATTTAAAATGTTTGATATTGAGTGGTTAAAATGAGTTTCAACAAGGGTAGTTTTAGTATCCTGTTGAAACTAAATTCCTTTTTTTGTACACATAGAAACGAGAGGGCATCCTGCAGACTGCACTGGTCACCAAAGAGCTGACCAGCACTACAGAGTAAGTTTTGACAAAATATCCTCTCCTGTTTTCTAGGCTGTAATGTAAAGTAACACTACTACAATCCTCCCGGTGGGGCAGCAGATTCAGTCATGACCTTGAGTGTGGGTGACTTAGGTTACGTGATAAACGGCATACAGCTTTAAAACCAGCTGGTTTTACAGTGTAAATTGCAGCTGAATAGAAACTCTGTTTCTACTGTTTCATAACCCACAGAGTGAATTAAGAATAAGGCTTGAAAACATTGTGCCATTTCTCATTTATCTTCTCTCTCTCATCTTTTGTTTGCCAGAATGATGATGGGCAGATTCGGTGAGTATCACAGTGTCTTCATCACCTTTTGTTGCCTTGAAAAATAAGTACGGTAATACATGTAAGGTTGTCAGATCACTTGACCCATGAATTATGTCTTCCTCACTCAGAAATAGCCTGATACGTAACTAATTGTAATTCTTATATGCAGTATAGGTGTTAGATTAATGACCTGTAATCCATCAGATGATGAGACTTGGAGTTAACAGGGAGTGGATTTTATTTACCTTTAGACTTGGCCGTGTCAGCTGAGCTTAGATGTACATGTAGAGGACGGGTTTGTGAGGAGTATTGATCCATTTCTTTTCTTGACATGCTTGACAGTGTCCAACATATCCAGCCAGTAATGTATTCATAACTTTTGATTTTCTTTTTCTTTACAACAGAGAGAGATGCATTTGACACTTTGTTGGATCACGCACCTGACAAGCTCAATGTGGTGAAAACGGTAAAAAGACATTTCCTTTGTGCAGTGATGGATCAATTGTGTAACATCAGTGTATTGAAGTATGCACTTTAATGGTAAAGAAAAATTATTGATTTATTTTTGGTTCTGCTCCTAGTCTCTCATCACCTTCGTCAACAAACACCTGAACAAGTTAAACCTGGAAGTTACAGAGCTGGAGTCTCAGGTGTGTGTGTGTGTGTGTGTGTGTGTGTGTGTGTGTGTGTGTGTGTGTGTGTGTGTGTGTGTGTGTGTGTGTGTGTGTGTGTGTGTGTGTGTGTGTGTGTGTGTGTGTGTGTTTGAGCTATACATATGCAAATAGGTATGCTTTTATGATCTACATGTCTGATATAAATTGCTATTATATAACTATTATTAAGGTTACACTTAAAGGAACGTAAAGAGAAGACTTCATTAAGATTAATTCTTGTGTGTGTGCTTTGTGTATATTTGGTTGTGTAAGTGTGTGTGTGCGTGTGTGTGTGTTTAATATTGTGCCCCATATATTATGTATGTAGTTTGCAGATGGCGTATACCTGATTTTATTGATGGGGCTGCTGGAGGACTACTTTGTCCCTCTGTACAACTTCTTCCTCACTCCTGAGAACTTTGAGCAGAAGGTGATTTCACCTTAAGGCTGTTTTATAACATAATTCAATAGCAATATTGCATGTAAAGTGACTTTTTTGCTCTTTTCCAGGTCCACAATGTTGCATTTGCTTTTGAGCTGATGCAGGACGGAGGCCTGAAGAAACCCAAAGCCAGACCAGAAGGTAAGTCACTTTTTCATGATATTACAAAGTCAAATCAAAGCTAAAAAAGCACACATTTTCTTTTTTCTTTTTTTTTTCTTTAGACCAGGGCATTGCTTTCTTTATTTGACCATTGTCATGTCGAAGGTTGTCCAGTAGGTGGAAACCTTGCTACAAGCCTCAAATCTGAAAAGCTGCTGCCAAGTTGCTTTTGTCTGGACATTTTAAAGACAGATTTGACTAATATATCAAAATTGTATTGTTTGATCTCATATCTGTGTTTGATTTTAGTAGCTAAATATAATTTTCTGCTCATTTCCTGAACAGAAAGAATTTCTGGAGCTGATACAAATGATTGCTCACTTAAACTATCAATAGGTAAATGTTTTAAATACATACATATCAATGAATAAAATGAATCATTTAAATAAGTTTACAACCTTGACATACTACAAAAACTCATAATATGCAAGCTTATCCTGAAACATCACATTTAGAGCCAGAGATATGAGTCTACAATTTTCAGCAGCCTATAGTTGTGTTTCTATTGCACAGCCTTATATGTAACCTTTTCTCATGTTCTACCTCCACATACTTTTGCTTGTAAACATCACATGTTACATATCATATAGTCAATGACCTATAATTATATTTTAAGCTTTTATCAACCATGATCTTTGAATTTAATACTACACCACAGAAGATAAAAACTGTGCTGATTATGGAGATATATTTATTATTTTGGTAGTATTTCACATAGTGGCATAAACCCATGTGAGCCTTTTGCTTCAGCATTTATCTTACAAAATATGTCAAAAACACTGTGGCTGAACATCGACACTGTACGGAGAAAATGACTGCAAGTGACATTATCTATTTTTAAAACTACACCCAGTGACTCATGTGAGTTATATTTAGTTAATTTTCTGTGTAAATGATACAGTAGGAGTGTTGTAGGAGTAGCTGTCAGTAATATACTGGGCATTTGGAGAATTTCTACAATTTTGATCTTTTTAATGTTTCAAGATTTGACTCTAAAACGAGCATCTTCATATTGGCTTCAACAACTCAACAAGGACAGAGCTGTCTGTTTAAGAAGCAATGATGCTCAGTATATCATACTGTATATACTATTCAAAGTATATGTGAACACTATTCTATATTTCTTTCCATACCATCATCAAAATCATGAAAGATATTGATTGTCAATGTTGATTCTTTTCTTTTTTCAATCATTTTTCTGTAGAAAAATCAATGGATCATTTGTCACCGTCTTAGAGCTTCAGTTCTGCCCATGTGTTTTTATTGATAAAAGGTTTTTGCTCACCATAAACAAGCAAGTAGAAGTCCCGTATAGAAAAATACAGACATTAAGATGTTTAAACTCCCTACTAGCTGTTGGTTGGCTGGTCTTGTTCAAAAATAGACTCAAACACCATGGCGCCTACGAAGAGAACAAAAAGTACTTTTGTGCCTTTGAGTCTCCTGGTAATATATTTTATAATAATTATTTACAAATTCTTGGGAGATATTTTTAAGCTCAATTTATTTCCCAAAATACAAATAACCTTTTGAAGGAACGCTGTCCAACAGAAATCATAAATGAGGCTCCTTTGCATTGTAAACATGATTTTATGGTAGCACAGCCAATTTATTTTGCGCCTCAGTGCCCGGCGGATCCAAGTTTTTCTCCCATAATTTTAGCTTTTATACACGTCAAACCGGTTTTCTTCCAAAAGTTAATGATCTCTGCTGTTTGTTTTCCAGATGTGGTCAACCTGAACCTCAAGTCTACCCTCAGAGTCCTCTACAACCTGTTCACCAACTACAAAAACTCTGAGTGAAGTTTCACAGTTTTATTCCCCTGATGTTATTCTGAACGATGTCCTGTGCCTGCGACCGACGTAATACAGTAGAGCCTGGACACCGGAGACCAACTGGGACTAAAAGTCATCATAATGTAGGACTTGAACAGACCCAGGGGGGATGAGCCAGACAAAGGCTCTGAATGTTAGTATTTAATCTTCCCCGAATGTCAGTATTTATTTATTCCTTCCTCGGATGTTAACTGCAGCGCAGGAAGCCCTGCAACCTTTAGCCCTGCATTTGAATACAGAAGAAAATGTTAAAACCGGAAACTATTCTGAATTTCAACTGAACTGATTGCTTTCCCTCCAAGAGCTACACAATAACTACTGCTATCAAATCTACATTATCTATATGTGCTTTGTATAAATATTAAAGTGACGATGGATTTTTCTGCTCATGTCTGGTAGAAGCTGAATTTCTGTGGCCAGATCAGTTTGATAACACATTAAGACCTGAGGTTAAATATGTATGTACCACTTTATCAAATCAATCTTTATTTATATTTACTTTATGATTGTAACTTGAGTGCATTTCCCCTGCAAAGCTGAACACAATGTAGTCTCACTTTGTAGCAGATATTTCTGGAGGTCATAATGTATTTTACTGTACTGTAGAGCCCCTAAAAACACCACATCCCTCAAATCTATCACGTCAAACAGAAGTCAAATAGAAATGTTTAACACATCAAACCAAAGTGGTAGTTTAATGTTGGATATTTGAGTCAGGAGAAAGTTAAAAACTACTGAATCTGGAAAGAAACTCTGAAATGACTTTCAGAGGAATGACACCATGTGATAAATACCAAACATTAAAATATTGATACAGTACAACAAAAGAGTTTCTTTTAATGCTTGATGTCTTTGAACCTCTTTAAATCACTTTTGACGTGGCTGATATTAAAAGTATAAATATCCCGGTAATAATCATCAGCAGTGATTTATATATGTAATACATTACATATATACATATATGTAATGTATATGCTCTTATTATTTTAACTGGAGGAAAATTTAGATGTTCCTATTTAAAGTAACCAGATAAGTTCGAGTACATAAATATATGAGTGAGTTTACCTCACATTTTGCAAAAATAACCGCATTTAGTAGAGTTTGACACTTTTGGTTTCGTCGACACGTGTTGCTCAGGTATATTTGTCTTATTCTGCTCTCCATTGTCCTGTACTCTGCTACTTCCCACCCTCATCTCAAGATATGCTAATCAGCTTTTCATTATTACATGCTGAAAAATTCTGATTAGCATTTTTACTAAGAGCTGAGTTGAATAATTTGGTGCCACTGCTGTATTTATTTGCAGACGGTCAGCTTAACTTCCCCCACATCTTCATTTTCCAGCACATCAAAGTCTACAAATTAACATGTCATATTTATTTAATTAGGGCAAAAAAAGTGTAATGATCTTGGTTAAAAAAAAAAAAAAAAAATCCAAATAAATACATTTGCAAAAATATTAACCGAAGAAACATTTGTGTAATTGTACACTGTGTAATATTATGTTTGAAAACCATATACCATGCTCACGTCTTGATGTCTGTAGGACGTGTGAATGATTCTTGTTTGCTCTGAGCTATGCACACAATATTTCATGCCATATTTTAAAAGCTGAAGCCTTAAGTGCAGTGTGTTGTTGCTGTCCCAGGAGATCCCCAGTCAGAGTTTCTCCTCGTCGGTCGCTCCTTCTTATGGCGGCCTCAGAGGAGGCCCGGACCTCTCGCTGGCCCCGCGGTGCCACCTGGAGACCCGCTGAGATGTGCAGTGCATGAACGCATTTTAAGAAGTGGGCTGAATTATTGAGCGAGTGAATGAATGAGTCGATCTCGGCTGACGTAGTTCTGACTGTGCCTTTCTTTTATATCGTTGCCTATCAAGAAATAAATGCCTGGAATCAAACGGTGTTAGAATTTCATTTTGATCCTTTGTTGGTGTGATAGGTTAGATTCGCTTTTCTTTTGGACGAGATTGGCTTTTGAACAGCCAATTCCTGCAATTTGGGTTCAGCTAAAGGAATTATGGGTTTATTTTAGCCTTTTATTTTCTTGTCTCGTTCCTTTGTTGCTATGGTAACCTTCCACATCCCCCAAATTGCCCCTTCGTCTGGCTGATGGGTGGTCTCTTTTTCTTCTCTTGATCTACGCCGGTGCACACACAGGGGTGGCTGTCTTATTGTCTCTGTCTCTTTCTTCCCTCTTTGCCGTGCTTGTTGTGGAGGAGACGACTGGAGGCCAGGCGACGGCGAATTGATCCGGGCGGTCACAGATGGAGATGTGTGAGTGAAGCCTGAGTGGCTCAGACCTCCGAGTGTCACGTTTCTCTCGTTCCTCCTGAAGTGTAGTTTTCAAAGCAAAACAATTTTTCGCCCAAGAGTCCCCCCCACCTCCTCTACGCGTCTGTATTATTAAAGTCAGAAACACAGATCGTGACACGGAACGTAAACCCCCTCATCAGTGAGGCGCTCGGCTGCACAGCCAGAATCAAAAGAGGAAGTGCGAACTTCTTCGTCTCCTCCACTTCCTCTTGTTCTTGCTTATATTTCAACCCTGTGATCTCTTTTCCTTTAAAGCAACTGTACAAAAACGAGTGCAGTCGGGCCTTTTGCATTAATAGGATTCACAAGAGCTTCCACTCAGGTTGAGTGCAGCCACTCCAGCTCTTACGTCGCTGCAGTGACAGTATGCAGAGTTGACATCAGTTAAGGAACCCAGTTGAACAGAAGTCACCCTTTCCTGTGGCGTTGCTCTCCGAGAGCTGAAGGTAAGCTTTTTAAAAATCGACTTATTTTTGTTTTTGGCCTTGTTTGAAAGTTACTGTCAACATCAGGAAAGGGAAGCAGCAGCAAATGCACACACATAAAAAAATAAAAACAACCCAGAGAGAGAAAAGTTGCTCACAGTTGCTTTGCTCGCCTTGAGATCCAGGAAACAACAGCCTGACGCGCTCCAGGTCACGTCTGTTATGTCAGACTGTGTTACTTCATGTGTTTTCATGTGCTTCTTTGTCTCCTGCCATAAGACTGGAAATGTTTGGCGGGAGGCAGTTGCGGTCCTGCAAGTCTGCTCGGATCTACAGTGCTTGATGTGCTGTGTGTACCAGTGAGATAAGAGAAAAGGAAGTGAGGAAACTAAATATCTTCCTCTCACAGTTTGACATGTTTTGGTCCAGATCAGTTGGAATCGGGGCTTTTTCAAAAACTTCTAACATCCTCTGTCCAGCGTTGTATTCAAGTGGAGCCCAAGACTGTTTTTTCTTTTATACTTGAGAAGCTGAAATTGAAATCGGGCAAAACTTCCTCTGCACAGTAACCTGTCAGTTCAATCAACATCACACAACGCTGGTCAGTGAGTCAATCCCCAGCAGCGGCCAAGAGTCGAGCAACACGACCGAGGACACGGAATGAGACTTCCAGCCAAACACATTGCTGGAGAAAGCGTTTCTTCACTCTGCTGAGGTTTATATTTTAGCACCTCATCTGAAGGGGTTTGAACAGAGTTAACGCTTTGCAGGATTTGTTGACAGGCCAGCCAGCAGCAGTGGATTTCTCACCTTGAGGGGGAACGATGGAGGCTGACATCTTCCAGTATCACAAAGAGGAAGACACGCTGGATGTTGAGTCTTTTCAGGGTACGTGTGCGTTCAGCAGACTGGTAAATCTCCAAGCGCAGGCTCAGTTACCCACCCGCGAAGCCAGTCAATCTCACTCAGTCAGAGTTGATTGGAGTGGCAAAGTGAAATGGCATGTTTCAGCTCATTGACGTTAATCCCTCATACAGACATCAGTGGAAACCATGCCGCTGTTTTTGAGGAGCATCACATCACAGCTGATTCAGCGCTTTGGTTTAATCTCATCGATATCCATGCAGTCACCTCTCCAGAATTGTGTGAGCGGCGAGGCTCGGTTGGTGGAGCAGTCGTCTCCTAATGGAAAGGTTTCAGGTTCAATTCCCATCTCCACAGCTCCATGTGCCGAAGTGTCCTTGGGAAATACACTGAACCCCAAACTGCTCCCACTGGAGTGACAGTGCCTTGCATGGCTGCAGCCTCCGTGTGCGTGTGAATGGGTGAATGCAATTAGTGGTGTAAAGTGCTTTGATACTGTTGATATATATTTCACATAAAAAGAAATATTTTGGTTTTACTGTTTAGAATTTTAGCTTAAGTACTGTTAAAAAAAAAAAAAAAAAATATGACAGGAACATGTCTGTGGATCAATAAGATATGAACACTTTAATTTTGAATTCAAGTACAGTCTTCAGTGTGACCATACATATAATTCTAACAACAAACGGAGCTTTCATACCTCAAGACGGAGTGTGACTTTTTATCCTTCTGTTCCTAAAAGGGATTGGCTGTTATTAATGTCTGGACCAAAGTAATTCTGAGACCAGACTCTTGTGTGGGTTGCTAAATTCTTCCTACTGAGCATGATGTGTAGTCCTGATTTTCATCACGGTTTTTTTTCCCTCCAAAATTATCACATTGTAAAAATACAACGTAGATGCTTGAAGTCATTTTTGTCCTCATTTAAACCTGCAATAGCTCCTATCCATCTTCTTATGCAACTTCAGGGAATGGAGCTCATCCCAGCTATGGACAAAAGGCACCCTGGACAGTGCGCAGATCCATTATTCATTCATTGCATGTCTTCAGAGTGCAAGATAAATCATATTCTGTCCAAAAATATAAACAATAAAGCCCTAAAGCCTGGAATCAAGCCACCGTCTTCATGATTGTGATATAACACTGTTGACCCTTACATCACTGTGAAGATTGAAACAGCTTAATTGTGATTTTACATTTACAGTGCATTACGGCTACTTTATTCACTTCCGAACAAAATGTGTTGTCGGTATTTTTGTTTGGTAGAGCAGGGGACGTAAGGATCAAAAAGTTTCGGTTACATTCCAAAGATTTCAAGTTTATTTAACGAGTCTTGTACAAAGAGCTTCACTTTATTTCAAAACTGCCCTTGTGCTGTTTGATAAAGCTAAATGTTTGAAGTTGCGGTTTAAATGAGATGCGTCTACATTTTAAAGAACTTAGTCCTGTTTAAAGAAGTGTGTGGTTAGAAAAGTCAAGGTGGAATGTTCATGTTTTAGATTTAGAGGTCTATGTCTTATTTAGGGACTCAGGATCCATTTTAACAAGAAGCTCTGATCTGAAAACGATCAGATTTTTCAGATGAGATGGTGTTAAAAGATTAAAACACTGGCTCCATTGGGAAACACCTGTCTGTATCAAAGAAGTGAATATATAAACAAATGTATGCATATGTACTAAAACAGTTAGTCCATCACTATGCTCATTGCTGTTCATGATGTAGAATCTTATGGCTCAATATTGCAATTAAACTTTTAAATAGCGAAAAAATAAATAAATGAATGTGTATTTCACCAATAATGAAACATGTTTTCACACACAGGAGAGAAGAGAAAGGTCATTCAGCCAGCATCTTTAAAAGACCCCAAACTTGAAAAGCTTAAGGAGGTAAGAAATCTGCAAACAGGCGTTCATTTAAGAATCTGTCAAAATGTGAAGTCAAAGCTCCTCCAGGAAAACCACAGAGCTGCATTTGTGAATTGCATACAGCGATATCTACACATAAAGCAAATGAAGAATGCAAATAATATCGCATGCAGGGAAGCAGCGAAAATGAAATGAACATAATTACAAGAGGTGACAGGAGACAGCTCTGCCACAGCAAGGAGCCAGATTTTAAAGCACAGTTTGAGATAAAGATGGCAGAAATGGAAACTCAAAACAAAGCTGGCATGTCTTGTACAAGAAGAAAACAAAAGAAATGTCAGGTATTTTCAAGCAGCGCTTTGTATCTGTCGCCATTTTCACCTAATTTAAGATCAAATTATCTAAATTTATTAGAAGAATTAAAAAAAGATTTCACATGGTTTTTGTTTTATTTTTTATCCCTCTGACTGGAACTAGTGGTTGGAAATGAGAGGGTTTCATGTGATTATGTGATGAATTATGTCTTGGTAGGCGCTGGTTGACTGGATCAATAGGAGTTTGAGAGCAGAGCACATAGTGGTTCAGAGTCTGGAGGAGGATCTGTTTGACGGGCTGGTACTTCATCACTTGCTGTGTGAGATAAGACACATTTTGATATTCCATTAATTGCATGCCTTCCTTTTATTCGAATTAGAACATTAAGAAAAAGAAAAAAAAAAGCTCTGAGCTAGAGCATCCATCCAATCAAAAATAATGACTGTCTCCATGCAGCCAGACTGGGTGGTGTGCACTTGCCCGTGGGGGAGATAGCACTGACCAGCACGGCTCAGATCCACAAGCTGGAGGTGGTCCTGGAAGAGCTGGACAAGAGACTGGGTCTGCAGGACAGCAGTGGGATCAAATGGGACGTCAAACGTGAGTCACGCAGCTGGCTGAGCTTCAGCGGCTGAGCAACAAGTGAACAAATGTTCTCTGCTGGCACACATTGCTGCAGGATTTGGTGTTTGCTCGTTACCGCCATATAAGCTCACACCAACTGTGAGCGATATTAGAGGAGATAAAATGTGCTGGCATTATTTGGATCCCTTTTAATTACCTGGATTATTTCACACTTGGTGCTTTGGAGGAAGCAAAGAGAGGTCAAGTTAATAGCTGGATTTTTGAACACTCAATTTCTAATTCAAATAATCCCTTTTTATATTTTGTTATGGTAGAAGTTGTACATAAAAAGTATCATGGTTATGGGGTGTCCATACAATCACAATACTTGGGATTGGCACACAGGTTCAGTTTGATTCAACAAATTTCTGATTATGTCAAAATGAGTGAGACCTTTGGCTTCTTCATATCAATACAACATCTCCCAAAATATCTTTCCAACAGCTGTTAGATCTTCCTGTCCTTCTTCCTCTTCTTTGCACCTCCAGCACCGGCTCCTCACGCACATAAAACAGCTTGTAGCAACACAATAATAACAAGAACAACACAATATAGTAGAAATAATTTCATACAGCATTTGAGAGAGACTGTGGGCGTACAGCCTGGGGATGCCACAGCAGAGGATTTCTCCTGAACAGAACCTGAAAAATAACAAACACTCTGTCTTTGCCTCACAACTTAACCTACAAGGACAGAGATCAGCTTCCTAGATGGATGGATCTTATGTAGCACAACAGCAATTCAAAGTTAGACTAGATACTGAGCTGCTGATTTGGGAAAATCTACAGTGACTGACTGCATTTCAAAATCGTCGTCACAATATTTTGGCTTCTATTTTGTACAGTAGGAGGAAATGTGTTCGTGAGCAACGGCTTTTACATTTCTTTTTTCCCCAAAAGGCGGACATATTTGAACAAGAAAATGCAGAAAATGACGAGCACCGGTGATTGAAACAAAATCAGGAATCGTTATTCTGATAAAATTGGTCATTTTCTTCTATCGTTTCACAATAAACTGTATGTTTCACCAGTTGAAAGCTCCGAATGTGCGGCATCAGAAGTAACTTTTTGGGGGCTGATCCACAACACAATTGAATGATTAAATTAATTTGATGAAATTAACACAGCAATGCTGGATAATATTCGGACAGCTGCAGTGTGGTATGTGCTGGCAGGTTGCCAATCCATCTATATAGAAAAAAAAAAGAGAGCCAGCGACACATTCACACCACGGTGAGGCTGCAATTCAACCAGGAATATTTCAGCTTTGAAGCAAGAACACAAAAACCCACCAAACACATTTGATTTACAGGCATTGTCAAAAACTATCTGATGTATTCAGAGGTCATTAAATAGAAATGTTTTTTTAATTTTTTTTTATTTTCTCTGTTTACTCGCTCCTGCTTCTCTCTGTTTTCTGTCACATCAGCAAATGGTTGATTCTGGTGTATTTTGTTCTCTGTTTGACTGTCAGTCATCCACAGCAAAGACCTCCTGGCCACTCTCCATCTCCTGGTTGCCATGGTGAGATGTTTCCAGCCTGATGTGGATTTGCCTCCGAACGTCAAAGTTGAAGTCGTAGTGGTGGAAGTGAGTCTCATCTTGAGCTCGAGCACCTTTTTCTACTCCGTGTCAGTCTGGAAGCAACTCATTGGGTGGAATGGCTGCTCAGTTGTGTTTCACTTTCATTTCCTCACAGGTCAGCAAAAGTGGAATCAAGTCAGATGTGCAGACAGAAGTCCTCACAGAGGAAAGGTGAGGTGATTTTTATCCTGATGGATTCAGTGGACAGGAGAAAAACACAGGACTCATTTTGATTTTTGTTGGGGTTTTTTCACCCTCGTCAGCAGGGACGCAGACGCAGCTTCCCTCAGCAATACTGAAAGTGAGTGAATGTGGTCACAAGTTGAGGAGGTGGAACATCTTGAATGTCGTCCAAACAGCATTACAGCCCACTGACATTTATTTTCTGCCTGTCTGGTCACCCAGGGGAGGATCCCATAGAGCAGCTGCTGAAGCTTGATGCTCACAAGGTCAACACAGTGAAGAAGGTACAACAAGGACAAGGGAAGTGCTGAGACAGCCAGGTGTTCACTCAACTCCGCTGTGAGAGACAAGCCGTAGTGCTCTCAAGACAGATGAATACTATTCAGAATTCACACAACATATGCGTTATGGATGTAGTGTTACTACTGTAGGGTTAAATGAGACATCAATCTTGTTTATAGAAGTAAACTGTAATTTCTTCATTCATTATTGATAGAGGTCTCTTCTTAGTTTCTTTGTCTAAAAGGACATTGTTTGTCAGTACACCTCAATGTAAAGATATTTAGTCATATTAACACAGAAAGGAGCAGAAAATCTTCACATTGCTGAAGGAGAAACTCAGGATTAGCATTGTTCTTGAAAATGAGTGCAGAATTCCACTTGCTTTAGTCATGGAATTCGTTAATCAGTTTCTGCAAATAAATTTGTTATCAGGTACTCGAAAAACATGAGATAAACAAACAAATTCCAAAAAATGTGTCAGCTATGTAAAATAAACGCTGATGTTAATTTGCATGATTTTTTGTACAAGTAAATGAGCTTCATGTCATAATACATGGGTGATGCGTTCATGTGCATGAAGTAACTCCGCCCTGCTGCGCTCCATGGCTGACCAATCGTTCTCCTCAGAGGAAAATCTCCTCTCCTCAGAATGTATTAACTTAGATGTTGCCATGCGGAGAGAAGAATTAAAAAGGTTATATTTCCATCTGAAGTCTAAAAAGTTAACACACCGTTCATGCTGTGACAAAGTCATTGTTGGAGGAACTTCTCATTCTATACATTGAACTTATAACTGAAAATGTCTGCTTTCATTTCACGCTCACTAATCTGCCCTCTTCCTATTTTCAGGCCATCTTACATTTTGTCAACCAGAATATGGCAAATGTGGGGCTTCAGGTGTCTGATATAGACAAACAGGTATCAACTAGATTCTAAAGATTGATTCCTGACGCATATATACTGATTCATTTCCTTTCCCCTTGAGGTAATGTGCCTGTCCTCTGACATGTTTCCATGTCCCATGTGTCTCCTGTTCAGTTTGCTGATGGTGTGATTCTGCTGCTGCTGATTGGACAGCTTGAAGGTTTCTTCATCCCCCTCTTTGACTTCAACTTGACCCCTGTCAACCACTCTGAGATGGTAAGATATGGACTCATTTTGGATTCATGAAACATTAAGAGCCTCCTCACAGAGGTGATGTGTCAATACCGAGCAGAGGCTCACTTAACATTTAACTGTTATAAATACATCCGGCCTGTGGCAAATAGGTGATGTGGGTTTCATTTTCAACATATATTAAAAATTTTATTCAATGAAAATTTCATTAACAAAAAACCAAAAACATTCTATATGGACTTCCAGTTTTGTTTTTTTTAAACCATCACTATCTGATTAATTTCAACACAGAGTGCTTTAGTTTGATTTACAACTTCAACTGATATAAAATAAAATTGTCTTCATCTTCTCTGACCTAATCACATCTAATTCCTTTGTGAGCAGAGTGGATAATGAAATACAACACTAAGATCTGATTCTAAATGGAGACTATTGCAATATGTGCTATGAGGAAATTACTTCTTCCACAATTACCATAAAGAAAAGTATATGCAGCATTTCTTCAGTGTGATGGCTCACTTGCAATGCTCCCTTTGGTTTCACTTTACTTGGAAGAATAAGATGATGCAGTGTGAAAGCTACACCTATAATTATCTCACTGAAAACATACATGTTGAATTAACTGTCACGGTTCACACTCGAGACTCAGGTGCGGACAGAAACATGGCAATCACGAATACTCTCGGAGCACTTTTTTAATAAACGACGTGGCAAAGAACTCAAACCAGAAACACAAATAAGCAGAACTCTAAAAAGCCAGAATTACAAACTTAGCCCAGTAAATACAAACTAAACCCATCCAAACAGAACCCCAGAATAATCAACACAGATACACTACGCAGGCTAAGGAACCACCCAAACAAAGCTATTAGGACCCAGCGTATGCTGCAGCCCGAAGGGCGGTTGTCAGGGAGTCTTGTGCTGAAGCTGTAGGAACGGGCCAACAAGCAGAGTCACAGACAGGAGCTTGGTGCAGCAGGGTGGATCCAGAACTGCAGTAGGGGAGAGATAGACTCAACGCAGGGCAACACAGACTAAGGCCAGGCCAGGCGAGGCGAGGCGAGGCGAGGCGAGGCAGAGCAGGGTACAACTAACTGTGGGTAGTTTTACTGTCCGGCGCCGAGTCTTCATCTGATGCCAGCTTTATAGGGAGAGAGGTGCACTGTTGGGTGAAGCCACGCCTGCCGCAGGTGAGTGCACTCAGGTAATCAGCGACTGCACTCCTCCACACCTCACGCAGCATGCAGCACACACCCACCGAGGAAAAAGGAAAGGAGGGAGGGGGAAGGGAAAAAATGCTGCCAGTAGGCAGAGCCAGAAATGGAGGTCATGACATTGACACCACACCTATTTAGTTGCAGATATGTTCCAAATGTATTGCAGATACAATAATATATACCAAACACACTATAAATAACATGCACATTGAGTTAATCTGGTGATTTAAACCCTGGAACAGTGTTGTACACATGTAGATACAACCGGTCTGTCATCAGCCATAAAAAAATTTTTTTATAACTTACTGCCACCGAAAAGCAACATTTGCTGCATTAAGTTGAATTTGCTGACTTTATTTGATATGTTTCAACATGCTTCTCGCAATCTGTCACCAAATTAAGGGGGCTGATAAAAGGGTCAAATTTGCCACAGTCTACGAGTAGTTCTTTCTCTTGAATTATTTTAATCACTTCTCGTGATCAACACATATGTCAAGAGCGTACATATGAAAAAGCATGTTCTTTCAACTTAAAAGTGTTTATTTCTGACGTTTGAGTGTGTATGAGTTACAGAATTTCCACAAATTTCACTTAAATTTTACTTTTCTGGATAAAAATGTGGTGTGATTCTGTTTGACCTCCAGGTTCACAATGTGACTTTGGCCTTGGACCTGCTGAATGATTGTGGCCTGCAGATATCTGATGTGGCTCCACAAGGTGAAAGAGCCCTCTTGCTTCATACAAAAAAACCCACTCTGACTTGTTTACACATTTTGAAATGCCATTCACGGTGAATTGGAGAACGAAAACAAAGACTGAAAAACAAAAACAATAACAGCGGAAGACCCGTGAGTAAAATGATTATAACAAATGCCACTCAGGCTTCAAGATAGCGGTGTCAAACTAATGCAGATGATCTCCTCTATCAGGAGTGTTTATCAGTGAAACCCCACAATCTGTTTGCGTATCAGGAAGGAAATCGCTCGGGTAGTTTGAGTTAATCTCCGCAGCACTGCGCGGTGAGGCTTTGACAGTATTTTGGGAGGGGAAGACCGAAGTGCAGAGGGAATTTGAATGAGTGTGAATTGCGTCTGGATGGGCAGCACTGCAGATGATTGGCTCAGTCCGAGGCCATCATCGTTCATTTGGAGGAGGGGAGCGTGCGACAGTCTCAAGGGGACGGTGTCGCTTGGTGACCGCTGATAGACACAGAGATTTAACCTCGCCGCTATGGCTATATCTGAGGAAGATATGTAATTTATATTCATGAGCACAGCTACTGCATATCACACAGTAATCAGGACGATCTCTAGAAATATCCGGAATGCATCTCTTCACTGTAAAAATGGCTGCGGGGTCTCAGATGTTTGCGAGCTACAACTTACAAGTGAAAAGATTAGATTGCAGCTTTCTAACCACGGAATAATGTCTTCTTTAATTGTGCCATAAACTATAAACCAAACATAATGCATCACAAAATGTCAAATATGATGCAATGTACATTTTTTTTAATGCTAACTTAATAAGTTTAAACGAAATCAGTATTTGTACCCTGAGTTAACCAAAGATTGAAAGAGAAAGTTTAGTATGGATGGAACAAGTTGTGGCACTCTGTGGGTCTGAATGTACAATATGTAATATTAAATATTTTCAATGTTCAGAAACTACTGTCATCATGTAATTTAAAAGTGTTTTGTGCTGTATGTTGATTTTATTTGTAATCCAGTTAAGTATACAATCTAATTTTGCAATATCACACTATGGCACAAGACGTTCTTGTGAGAAACACAAGCATTCAGTTTATGTTCAGTCTTTTAAGTGAAGCAGAAGTTGCCAGTTCTTGAAAGTTTAATAGTAAGAAAACATTATTATTGGAAACACTCTTGTCAAACTGGATGCGGGATGCAACAGCCAATGCTGACATGATTAGTAAGAAACAGGACTGAATCTAGCTAATAAACATGTACATTTGCCTGGAACCATTTCACTTTTGATCTGTAATTTCTGTCAGAAACAATATTTATCACATTGTCCTTGATTCCATGCACATCTCCTTAAATGTCCTGTTGTGCCTAATTTTATGGACCACACTGTATTTATTCAACTCTAAAGGGACGATTCAATCAAAGATTTCCTCAATTGTCAGCAAATTCTATTTGCATGATTACTTGCGATATTTAAAAATGTAATCAGCTGCAAATCCAATTTTTGCAAGATTGTAGTGATTAAAAGTCCATGACTTAATATTGCTTCATTCAGAAGCTCTTTTCAGTGAATATATATATCCCGAGGATAGTTTGAACTGCACAGACGCAGTACTGTTGGACTGATTAGTTTTGAGTCTGGAGTTCTAATCACTGTATACCTGTGTTTGGGTTGACTCCAAATAAACGAGACAGAAATAGAGAGAGACTGACACAGTGAGTTACCGACTGGTTTAAGTGTGTGAAGTAATCAATGGCAAATGGATCAACTTCGCTTCCCCGTCAATCCACTATTGACAGGATGAGCTTTCTCTGTGAGCTTCAGTCTCCCTCTCCCTTACCCTCAACGGAACCTGTCAGCCAGACAGCCTGTAATTGCAGAATAAATCCTAAACACGATAACTGTTAATGTAAAGACCAGGAACATTAATCTGAGCCAGGAGCGAGCAGCTAATTTAATTCATTTTTAGTGTCTTTTTAATTAACGGCATAATTGCTGAGCTGGAATGAGGAGTCCCAGTACTCAGAGCCTAAAAAGGCTCCATGCTCTGTGCATTAATGGGGTTAGCCACTGGTGGAGTCTGTCTTTATGACACATTTATTTGGTTAGTGTACCTCACGATAGAGGGCAATTTTATCATGATCGCATCTCTCCAAGGACGTATTGATTAGCTTAATGTTTTTGTGTCCCCTTGATCTATGACCTGTTGGCTCGCATCATGAGATTAGCCATTAGCTAATGCTGGTCACAGGTTCATCATATTTTCACTGCCGCTGTGGTCGAAGGACACTAATGCATGTTATTTCTCTGGACTTTTTTGGCAGATATTGTCTCGCAGGACATGGCAGCCACCATGAAGGTCCTGTATTTGCTGTTCAAGAAGCACAAAGCCAAATGAGAGAGGACGTCGCATAAAAAAATAACTGAGCACCTGAATCTGTGGAGCGTTCAGCCAATCACACCGAGGATAAATCACGGACCGGCCACTGTAACAGGGTTTTAACGAAACAACACTTTAACAAAACAAGCAGACGTATGCATGGATTACGCAAAAGTGAAATTTTCTATGTTTTTACAGAAAGAAATAGAGGTTGAAGATAATTAAACGGTTAACTTGAGACAAACAATTAAAGTTGTGGTTTTTAAAGGGGCAACAGAGAGCTTCAGGAGGGAAGCGCAACAAAGAAAATCCTGAGCGTCAGAGGGAGGACTTTTCCTTGCATGATTCTTTGCTTAGATTTTTGGAAACGAACTTGATCAGAAAATAATAAAACTATTGATCATTATCATTTAGCATCTATGCAAAAGTGTCGCCTATACCCAGACTACAAGTAACGACTAAGCAGGTATTTCATATGAAAAGGAACCTAAATGGCTGGATAAGACTTTTAAATCCTGTAAAAGAACATTTGAACATTCTGTAGGTATAAATAACCAGGGCATAAAACTTGAAGGATCAAGGTTGAACTGATGGAGGCAGCTGCAGCAGCAAAAGGACTTTGGCATGAGCGTATTTGAAGATGGAGAGTGAAAAGGGGGCTGAGTTATGGCTGACCGCTCCTGACTGAACCACTAATGGGAAAAGCCCGACCGAAGCAGCTGATGCAAGTCAGGTGATGCCGACGCAATTTTCATCGGCCTACTTCACAAAGACTCCTGCGGAGAGCTGAGTACACGGCGGCATTGATTTTAACAAAAGCAATAATTTGGGTTTTGACAAGCCTCACAGACAAACTTCCCTGAAATAGATGGGCAGCACAGCAAGAATGTCGTGAGTTCAAATACAGGGCCTTTCTGTGTAGCGTTCTCCTGTGGTTCTCCTGGCGAAAAAAAAAATTAAAGTTCACAGTGATCATTAAAGTGCATACAGTAAATTCCCAAGTACTGCCACTGCTTTGTTTGTTATACAAGGACCAAAATGTTCACGGAAACAAGGCAGCCGAGTCAAGTGAACGGCACTTAAGGGAGCATTTTCCAGCACATGCCCAATTGACCTGATTCAATTGCTTTGGGATAATTCCTACCTGAACAAACTAGAATATGCGTCAACATGGAAAATACATTTTCTGTTATGGTTTGTCACAGATGTCTGCTGTATCCTCTTTCTCTCTCTCACTTTCCCACCAAACTGTCTGACATGAGCTATAATGCACTCATCCTTAACCCTGTTCATCCTCACGCTACAGCTAAGCTAACTACATGCACCAGTGGAGGCTGTAGTTAACGTGAGCCTTGACTCTATGAGGGATGTGTATCACTTTTGTGATATACATGTTTCAATTTTCAAATGTTTTATGAGGAATATGTAACTGTCTGGTTATTTATCTAGTACACAAACATATCTCCTCTGAGGTTGGCTCGGAAACATCATCACACTGGCCAGCTGACACTATATGGTGGCCATTTTCAAGGATGGCTACCAATTTTAACAACGTTATTGCATATTTGAGATATAAACTTAAACCTATAAAAACACCCAGGTTTTTACAACCTGCCTGTTCAGAGAACCATAATCCCATAAAAAAAGATTTTCTGTGCTATCGTGCCTGTTTTACAATTTCTGATCGTTTGAACATGTTTTCTTAGCTTTTCTTTTTTTTCTTTTTTTACATGAATTGTTGTCAGTTACTTTAATTAGAATGGTCATTTTTGTGCTATTAACATTTTAGCTGATAGCCAAAAATATTAAATAAGAAAATATGTTTTAAGTATCTGCATACTCATTAGTATTTATATGCCTGCACAGCACATTGGTCATTAATGAAAGCTATCATTTGTTCATATGCTAGCAGTGTAAGGGGGAATAGAATAATTGATTAACAACTATATTTCAATATTTAATATTTTCTTTTGTATTAATATCTTATTATTAATTTCTCAAAAAGTGTTGGGTGTAGTTGTTGCTTCCTTACAGTTTTTCTTCTCTCTTTTTCTTTCCCCTGTCGCTGTCCTTCCTTTCCAGCCGGCTTTGTTGGAACATAGCACTTTCCTTTCTGATAATAGCCCTCCTCTGTCTTTGACTGTTGCTTCTCAATAAACAACACGTGATGTTTTTTTCTTTTCTGCTTCCTCGTATCTTCTTGCCGACAATTTGTGTGACCTCTTTTTCCTTTTTTCCCTCCATTAAATTGTTCACCACCCAATGTCATACTATTGTGTAGGATGCACTGAAAAACAGGATTCAATTCGAACAGAGCACAGTTTGCTAATTTGCCAAATCAAAAGTTAAGAAAAACTGGAGAAAAGAAAATGCATTTGATTATGCCGTTTTACAAACACGTGTAATTTCTTCTTTTCAGTTATGCAAGTTATGCAAACCATTAGTGAATTCAGATTTCACAGGAAATTGGCTATATTCACCATTTTTTTTTACTGTTAGATTTAAATAGAATAACATTATTTACAAAAGCATTTCGCCTTGTAGATTTGTTTTGTCTACTAGCAAATTGCAATGTTTGTTTAATTGTTTTTGTCTCAAGGTTAAAGGTTGAAGTGCAAACAACATCAATGTTTTAGACTCCTTTCCTTCCCTCCAGTTTGCTTACAGACGTCTGCTGACATTCAGAGTACCAGTTCATTTTCTTGCATCAGGTTGATGGAAAATGGTCCTTATACATATTTTATTACCCTGACATTTGGAAAAAGTTAACATAAAATGTATTTTGAAGGCAGGTGGAAACATCACAGCCGTAAAAAGCCAGAGAGTGAGAGTGACTGAGGTGTGTGCTGCTCAAACTCATCATTTCGTGACCATTTTAATGGACAGTTTGTGTCACAAAAAAAAATCCAAATGGCTTCTTCCAAATTTACAGCCCTTCACCTTGAATGATTGTAAACGACATTGCTTGTTGAAAACTGAATTTGAGTGTAAATCCTACTGGAGTACACGGTCAGACCACGAAAGACCAGTTTTAGTGAAGTGATGCTAATTTTGTGAATTTCAACATCTTGCAAATGCAACTTTATGCAAAATACACAAAGGCTGCAATGGAAATACTTTGGTAGCCACACATCAAATCTCAAATACAAGGTATAGTATAGTACAAACAATCGCTGTAGCTCACATTTCCTCTCGGACGCTTTGCAATTCCTCACAAATTTAACTTTGGCGGCATTTGGCCTTGGGCTCATATAAATGTTATTTCAAGAAGAGACTGTTCTGAAAATACAGCCGTTATCTGAATTCAAAGATACACAAATACATTACTGTTAGTATTTTTTCTCTATTGATAGTGAAAATCAGTAACCCCTCCAGGAAGTTTCAGCCTGTGTCTACTGTCACCAAATTTCATCAAATTGAATGTCAAAAAAATATTCCACTGCTAGTGTGATAAAATTTGCCAGAATTATGGAAGAAAACAATACAATGTAGAATGAAAGTTCAACAAACAGGAATATAGAATTTAGTTTTCCATCTGACACATTTATCACATGCTACCAAATCAATATTTTTCTTCTTATCAATCTGCTTTAGCTTTGTTGATTTTTCCTCAGTAAAAACATGATGTAATGTTAGAAATCCTTTGTTGTTTATAAGTTTATAAAGCCTCTCTCACCCCCATACCAAACAATGCTATGTTTAAGGACCTTGGGAATCTGGACTCTTTTCTGTGTTGTGAAGTGGAAGTAATAAAAAGACCTTTTGTTTAAAAGATGCGGCTGCATGCAGTGTGACATGTTAGGATAAACAGTGCTCGCTGATGTTTTTATAGTTTATAGGCATTTTTCTGGATTGATTCATAGACACAGTTCTGCCATAGTGATGCATGTGCATATGAAGTAACACAGCAATTATCAATAAAACACAACATAATGTTTTGATTAAAACTCAGATGGAGCTTGCACAAGAACAGCCTCCATATTATTTTCTTCTATGCAATGTTAATACATTGCAGATACAAATACAAATACATACATACAAATGCAAATACATTACAGACTTAAATGCAACAACACCATTTTGTTTTATTTTTCTTTGGGTTTTTTTCAAAGAAGTTATGTCAAATTTGGAATATAGCATTAGCCACAGACCACCGAATGTTTCCATCCAATATTACAAGATACCTTTTGATAAGTTTTATGTCCTTTACTGGTCTCACAAAGCTCCTTGTGGTACCTTGTGCTAAAGTAGTATAAATGTGAAGCCGGCTGTTCTCTACTATTCTTTGTCCATATTTTACTCAGATTATGAGAGATGTTTTCACCAGAGAAAAGTACGCTTTTACACAGTGTGCAGTGTTTCTAAAAAGTCTCATTAAACAGATTTTATTTCTCTTTTGCTCTGAAATGTCCAGATGTTACTCCCTTGATTCTCAGTCTTGTTTGCTTCCAAAGTGTCTTCATCTAACTACCAGCAGTTCCTGGTAATTGGTACAAGCGCTGCAGTCTGACGACTGGCTCGACACTGAGACAAGCCGGATAAATCCCGAGCCCGTCCAGGCATCTATGTGTAAACACTTGTATGTCTTATATTTATGCTTCCAACATTAGCAGAAATCACAGAAGATGAATGTATTTTAGCCTTTGTGCACATATCAAAGTAAAGGTCACATCTTACACTGACACCATCTTCCTCGTCTTCTCACCACCACCACTGATCATCACACACATAAAACGGGTTGATACAACATAATAGGAAATAGAGATACATAAGTCAAGCCCACTTTTCAGCAGCAAATGACGATATACTAGAAATCATTTCATACAGTTTTTGAGACAGACTGTGGGTGTACAGCCTGGAGTCGCTGCAGCAGAGGATTTCTCATAAACAGATTCTGAAGAAAACAAATGTTGTCTCCCTGCCTGGAAACCCACTGGACAAATACATGTCGGAATCCATCCAAAATGTTGACAGGAAACATGAGTAATATCTCCCTCACTTGTCACACTGAACAGATGTAATGCTGGGTGTGTATGGAAACTGGAATGGAGCCAAAAGAGCAGAATCAGTAAAGAAAAAAAAAAACCTGCTTGTCCTGCTGCTTCTTAATAATATGTACCGGTATGCTTATATTTACCCTTGCAAAGACAACTAAAGGTGCACATGGACATTACAAATCACTTCACTGTAACCCTTCAAGCTAATCTTTTATATACTGAGTAGTTCCCAACTTTGCCTATCAGGCCTCGTCGATGGCCCTGTGCTGTCCTCTCTTTTCTTTCTCGAGCTGCTCTGTTCCTTTTCTCTGGGAGTTTGGAGAACTCTGTTCCTGCCTGTTGCATTTTGCTGGAGAGTCCCCTGGAATTGCCCTCTCTCAGCAAAAGCCTCAACAACTGGCCCTCTCTGAAGGACCTCCTTCCAATTGCTCACCTTGCTACCTGCTTTCAAAGCTTTTCCTCCAGAGACGCATCTCTCTGCGGGTTCTGTCAGAGACTTCATTTCACTCAGTCACTCAGTTATATATGTCCAAATGGGCATCTTTGCATGTTCCATCTTTTTCTGCATGGTTCCCACTGATCAGTTTGTTCTCTCCGGGGTGCCACCTGGCAAGGAAGTGAGCTGGTAGCTGAAAGACAACACATGTGCAGTTTAGGTAGCAACAGTAGTGGATCTCTATTTGTCGTACCGACCCACCGACCGACTGACCGACCGACTGACCCCATACTCTTCAGGTCTATATGAAAATGCAGCACCAGTTCTTTCATACACACATTTTAGTCCCAGAAATCTAAAGGCCCCAATCCTGTAAGCACCACAGTCAGATTCTGAAAAAAGGCTCAAAAAAGTGACCTATAAAAGATTTTTTTTGTACAAAGACTATCCAAAAGGGTCAACACATTTAAAGTCGCTGGTGAACAGAAGGCACATTACTAATGAGACTGTCTCCCAGTCACATTGGACAACACAACCCACAGTCCTAAATGAAGCAAAACGGTCAGAGGGGAGCAGAGGGAAAAGTGGCAGATTCTATTTATAGAGTGATGACAACTCAGAGTGGAACCGGAGGAATTTAAGTGGGGATCTGAGGCTGGACTGAGGTTAGAGGTCTTCTCCTCTGCTGCTTTGGTGGACCTTTGGAGACGTACATAATCACACACGAGAAGTAAAAGACATCTGCGATGAGACCATTTCCCAACTAATAATGAGCCTTGCATCAGTATCAACAAATAACAAACGTTTCGTGAGTGCTGCTAAACTACACACTTGAGAGTTATTAAAGACATGTGTGTATAAAAACCCATCCATCTTCTATTTGTCCAGCACAGGATGTCTGGCTGCTGGAGCTGCTCCCTGCTAACTGGAAGCCCATGTATCGGGGAAATGTGCAAACTCTGCACAGAAAGGCCAAACACGGATTTGAACCCATAACTCTTACTATGGGTTACTTACTATGGTGAAAGAGAGAGCTAATATACCCTGGATGGAAGCCACAGTAGGAAAATGATCAAACAGTTATTTCAATAAATATCACTACCCTGTGACTGTGATTGTATTTGCTAATTAAGTACATACCTTTTTTTTAAAGTTATCATTTCTGATCAGATTTGATGTATTTCATGAGTGACATGCTCGATGACAGATGTCCAAGTTCTATTTATAATTGGTCTATAATATACCTAAGTCTGATAGATGCTTCTGGCTTTATTACAAATTAACAATAAAGTGATGCACCCATACCTCTAGTAAGTGTCCAAGCCCCTTGTATATTTTTCCTGGATGTTTAAATAATCCATTAAAGTAAGTTGTGGTCTTTGATTTCAAATCTAAAAATGAATATTCCTGATTAGATTTTCACCCAAACAAATCATGCTATTTTCTCTCAGGATCATGCTTGTTATTTTGCTGAAAACAAATGATCCCGATTGTCAACACTTCCTCTTTGCTACTGTGACCGAGGCAGATATAAAGAAAAGTGATTTAAACTGAGTTTTGTTTTGTTTACCCTCATTTTTTATGCCACAGACGATGGATTCTCCTGTGGGAAACTTGTCCTCTAAATATGACCCACCCTTAGTATTTATAGCGAGTGGGGGTTTAAGCTGCTTACCAAACACGGGCGTCTTTTCAAGTGGGAGGTCACTGATGGACTAAGAATCACCCAAGAGATCAGGACAAGTCCCAAAAGAAAACAGCCAGAACTTTTGTTCTTCAAAAGTCACATATCAAAACATCCTCCATATTTACCAAACATCAAAAGGTAATTTGCATTAGACTGCAAGTGAAACTATATGAACGCAATTGCATCTTTTATTGTAAAGGTAGTGTTTTGCTGGGCCTGCACTGAAAACAGACATTTATGCAAGCAATACACGAATACAAGTGGTGGAGTTGCATCAGCTATCCATGTTTTCATCAGCAATTCAAGAGCATTTTAAAATAATTTTAAAGGCATATCTACAATCCTCAGCTACACATGTTGGGACTCTCAATGCAGCTTCAGAGGAATTACATGACAGAAACTTTTACGAGTGATTTTATATGTCACATAACTATGACATTCAGAGTCAGGGCATGTAGGTTGCAATTTCAAAACATTAACAGTTGGTAGATCCCCAAGGTTGTGTCAATGATTTGGTTTTTATATTGGATGAGTGTTTGCTCAATAAAAGGGCAACTGCTATGATGCAAGAGGTCATTTTACTCTTTCAAAACCAAAGAATCATTTATAAACTTTTTTTTATTGTTTTACATGTAAATGTGTGTGTGTGTATGTATGTGTGTGTATATGTATGTGTATACAGACTGTATATAACTGTACTTGAGGTTTTTTTTTGTCACACAATTGTTTTGTTTTGTTTGTTTGCAGCCCTGGCCTGCTTTTAATGTTATCTTTCTACCCTGTCTACTTGCTGTGTGTGCCTCTGGGGTTGTCTCCTCACTCAACTGGATACTCGTCAATCAATTTTCTCATCAGCCTGAACCTTCATTACCCTGCTTCCTTCCCCGCTTGTCACCAGTTTCTCAGTTTTGCCAGTGTGGTGAAGAGTTACTGTATGGGTCCTGAGTTTTTTTTTAGCAGCATCCTTGCACTTACTCATCATATGTCTCCAAAACCGCTCACATTGTGGGTTTGCTTCAACAAAGAGCTTTGGAATGAGCTTCAACTGTTAAAGAAAATCAGCCCATTCTCCGTCAACCTGATAATAATCTTGTATCAGAAATGAGAAAGGGTTTTGATCATCCAGACAGGGCACTAACAGCGGTACAGAATATTCAGTCACATTTAGAAACAGACTGGGTGGAATAATGAGGCCTTGCATTTCTGAAAGGGTTAATTGAACTGCTCAAGGATGAGTTAGTTGGGTAAGATCAATGAAATAAGCTGAATGCACTGATCTCTTTGGCAACTAAATTATACAACTAGTGAAGAGAGACACAGGGGCAAGCTTGGCACTGAGATTTCAGTCTTACTCCATATGCAGCACTGCCAATACCACTTAGAACACAATCATTAACACATGCTTCCAACGGCATGTATTCATATATACAGCACAGCATTCCTCCAAAGGAGGCGCCAATAGAAACACTTCAATGAATTAAAGTGTGATCATGCCCTGACTGTGGTCAGCCTGGTGACTTACTAGCCACTTGCCCGTTCTGGTCAAAAGACAAAGCTTGCTAGTAGAAGTGAGCACCCCAGTGAACTAAATCTACTCGTATTCCTGCCCCAGTATGCAGCTCAAAGCCGCTCTCTGCTGTCAGCATCAGTCCCTGTTCCTACAAGATCCCATAGACTCTGCTGCATCTGAAAATTGTATTGGCTTCAATCTTGCTTCTCACTGTGTTTCTCCTGACACTGGTCTGGAAGCTATGGCTCTGAATGGGAAAAACTCCTGGTTCAAGTCATCGCCCCCCCCCCCCCGCACCCAGCCAGTGCGCCTGGCCCTGTGAAGTAACCATCATAAATACTGTATATCGAGTTTCGCATCATTTCTTCTCAGTCACCTCTAGGTTTAGGATACCCCAAATAGGCAGTGCTCGCACAATTCCAATTTCAACTTGTCCCGAGGTGCAATTTACAGTGGGGGACCTAATTGCCATTCCTCCTGCCTCTAATTCACCCTGCTACTGCAAGAGTACCTCTTCGCCTTTACAAAAAAAAAAAAAGCCCTGACTTGTGCTCAGTGCCATCCATATATCATGATCTCAGTGAGATGTTCAGTAAACACTAGGCGCTGTCCTTGAAATCACTACGTCCTTATGCTTGTGCAGTTAATCTCCTCCCAGGAGCCTCTCTGCCCTCCAGTTGTCTTCATAGTTTGTCCTGTCCTGGGAGAGAAAATATGGAGATGTTCATGTCTGAGTTGCTCTCTGAAACTCCTAGAACTGATAAGAAAAAGAGAAGGAAATGAATAAAACACTGCCTTCAACACCCTTCTATTAATTTAGAGTATTCAGAAGGGAGCATTTTGTCTACCAAATGTTAGTTGAAATAGCAGCAGATTTTCAATCACTAGTAAATGATTGGAGAGATTCTTTTTTCTAGGTTACTCTCTGGGAGATCCAGTCCAACCCAACCTGAACAAGATGCAGGCCACGGTGGACTGGCCGATACCCAACACAGTCAAAGAACTTAAGAGATTTTTTTAGGTTTGTAAACTTTGGTTTTTCAAGTTCCTCTCACCAAACTCACCTTTCCACCTGCTCTCTTCTCCTGGTCATCTGGTGCAGATAGGGCCTCAGCTGATCTCATTCCAGAATCTGGTCTCATTTGTGTTGAATCTTGGTTATCAACCCCTCTGTTTCCAGCCCTGGAAGATGAACTTATCATAGCACCAGTCAAGGCAAACCTACACTGTTGTCATACAGCGTGGAGAAATGCAGAAGCTACTTGAAATCTTATTGCTGAGCAAAATCCACACTTTGCAGATCACTTAAGAGCCCTTTGCAACCAATTTGAGAATGGATTCCAGAAAAAATTGTGACTGTGATTGTGGATATCATCAACGTAACTGCTGTCAGACGACAACTCCACTCTCACATGAGGTTGCAACATCATGTGCAATACACACACACACACACACACACACACATATATATGTGTGTGTGTGTGTCCTCCAACACTCTCACACTCTAACACTCCTCACTGCTTGTGTTACCATGTGTGATGTCACTCGCGTGTTAGTCTTAATGCATTACTCATAAAACCCTAAAAAACAGAAAGTGTAAAAGGACACTTTATAAAATACGTTATTACATCAGGCCCTTTATTTTATGAATATTAATTAGTTTTTTTTTTATTTTTTATTTTTTTTACAAAAGTAATGGAATTCTGTCTAAGAAGAACCTATGAAGACTTTTCTAACCTTTAATTATTGTATCTGCTGATGATACAGTGTCTGTGTGCTTTAGTTGTTGACTGAAGACAGATGATATACTGAGTTGGTGAATGACTTGACAACGAAAACACATATTCGCGATGAAATGAAACAGCACATTGACGTCATAATAAAAGCAAATAGGACCAGATGGTAGATGTCCGTCTTGCTGTATTGCTTTTCCTGTCACTTTGCTGCAGTTAGGTGTGATTTGCTGCTGTATAATAGCTTGAACACTCAAAAGCTGGTTTTGTAAAAGTCATGAATGGTAGCATTAATGTATGCTCCGGATAGATCTTAATGTGCTGCCGGTGCCACAGAAGATCCGGCCTGAGCAGACAGGGCATAGGAGTGGCGAGGCCTAATAGGGTTTTAATAGATAAATGTTGGCAGGATGTGCCTCGGCTCCTCAATAACAGCAGGATGTGGAAATCTGGACAATGGTTTTTAAATGGTGATAGATTGAAGCAATAGCCTTCGTATATGCTGATGGAATGAACGTTGGTTACCGGAACACGGGAAGAATGTGAAGGGATGTATGGAACAAAAGGGAGGGGGGGGAAATGGGAAAGCAGTGTGACAAGCCAAACAATCGTGGGATGACTGACAGTTGTAGACAGGGGTCAGATAAAAAGAACATGTCAGAGCTTATTAGGAAAGAGGAAAGGGACCTTGACAGTGAGGGAACAAAGTCCTCAGTCATCTTGGCCTCTGTCGAAAGGGAGTAGCAGGTGTGTGATTTGAAGTCAGATGTTGAGCTCTGACATTGTCTGCTGCTGTCCGTCTTGTGCCTCTGGTTTTCACCGACCACTCATTGCTTTAATGATGTTTCCATGTTGGCTGGCTCTGGATGTGACTCTGCCAACTTGAAAAGGTCACTGCCTTGAGGCTTTCAGCGTCATCATGCAGTCTATTGATTGTCTTTGAAAAGCAACAACTTTTGAAGTCTCAAAGGAATCAAACACAACTGAATACGTCAGTGACATACAAGTTTTACATTTTTCCTAGAGCTATGTTGGTTAAAACCTTGAAAGTTGTGGACTGTGCGTCGAACCCCTGCCGTCCTCAATAAAAAATAGTCTCTTTGCAACCTTTAAAAGGTCAAAACATGAAATTAAATGTGTAAGAAGTAGTTGAGATTGTGTTTAGTGTCCAGTTTACTGTCCAACTTGTGTTTAATCTAGGGCAAAACTAGTTTGTCAAGAATACAGGACAGACTGAAAAAAGCCAAGCCTCTATGTGAGCTGGTCCTGGTCACTACAAATAAAACACAATGAGCTCTCGACTGCTCCCTCAAGGATTTGGTGACGCTTTGCATTTCAGGACTTCAATCAATCAATTTGTGAAAATCACTACTGTATGTGACAAATTTCCATGGTCATGTTTAAACTGATTTTCTAACATTTGAAAGCATTAACAATGCATACAGTAGCTCTAATCTGTTACTTGTTCATGACAGCCAGAGCCTTGTATTCTTCACATTTTATGGAGTGCTTGGTGCAGATTGTGCAGGTCTATATTTGAAAATATTTCAATGTGGAGAGGTCAGTCAGGAGAACCATAAAAAAAAAAAAAAAAAAATGTTTATTGAATAGAGGTTTGGTGATTAGGCTCCAATAGCAACATGAAAAACCATGACAAATGAAAACTCAAACTCTTGGGGCTTACCTCTATTGGTAGTGTAGTTCGTCGACGAAGGTTTGAGGTTTGATGCCAAGTATTGAGGTGCCTTTGGGCAAGGTTCTGAACCCCAAGTTGCTTTCAATGTGGTGCGAGCACTTTGCGTCAAGCTTGAATGTAGCCAAAAGAAAATAGTGAGCCAAGACTACATTTCAATTGGTTTTTGTACTCCTGAAATACTTCCGATCAACCTACGATCTAGGTCTTCAACATTAGTGTTTACTGGAGCTTGACTGGAGAATGTAACCTCGGCATGCACCATGTTGGAACGTGGTTCCCGACACAGTGCAATGTAAATGTGGGCGAACGATATTACATGAAACTGACAAAGATGTAAAATTTCTGAGACACTGTCAGCAGAGATTCCCCACTCCCCATCCCCTGAGCAAAGCCAGTTGTTATGTAAACGACCGTGTGTCATATTCCTCAGTGGGACACCAGTGTGGGCCTGCAGCTCACTGCAGGACCTGTGTGTCTGTCAGACCTGACATATCAAAGTTCAGAGGGCCGCCACGGACACACCCTTTGACGAAACATCACAATTTTTTTTACCGTGAGTCATCATCAACGTATTTTACACTCACAAAAACACATTTAAGGTTAATATGGTCAAATAGTTCATAATAACACAGAGAATTATAAAACATCATCTTCCCTGCTGCCAGCAGGTGACGCTATGTTTGTTAAAGGATATTGGCATATCGATTTGATCAGAGGAGTTTTTTGATCAAACATGTACATTATTATTGCACATAGCAGCATGTAGAGCAGAGGTACGCATCACTTCCTATTTCATGCTGAACCTTTGGAGCGCTATTCATTGGAGTGCCGTGGCCACGCCCTTTGACTTTTGGGTAACATTATAATATGTTTTTATCAGGTAGGGCTGTTGTATTTACTGGTCAAATTTTCAGTCTTGAGGACGTACTCCCTCGGAGGCCCTTGCTTGAATTATTTCACATATGATACAAAACGGCAGACTTCCTGTTGGGTTGAGAGTATGGGTGTGTCTGACACTCCTTGACGTGTTGCGTATGTCTACTAAATTTCTCGGACAAATGGGAAACGTGTTTAACAGGATGCTTGTAGTCGATATTATGTGAAAACGATGTAGGGGGCGCTATGGAACCATTTTGCCAGACACATGCGCAAAATGTTTCCGCCACAACTGACGTGCAAATGAAATCTTTCACCAAAGTTTGGGCACATTTAAGCCGTCAAAAATGCAGCAGTTAACACAGTAGTAGAAGAAAGAATAATAATAACAATAACAACAACAATTATAATAATTGTTATTATTATTATTATTATCCTGGCATTTCAACAGGGTTCTCGCCCAGCTCTACTTCTACATTTTCAGCCTGTAATTACAAAAACACTCAGATCTCACTCTACCCATAATCCGACTTATTCCTTAATGAGATATTTTGGATCCTCCAGGCAAGTGTTTGGAGGATGAAGATCTACCATCAAGCAAACAAGTTTTGATTAGCTACTGTCTTACCCATGTATTTGTTAGTGATGCCAGATATGACCTGATGCCTTCACTGGAAATCTTTACTAGCAGTTGCTGGACTGGCTCAAAATATAAAAGTTGAAAAGATTCAAAAGCTCCAAAGACAGTAACACTGACCTTTGCCACATGCTTCTACTTTATTAAATCCTTATTAATATCATGCAACTATTGCAATCTGTTCCACTTAAAATCTTCCATTACAGCTTATTTCATTATTTCAATTCTTATCCATGACAATAAATGAACTTCCTAAAATGTCTGTTTGATTAATTTCTTCTCTAAAATGAAAAAAAGAATCACACTGGGAAAGGGCAGCCCGATGACCTTTAGCTTCTCCCTGCAGCTTATTCCTGCTGCTTGTTCTAAAAATCTAAAACCTAATTTTAGAAATAGAATGCATTCTGTATTACTTCAGACTTCTTATAGCTTCTTATTAACCTTTGTCTGTTTCAGGCTTTCAGGGCTTGGACTTTGAAATAAATACAAACGAAGGACTGTTTTCTACAGATCACATGACACAGAGGAATTTAAACACACTGGAAAAGATAAAACTTTATTTCTCCCTGTCGTGACAATACAAAGTCAACAAGTGCAATAACAACCCAACTGAAAACGGTACTGATCATTCTATCTAGTAATAAATACATAGACAGAACGCGGTGCACACCATCGTCACCATCATTATTGTCATCCCACACCATAAAAAGTGAGGTATCAACCACTACAAAGCTTCTGCGTACAAGTGGGTATTCAACTGTAAGGCAACTGTTACCATGACAACCTGGACGGACTGAAACGGATGTGCACTTCCTTCTTCCCATCTCTTTTTTTTTTGTTTTTGTTTAATCTTTTTTTTTTTTTTTTTTTTATTATGGGAAGAGGGTTGAGCTGATACAATTTACAGTACCACATCACATCAGGCCAGAGCCAAGACTGCTTTCAACAAAACAGAAAACATCACAAAACCAACTTGTGTAACATTTTTGAAAAAAAACAAAAACTAAACGAAAACAAAAACAGGGGAACGGCTCCACACGTCTCAGTTTTGACCCTGCTACTGCTCATCGGAGGAGAAGTGAAGCTTTTCAATGAGCTCCCTGGATGTGACTTGTGTGTTACGTTTTTGGTGATAAGGACAAACCTCTTTTCTTTTATTACAGGTCAAAACGCACAGCATGGAGCACTGAAAAGCATGTTCTCCTACATAGCACTCTTTTTTTCCCCACTTCTCCAGCACAGGGGACTAATTAAATCCTCTGTCCTGCAGCACCTGTTAAAAAATCTCTTCGCCACCGCTGCGCTCCACACTCTGGGAATAAGGAGGCAGCCAGAGAGGGAGAGCAAGAGAGCATAATTTTGAAGCAGTGCTGATCTCGAGGCCAATTATTTCACTTGGACACATCCTGTTTCTGTGGCCCTGGAAGTGATGGTGCAAGTCTACTGGGGCACGCATGCAATTAAACTTCAGCTATTGAAATGGGAATTAACTTCCTCTAACAACTCAGCAAATTTGAATATTATTGCTGATAACCGGGAAGGACAGGCCGCACTTTACAGCACTTGACCAGAGTCCTCTTATGTTCCACTTAAAAACTTCATGAAACATAAAGATGAAATATGACGACAGGACCGGAGCCTGGTGGCTGACTCCTTCCTGCCTACACCCATTTGGGTTTAATCAGAGTGTTTGTGGCCAGAACATAACCATTCCTGCTATCTCCTGTTAGATGTCAGCATCCATACACACACGTGTGCCAGTACAGCAGCTGCCAGATTAATAGTAGATTGAAATATTTTTAGGGGGACTTTCCTTCTCGCTCCCCTTCTCCTCCTACTGTACCTGCCTGCCGTCCCACCAGTCTTCACATGCTTGCCGCCAGCAGCTGCTTTGCACACTTTTTTTATGAAACTGCAGTGTCTTTATGGATTGCTGAGTCAGTGTAACTCAGCAGCTGGGTCAGATGGAGCCGAGAGGGGATTCAGTTTATCTCTTTAACTGCATAACAGGAATAGTTTCTTTGTCTAATAGTCAATGAACAAATAATTACTCTTCAACCTCCCTCATAATCTGTTTTATTGTTTTGCTTAAGTGTTTCTCAGGCTGAAAAAAAAAATTAAGACTGCTGCTTTTCTTTGTCGTAGTTTTAATAACTCTGAGTGATTTTACTACTCCCACACTTCCAAAAGCACTCCACCAACAAATCACAGACAAAACAACCAAATGAAGTTAATCTTTAGGTGTGCTTCTAGTTCTTCTCTTTATAATGTCTTAGTTGTCCTTTTTAGTATTTGGTTTATTCAAACTTGCAGATTCTTTATGAGTTTTCACACTCAGTGGTGTTTGGCTGACTACAACAAACAGTGTAAACACCTGATCTGCTGAAAAAATAAGCGTCGAGTTCAGAGTAATCATCAGCTTGAGTTGGAGAGTGAAAATCGTCTCTGGTATTTGACAGTTCTCTTCTTACAAAGATGACACATAAATCTTTGGAAATCTATGAAATCATGTCATTATCTATGTTATTGACTTCTCCTTACTGAATGCAAACTGAGCCGAAACATCCGCAATATTCCCCAGTGGGTAATCACCACTGCTCACATGGCCAGTCAGTCTGGCTTTTACAGACCATGTCATCCCTCTGATGAAGCTACTGTACATTATTGCTGACAGTGAAGAGGATTTTAATGGATTTCTTGTTCTTTAAACCTTTTCTATTATGGCTAATCGCTCACAATTGTTGACTACCAATGTGGGACATAAAGTGGTCCTTATAAAGGAACTAATGGATATTCATTTGCATCATATTGCTAATGGAGCCGATTCCAGGCAGCTCTAGTAATAAGGAAGGTCAGACGTGTCACTGGTGAGGATGTGGAGCAAACATCCTTAAATCTAAAAGCAAGGGTCTGAATAAGTTTGTTATCTCCATATTCTTTATTGTGAAAGTATCCCTGATCCCCATTAATGTTTTGGGTGAAGAGAGAGAATGCCTGATGACCTCACGTCAAACCTTCAGACCTTACAGCTCTACTGAACAGCGCTTTGTCCTCGTCTGACACAATGAAAGAAATCCCAAGTTTTGTGGAAAGGAAACCTAAACTATTTCATACAAGTTTTTCAACGTGGCTGCAGAGACATTGTGTCAGGTCTCAGTAGGAAACAATAACACTCTACTCTAAGTGAGATGCTCAGCATCAACCTAAGCCAGCACATATTCAGAATGTTAGCCACTCATATATTTCTCTGACTAGTTCACATAAATAAATCACCAAATAGATAACCCACACCTGTGTCTAACTGCTACTGAACACAAAGTGACACAGCAGTGTAATAAACATTTTTATATCTAGAAAGATTTTTTTTTCTTCTTCTTCTTTTTTAAAATTCTTTAACAGGCAAGTCTTCTCACTTGCGAGTGGAGTTTATCCCGTTCAGCTCGAATTTGTTTGGGACGCTCCACCAGCCGTCTTTGTGGCCGACTTCGCCCTGTTAGCAGGTGGATGTGTCTGTCTCTCCTCTGCTGGCAGTGCAGTCCTCCGAGGTTCCTCCAAGCCCTTGCTGAGCCTATTGCGGGGCTGCTCCTGTGGTTCATGGGTGATTTGTGCTCATTAGAGAGGGGCAGTAGTCACATCTAACGACTACAGTATGGCTGGCCCACCAGTGGAGCTGTGTCTGTAGTCCAGAGAGGGGCGGCAGTGGGACATCTCCTCTGTACCATTGTAAGGAAACAAGGTGTTGCTACTCTTCTGTTTGTCCACTGCATCTTTCTGTTCAGGAGGAGCAAAACAAGACAGACATGTCATAAAGTCACCATTTGAATAATACAAACATGTGATGATTATATATTAATCGATAGAAGCTATAAATTCATCTTCAGTGATTTACACACTTTAGCAGATAGGAAAGCAATATAGATATGCTTCATCCTCATTGAAAAGTTGGTTTGTGGCCCACAGTAAAGATGCATGCATCATCAAATTCCACTAAGTTGACACAGCAATTGTTAGGGGAAAAATCGCCTAGATTTTACAGAACATAGACAGGGCTTTTAGTTTCATTGCTGAAACTGTCTCAGATTGCAACGTTTTTTTCACGGTCGACATTGAACTTTATGTAACCACATTGGCTTCAAAATCAGCTCAAGGCCTGAAAAACATAGAAACTAATAAAATGAGGCAGCTTTGCTGTATAAAAAGCAATCGGATTTACAGGAATATTTTACAAGTCAGTAATTCTTGTGAAGACTCGAAGCCCACCATGGATCTATGAATCACATCCACCATCTGTACTGTCCAAAATAATATAACTGTTGTAATAAGAGAGTAAAAAGCATGGACTTGCTTTACCCTATTGATGATTTACCCCATTTTCTTTAAAGGAAGCTTTAAGAGCAGAGCAACACAGAGTGCTTTTAGGACTTAAAGGATATTGTAATGCACTCTAGAGAAAATGACTGAAATAAAAAAGGAATGTGCGACTGCACATCCAATAAAAGATCACACAGTACAAAAATAAATACAAAAAAGGTGCGTCTACCCCACTTGCTTTTGGCAGGCCGGTAGTCATTCGACAACATTCAAAGAGCTAAACCTGTTCCCCCGCTCCTTCCCTTTGGCAGAACTCTGTGTCTGGCTGCCTTTGTAGCATCTATGATGTTAATTAACCAGCACCACATGGAGAGCCTTGCTTTAATTGGACAAGGTCTTGGCGTGTCCGTCTGCGTACAGACAGGCCAGGAATAATTTCATAATGTGCAATTCTATTATTACCACAGAAAACCGACCACTGAGTTCAAAGATGGATGTGAATATGGAGGAGACAGAGCTGGGCTTTGATCACGCTCTGACAAGAATAAAGGAAAAAAAAAACCCCCAAAAAACCCAAAGAAAGAAAAGATGTGAAATCTTGCTGCTAAGGCTGTCTGAGCTGACCGTAGTGTATCTGAGTGTGATTTCCTCAACAGACAGCACAGCAGGTGTTTAAGTGCAGGACGTTAGTGATGGTTACCTATGACCAAAGCGAGGGAACAGATAGACGAAGTCACTAATGGAGACCGCATTTACAAGACTGGTGGTGGTAACGCTGAGTCACTGATGGCTGACTGGAAGAGGCAGTGTTACGATGGCTGGCGAGTCAGATATATGCTGAACGTCGTGACAGATGTCACCTCACGCGGACCGATTCACCCAAGGCTCGGTTCAGCCGGTCCAAAAAGCTCCCAGCCTGGAGTGAGGAGGAGGGTCGACTCTGGCATGAGCCACAACTGTAAGTTGGTGCCAGTTGATGTGTAATGGTAGAAAATGCAACTTTTCTGAAACACAGCTACTAAACATGCACACTCTGGCGGTGGGGGACAGCTATTCTGCACATGTGCAAGAAAATGGAAAATAACAAAAATGGCGGCCTCCAGATTAACATGACTCCCAGTCCATATTCACCTGGGACTTGGTAGTTTGTTGAGAGTCAGCTGTAATAGCAATACAACTTCATCATCTGTTCATATGAAAGTCAGTGTACTCACCATTGTTAATGTTTATAGTGTATTGTTGTCTGGACACGTGTGTGTGTGGTTTCATTACAAAAAAACCAGCACCCACGAGTGTCACAACATGAAAAACACATAATTTTTAGCCTTTCTGCTGTATCCGTTTAAACAGATTTTGTTTTCAAAATGTTGCCATGTAAATGCAAAATTTTTCTGAAACAAAAATGCAAAAACAACACGTTTTCACTTGAATAAATCAGAAATGCTAACAACCAATGATTTGATAGAGTTGGATGCTTTTGTTGGGATCAGATAATAGATAATATTTTAGATTTTTAACTGGTGGCAGACCTGCTGCTCGCACGGCAATGATCGGATGGAAACCGCATGACTTTTGTTTCAGAAACATTTCCCATCCAGACAGTAGTATTGGTAATGATTGCAGTACATGATTCAGAAAGAGTTACTCAGTGACTCATGATGCCATTGTTGTCTAAAGAAATAGCCAAAATGTGATGAAAGTTTGTTGTTTTCAGTTGAACACAGTCTTTCTCTTACCACGGCGAATGAAAACATCTCTGTTCACCCCTCTAATCACTAACATGTGTTTGGATTGCCAATCAACACAACCCTATTAGCTAATGTGTCACAACACTGTAATGTCATGATGCTGGTATTTCTGTTTTTATGCGTGCTGTTTTCATGTTTTGTAATCCCTCATGTTTCCTGATGTCCTTGTATTTCATGTTATATTTCTAATTTCAAGTGTTTCGTCCAAGCCTAACTGGGTAAAACAAAAGTAACTGTTCACTTGTTATCAGTTTTAAGTTCTCTATTGCTTTTCAACCAAACTAGTAACTGTACTCAGATAATAGTTCATTTGATTTTTGCCTAACACCGTAAACAACGTAACTTCTCCTGTATTTATACCAGCACTCTTCGAGCTGCTGATCAGCATACACAAAACGATCGAATAAGTCCACCACCACAGCTGAGCAAAGCAGCACAGCAAGTGTAAATCAACACTGACTCAAGACGAACTAAATGTATTCAATATATGCAGTAAAAGCCAGACTGAAATGACAGCAGCACTTCTGAGGGGGGATGTCACACCCAGCAAACTACACAAGGAATGTAAAATTAGTTGTGGTATAGGAGGTGCTCACAGCTCCATTAAATATTCTTCCTGTCAGGATACCCAAACCATGATGGTGATGATGCATCTGCAGTTCCACTAGTTGTAAAATAAGGAGAGTGGGCAAAGTGGGTGAGTACAAACTGGGAGCATGGCCAAGGCTTTTATGTCTGAAGAGCCACGGATGGACAACCGAGCTGGACTGTAATGCCATCGAGCAGCAACTTCCAGGAACAGTCATGTTTAGTGCCGTTTAAAGAGCTGCATTAGAGCCCCGCTAAGACAAGTGGTGCCGAAGTACCTTTTTCCCTTGGAGGAACACGATACCCCTTGTGCAGTGACTTTTGTACCACTGGATCCCTGTTCAGAGGAGTTCAAGTGCCCCTTCATTTACACCATCCAGCTCGAACTAGGAGTGGTAATGTGAACAGATTTTAAACCAGAAGGGGGACTTCCACAATACACTGAGAGCGAGATCAGAAAGTCAATCCCATTGATCGATATCACATCAGTATGATCCATTCAAACCCTCCACCTTTGAAAGGGTCTTTCCTCAAGCTAAGACAATAATCCCGAAACTGAACAAAGTGGGTGTTAAAATTAAGCTGAGCTGTGCTCCGACTGTGCAGTCTGCTCATTATAGCTGATGGATTTTTAGTCACTGTGACAGTAAATGTAAAAGAGAAAAACTTCTCACTAATTTGGGATCATATTTATGTGCCTACTTTTGAATCAAATGCACATAATTGGGAATATCTTTTTTTCTCTGTTTTTTTTTTTTGGCTTGCAAATGAGTTGAACAAACACAAAATACTACCTGGGATGCAAATAAATGTTATGAGCCGAGCTTTTTCATCTCAGATATTTGACTTGTGCTCCCGGGAAGATCAGTCAAACGAACAGCACACAAAATTGCCTCTGAGGTGTTAGTTTTTGAAATAGTGTCTTATATATCATTGACTGTGTTGTTGCTGCCATCAGGTGCCACATTACTCTGCGACTAAACTCCCATCTGCTGGCAGTTCCCTGCTGGCAAAGAAACAGTGCATCCCTCCTATCAAGGGAAGATAAGGTATGCTATCAGAATGGGTGTCGCTGTTGTATTCTCTCGTCTGGATCGCACTTCCTTTGGTGAAGAATGAGACAGTTAAGTTTCCTTTTATGTGCTCACGCCGGAGTGAATACGCCAATAGGATATTTTAATAAAGGGCATCTATGGAGAGAAAGTAATAACAGCTTCTCGGGCCGCCCACACTGAGCCCCCAACAGATCTGCAGCAGTAAATACAGGCCTGTTCGTGGAGCGATATGGAAAACAGCATTCCCACACGCTGAACCAGGAGCTGCTCTTTGATACGTCGACTTGCTGTCAGGATCGCTGCACTGAACTGGTAACCATTTGCGCTAGATTCCTAAACTGCTGTGAAACAGGGTTGTTTTTAGATCGCTGCTGCGCCAGTTGTGGGACTTGACCCTGACTTTGTTTGTTTAGATTTGGCCGACAGATGTTCAACTAAGCGGCCCAGGTTTTCTGAGCCATTACCCAGAATGCTCTCTTGGGGATGAAGATCTGTACCCCCGCAAATCAAACACGGACCATCTGATGACGCACTGTGTGGGCAACAGACAACTGTGGTATCCATACAGTATCACCCATTGTGGTAAATTCACGCATTGTATAAAGTGTAAGCATTAGATGCATCTCGATGCTGAGAATTGCTTCACTGTGTGAAACTGTAAACAAGCTATTCTCGTATTGCCCCAGAAACTGCATGTGATTGATTTTGGCTCATAGCATCTGCCACTTGTTTTTAAACTAATGTGAGTGATTATGCCAGAATATTTTTAGCCCTTGTCTAATGCAGTCATGTTTATCATAAACTGTCAATTCTTTTAATAGAACAAGATGTTGAACATGACCATACCATCCGACTCTGTCATCCGGCTGCAATTCCCATTATTCTTCATCTACCTTAAACCGAGCCTGCCGTCGTTTTTCCCGTTCCAGTTTATCAACAAGCATTTTGCTGCAGCTCCAAACACATTTTGTTCAAGGGTTTCCTGGCTTAAAGTGAGCACATTTGCAGCGGAGGTCACCATAGCCAATTCAGGATTGATGACTCCTATCATACTGAACTGACTTCATGTCTAATGAGGAGGCTCCGTGGATATGTCCAGTCTCAGTTAACCACATTTTCACCAGCAGAGCGGCCCCAGGATCCCTCTGCAGCATCCCAGCTCATCTATCTATGGCTCCCACAGTCCACACTGCTTCTCAGAGCCATTTGTCAAAACTCTGCCCACATTAAATTATCATGACCCAAGAGAGAAGTCTACCTCGAGGAGGAGACGGAGCCTCAGTCAGACAGATAGGGCGCACGGCGGCTGAGACGGAGAACTGAATGAAAAATTGACTACACAAAAATGTACGTTTGTTCAGGCTGTGCTCTGATTGTGTAGCTGGATCGTAAAAGTCTGAACAATGTCTCGGAGCAGAAGAAAAGTATCCGGTGGCCACGAGGAGTTATAGCTCTCTGCCAGCGTCATCAATTATCCCTCATGTGTTAACAACAGTCACATACAGCCCTGCACACCTTGAGACTCCTGCGACTGCTCTGCTCGCCGAGGTAATAAAAAGATAAACTGATGGGATAGCAGATGGTGTTTTGCCACAGAAACTCCATGAATGGCTTTTAATGCGACCCTGTGTCTATTCACTCATGTTAAGTATGAGATCGGGGCCCCAGGCGGACAGTGGAGCTCTCACATTATCCCGCTCCTCTCTATTCATTAATAATGAGAGGCCTCTAATGAGATGGTCAGACTTAAGACCAAGAAAAATTCTCCACAATAAAGTTTCTGTTCAGAAGAAAAAGGTTGGCGTTGAAAGTCAGAGAGCAGCTATTTTGAGATGAAAGAGAGATACAGATCAGATGCTTTGCAGAAAATTATGGGTGGAATTCATAATGCACTGATAAAATCTGTTACTCAGTGAGCTTCTTTGACTCTGAAGCAAATATCACCATGTGTGTCCACTGTCCATAGCTTCGCATTCGCACTGTACTCCGAACAAGGATCTCGAGGAAGAAGGGAGCCAGATGTTTGACTTTTCTCCCCGCTGACTTGGAAAAAGTATGCTAAAAATGCCGTAATTTGTCCTTCTTGACTTCTTGGTCTCTCTGCCATCTTGCTCTGACAAAACACTGAGTCCAAAGATAAAATCTGAACAAACAAAGGGAAAACTGCTGAAAAGGGAGGAAGAGAAACAACATGTGTTTCAAGAGACTTTTTACATTTTTGCCTCAGCATCTGTTTCATTGATTGTTTTCCACATCAGGAGTCTCTGCACTGGAAATAAATCAGATTTTACAATATCCATCCTACAGTGTGAATTAAGCTTTTCATTAAGCTTTTATTTCCCTGAAAGATAATATTTTATTAATCATGAATACAATATAGTAAAACGGATGCTGATATCTTGTATTAATATTGACAATTTAACCCCCCCCAACATTTTTTTATAATTTAATAAAACAATGGAATATTTCCAATTATTTACACTGCACAAAATCCGATTTAGTTTTTTTTACAAGAGGCCTAAATCTTTGCAATAAACATTTTATGGATACTTATGTACATACTTGTATATTTTAGGGTTGTAACTAAAGACTTTGTTTTGTTGTTGTTTTTTGAGATGCACACCGAGTTTCCTAGATTATACAACAGCATCAACAAAAGGCCTTTATTTTGAATAGATTCCAAAAAAAGTTTTTAAACTTTAAATCAAATGTACCCTTCTCTTTCCAAATATTATCTTTTAGAAATATTTTGCTATCTAAACGTACCATCTAATTCTATGACTGATGCTGATGACAATATAATGATTATATAAATATAAAAAAGTTGATGTTCTGACCTATAGTAGTGATAATAATAAGTAAAATCGAAACACAGTGGTGATAAACATTAACTTTTCTGCTCATTTAGCACAAATATTGTGGCAAACACAGAAACAAGTGGGAAAAAAAACCCTTTATATCATTATGCATTCCAAATATTCTACACAACACAGCAGATTTCTTTCCAAAGTTTTATACGTCTTGCCAATATTCTGTATATCATATCACAGCTGCACAAATAGCACAGTTATAATTACGATTTGTCCATTTTGACCCTAATTAAAAGTATATTTTAAAAAGTTCTCAGTGCTCGATTACACTGGAGAGACTCCTGACATTCTGAATGGAAACTTGCTTTTTGACCTTTTGCAGTAGACATTTGGACTTAACTGCAGATAGCAGGTTTTTTTTTTTTTTTTTGTGAGGCAGGGACTCACCATGCGGTGGATGTGTTGTAGGGCAGGAGCGTTGGGCTGTGGCTCTCCCCTCGGAGGCTGTGTCTGGGCTGGTAGTGGCTGGGGACCATGGGCTGGGCTTGAGCCTGGGTTTCACTCTCCTCCGGCATGGACCTGTGCCACTGACTGCGAGCCTTCTTCAGCCAGCGTCCTCCCAAGCCCCATTTCTCCAGGTAGATCCGGCACAGCTCGTAATTTATGGCTGAGTAGTAGAGAAAGTCCAGGGCCAGCAGCACCATGACGAAGAAGCCATAGATCCACACGCCGACCAGGGCTGTGTAATTGCTGCGGAAGAGACAGACTGGGAGTGTTAATTCAGAGTCGTCTGAGACACAGATGACGACAAACAAGCTTCACATGCTCACAGCTTCCATCCAAATGCCGTTAAAGCCGGGCCCTCGGATCCTAAAAGCTGCGGTGGCACTGCCAGGTGTGAATATTTGCTGTTCATGAGGCAAACCCAAGACGTTCACTAAATCCTCCCTCGGTGGAAACTATTTAAATAAATAAGCATGTTGAAAACCCTTCATCTGTTCACATTTGCAGTCTCTTAAACACTGCCTCCTGAAATGGATGAAAAAAATTTCATTAGCACAAGAGACTTTTCAGTCCCTCTCATTTTGGCTCCTTCGTCGTTCTTTTAAAGAAAATCTGCTCTTACTTTGCACCTCTCAAAAATACTCTTCATGTTCTACATGACGCAGCTGGATGTGTCATGTGGGGCTCATTTGAACTTTGTTTGAGTCCGCCCACATCCACGAAGCACAACAAGGTGAACGAGCAGAGATAGCTTCCTGAGGAATATGAGCAGAGAGGAAAATAAGACATGTGAAATCATCTCCGGATTTGATGTCCCTGCTTGAATTGGAACTGAAGGTTTCAGATGGGAAAACATCACACGAATAGATAAAAATGACATGACACATTTTACACCTCAAAGTAGAACTATATCTGGCGTCGAAGTGTATCCAGATGGGAAACATCTTTTGTTCTACCATAATACACACTTAGTATTTTGGTAAATGAATTAAATCCCCTTCGGTCGTGAAATGAATTAGCTCCAGAGATACTTTTACTTCTGTCACCACAACTGAGCAAAGCAGCAGGTTTCTGTTCTCTCTTGAACTTCATGAGTGAGCCAGTCATCCATGACTTGTGAAAGAACTGCTATCCAGTTTTAATTCCTTGCGGACCACAGTATAAAACAACCAATTTGCTCGAATGAGCACGACAAACAACTGTACTGGACGTGAACGTGCCGATAACAGTGTTTACCTTCTCCCACGTCTGCGTCAGGCACGCAGAGCTTTTATCTGGTTTTGCGTCTTTGTTAAAACACAATGGGCTTTCAATGTGAGACTGTATTTCAGGAAGTGGAACATGTGCATGATTCACAGGGGTATTGATCATGACCACACAACTAAAGCAAACAATTTTCAATATTTTACACAGCTTTCTTAGAGGGAGAAAGGGAGAAAGGTGTACTAATTGATTATTTGTCATAGCTTTTAACCTTTCTTTTTACTTTTTTTTTAAACATTGTCAGACAACACCTTTACCCATTTCAGTCTCACCTGATTCCAGCTACTGTTTAACACATGGAGGGACCACTTGCTCCAAATCAAGTAAGACTGTTTTACTTTGATCTGCGATAAATCCCGGGACCAGAATACCATTTTAGTCGTGCGGTGGGAGAAGATAGTAGAGTTACGACCACTTTGACTCCTCTTGCCAGTACGGTAAATATCAAACCTGCACTCCCATCGGCCTTCGATTTGAGATGAAAGAGTGGCTCAACGGGCCATCTGAAACTAAAAATGAAATATCATGACCTGCTGCAGGGCAGTGTGAACTACAGTACAGAGAGCAGTGGCTTTGTCACCCAAACATCCCACTGAGAGCTCTCACAGAACAGGATCATTTTTCTCCCCTTTCCCCAGTTTAATAAATGCACCGATCCTGCAGGCTCTGAGTGTGCCTGCAGGTTTATGTGTCCTCAGCGACATGCTGTCATATCTTTGCTTGTGCACTGTAGATTATCATTAAGAAGCCCTGCATGGCACTTTGACCCTTGCATCGAATTCACATCTGTACTGCGAGGCAGTTCAGGCCATCGGAGAATGATTTCAAATAATAGGCAGCATTTAACTTCTACCTCAGTGTGCTTTCATGTGGAGGCATCCCACAACTGCTTTTAGTATCTGTTCTACGCTGTGGGGGCTCTGGATGCCTCTGTAGGTGTAGATCAGTGTCAGCGAACCTTCTGAGCAAAAGGCAAACTATGTCAATGAGGATGATACTGCAAGTCAGCGAGTGTGCGCACTAAAACAATCCAAGCAAATGTCTCTGATGTTATAGTTGCATATTTCAAGAATCCCATCATAGATTGTAATGTAATTTGGTGCAAAGTGATCCTTCAGAGTGGACAGTGCCACAGTTTTACCATCATAGAGGCACGTGACATAAAGACTCATCATCTGTTAAAAGGGCTGCGAAACAATGTCAGAGAATAAAGTGGCTGCGTATTTGAAATAAACATGCCTAAATGTGTTTTTTTTTTACATATTCAATGGAATGTGGTAAATGTGATTTATACTTTCTGTCACATTGAAGCCATTGTTTGAATTTCTCTTGGTTTCAGAATTAGTGAATCCCTGCAGGTGAAGGATGTCAACAGGCATCAACTCCATTTCAAAGGAAGTAAAAAAAAAAAAAAAAAAATTGATAGAGAATAATAATAATATTATGACAGGTACTTGTCACTGATCTGAAGATAACTGAACAAGTTCAAGGCCCAAAAAGAAAACTCACTTTTCCAGAATTATGAAAATATGAATACATTGTGAAAATGTCAACACATGTATTCTTTGAATCCTTCCGTATATCTTCTTGGTGTATGTCGAACATTTCTTAATTTTTAGTTTAAACTCTAACTCTCTAAAAAACATTTTTATAAACTGGAAAAAGTCCCTTGGTATTCATTGCAACTATAAAATATGTTCAAGAGTGATGCAATTTAGCAACTGAAAGGGCAGTAATAAAACTTCATCATGCTGATGTGACGTTTCTTCAGAAATTTACCTGAAGATTGAACAGAGAAAGCCTTTTAAAAATCATCCCGAATGTCCCATCAACCAATCACAAACTTTGGCTGAAAAGAAGACATTTGACAGGAAATGTGGTTCATCTGTCTATCAAGGTAGGTCTGAAAAGTAATGAAGTGATGCAGATGGCTGTGTGGTGTGCAGTTTGACCACAGTGGTACTTAAAAAGACACTGTTATAGATAGTACAGGCACAAAGATGAATAAATTAATATTTGAACTGCAGTGACCTGTTCAGATTCAAAACGTACAGTCTGTGAAATTAACTACTTGAAAGATTTGTCTCTGAAGATGCCTCTGAGGGTTTCCCTCAGATCTCTGCTTCGGCTTCGCAGGCTACAGGATGTCGGAGAAGTCAAGAACAGAATCAACAATTGAAGACTCAACAACTAGTTTACCACTCTAATGAGATGCAGGAGAAAGTAAAACAGCAAACGCAGCTCAGGAGCTTTGTCAAACGCTCATATAGAGCCACAGGCTAGGCCATAACAATGGAAAGTCCAGTATATATTTTATACTGGCGAGCTGCAGTGATCTATATATAATGTGATAAAATTTGAATTTATCACTTATATTCATAAATTCTAGCTTTTTTGGAGGGGTTGAAGAAAATAACATTAAGTCGCCATGATATGGTAACAATGTGTGAAATCAATAGCAGATGTGCCTTACACATTACATCAATGCCCCTCACAAATACTAATATATGCCATTCACAGCAAACACTGTCCTCTCCTGGCCCTAAATCTGTGCCTACCTGGCCCATATAGTAACCTGGTCACGTGCATCATTGTGTGCATTCTGATCTAAATGTAGACTGAATATAGATTGAAGCTTTTTTTAAACATACCTTTAAGTAGCAGCCTTGGCTGACGTTTACACTCTCTGAGGAGCTTCTAGGTCATTTTGTTATGACCTAGAAAAGTGAGTACAGTACGAGTCTTCAGCTAAATGACGTTCCTGGTCATAGCTTGAAGACTGAACTCACCGCAGCCGGAACTCCCCACTTTCTGAACCTTGTTTTGCTAAAAAGATTAGTGAGGACTGAGTTAGTCCAGGGTTATAGAGGCCCTCCTCTTTCGATCTACAGAAATATAGTGATATAGCAACTGCGAAGACAACAGCGCCAGCGATTACTCAAACTTAATACTGAAGCAACTGTTGTTTTGTGATTGTAATTGCTTTACAATGCATTATTTTCTACACTTGATCGCAATACTCACTTGTGTGCATATCCATCTGAGGTGGTGGTGAGGTTGACCTGCATGACCATCTGGAACTCGGTCTCGTTGCAGCAGTACTTGAAGGCCGTGTTGTTGTGATGACAGCAGAACATGTAGGTCTTGTTGTCTGAGAGGCGTGGGCAGTGAAAGCCAAAGTGGTACCGCCCTTTGTGATCGGAGTAGGGTTCACACACTCGGTAATGAGCAGAGAGAGCTGTAGTGTTGAAGAAGACATACACACACACACACACACACACACACACACACACACACACACACACACACACACACACACACACACACACACACACGCACACGCATACACACACACACACACACGCGCGCACACAGAAACAGCTGCTGTCAGTGTAGCATTCAGGAAACAGTGTTCAATTGAAATGCAGATGATGACCTTTGAGGCAGAATATGTGTTTGTCTCCCCGTTTTAAATAATGACAACCCCTCATTAGAATTATTGATGGAGAAAAGCTCTCAAACGGCTGCAGCCAAAGTACAAAAACAAAGTAGTGAATGCTTTTTGTTTTCTTTGGGAGGCTCTGAAAAGACCCGACTGTGGAGAATTTGTCTGCTAATAACAATGTAGAACAAGGAACACAAAACAAAACCAGTGTCCTCACAGAACTAATCACACAGGAGACATCATGTTAGGCATACAAACCCATCATGAAAAACACTGTGTCACTTTTATCCTAGGAGGATTGCAACAACCCCAAAACATCAAATACATCTACTTAAGTAGGTCATTATGCAAATATAAGCATGTCTATCCTCCTGTATCGTCAGTCCTTTACAAAAGTTACCAATTCCCTGACGGCGGTTTGGCTGGAGTAACAATGAAAGACAAAAACAAAACCCAAAACCTTAAATAAAAACAAAATAGACTCCAGAAATCCCTTTATGTGTTCATTGATGTTAAAGTCATATATCTTCCTATTTTTGCTGCTGGAGTCATACTCAGTTCAATACTGTGCAATGAAATCATGAGTGCCACAGAGAGGACTTCGGCTTATGTATTTGGAACTGCGCTTTCAAATCCTTTGTCTTTAGGAGATGATACATCTGTTATCTTTAATACCTCAAGAGCAAAAAAAAAAAAGCTGTTTATTAACTACTCTGGTAAATAATATACTTTCGAGTAGAAAGAAAATGGAATATACTGCAAAAACTGCACGTACCCCATGGAATAATACTATATGACCAATTTTTCCAATAAAATCAACCTTGTGAGAGACATTCAAAAAGTTTGAATCATGAAGTCATTAGAAGATGATTTGATCTCAAACAAATTATAGAGAAGAAACAATTCATTTTGACAACCTGAGCGCTCTCTTATCTACAGTCTCTAAGTTAGGAATCGTTTCCATACATATGAAAACATCTTAAAGGCCTTATGGAAAATCTTCAAATTTGCAAATCTACATATTTAAACAAAATTCACACTAGAGTGGGTTTTATTTAAGTAACACATTTGGTATACATTGAATCTGAATCACAACTAAACTCAACCAAACATTTCTACTGGATGCAAAATAAGGAAAAGACATTGTTTTACAGGGGAAAAAAATTAGAAGCAAGATAAAACTTCGCAGAGCTTAATTTTTATTTCATTGATCCTTCTTGGCTTCGTGTTGGTCTATGAGAGTCAGGACAACTCTCGCGTGTTATAAAATAAGGTTATATCACAAAATAAGTCTTAAGTAAAGTAGCAAAGTAATGGTAATTAACATGAAGAATTGATGTGATCCCAATTCTAGAGAGGAGCTTGATGGATTCCTACGAAGATGAATTAAAACTCCTGTTTAACTGAACAAAACCTTAAAGGTATACAGGAGGATTTTCAGAAATTTTAGGAAAGAACCGCCCTCTCCACCGTTTGAAAAAAATGCGCATGCGCAACGCTGTACCTGCTCCCGAGACGGAACGCCTACTAAAACGCGTGCGAGAGACATGCACGAGCCCAGTTCTCCTCGTGCACGCTCTGTTTACAAGTCACAAGTCGGCATCGCTCACATAAGCTCACTTTACAAGAAGATTTGCACCAGAGGGGGTGAAACTGTGTAAAAATGTCTGAGAATAATGCGTCGGGTCGGCCACCGGCATGATGAGAACCGTGTGGAGTGAGCTGCGCGCAGGGACGGGCACGTACGACGGGCTTACGTCATATATCACCAGAATGATTGACAATTGGGAGGACCAGTTATTTTGATGATCCACCCGGAAGAAGAAAATCCTCTACTATACCTTTAATCTGTAATAGGCAGAGTTCACCGTAGCGCTGTGACACCTGCATAAAACATACAATGAAGGTACTGTATGTCAGGAGGGAAAAACCATCGGCAGTATCATATCACCACCTCTCGAACTGTGAAGCACGACGGTGGATCAATGTTTTGGACTTGTCTTTGCTGCCAGCGGCACAAGAAACACTTCACTGGCAGAGTGAAGACAGGGCTCAATTTAATACCACCACATTGAGCAAGTAAACATCACTGTCTGTACAAAATCTGATGATGAAGAGGATGGTTTCCACAACAGCACAATGGTCCTAAACACACCAAAAAATCCACAACAGACTCCCCAAAGAAGCGGCCTCACACACTGCTGAACATGATTGAAAATCTGAAGATAGGCATTGAAAGAGTGATTCATGCAAGACGACTGAAGGATCTTACAAAACCACCAGCTCTTTGCGAGAATGATGAGAAATACACCTTAGAAGCATTAAAAGACTTTTCGGCTGTCTGAAAGAAGGCCTTTACAAGTTGTGGCACACTTGAAAAGAGGGTTTTGAGAGCTACTGACCATTCAATGATACTCAATAGTTTACTCAGGAAGCTTTGGAAAAGAAGAAGATGGGAGGCATAATCAAGGTTTTCTGCTCACAGCAACTCACAGGTTTTGGCTTTTCTGTGAATTTGCATGGGAGTTAATTAATCCCTAAAAAAAATGTACACAGTGGTTATCGCTTCCTTTGATGGATCAGTCACCTGACCAGAATGTACACAAAAGGCTTAATATACTTGGGCTTTGCTTGTATAAAAAGGAGTCTAAGGAGTGATATTGCACACACTTGAAAAAGCTTATCTAATACTGACAGCAACTGACTGCATCAATAACAAAACCTAGACTTTTAGCACATTTGCCTTCATGAATATAGAAAATCGGGTGAAAACTGGGAAGAGTTTCTGCTAACGGGTTAATATGAAGGTGCATGATGCTTGTTTATTATTGTGTCTGTTCCATCACGTGAAGAAGTGGTGCAAACTGGTTCAGTTTTAAGCAGAGTTTGCTGTGACGAGAGACTTATCTGACTTTTGTTTGTGGACTTTATTAGAAGGTACTTTCTGCTATGCACCTCAAATTGTTACTTTATGATCAATCAACTTGGGTCAGTAACTTAGGTGAATGCAGGGTCTCTATGAATCAATGTTAGCATCATTTTACTTTCTATTATTAATAATTAGATCAAGAATCAATGTTGCAGTATGACAAGAACAGCTCTGGAGAATTATATATTAAAAAAAAGAGAAAAAAAACCCAGCAGAAATTTCATTCATCCTACTCCCAAACTGTGAATACAAATTTGTACAAACACATGAACAAGGTACTGCGCTCTCAGCGCAGCTCATTATCTGTCATTGTGTTTAGTTTATTCAATCAAGAATCTGTTATTATTCTTTTCTTCAGAAAGTAAGACACAAAAATAGAGAACACAGCTGATGTCAAATATGGCACACATTAGTCCTGGATGGAAATTACATAATGAAAGAAAAAAAGAGTTCATTCTCAAAACCTAAATACAGTCCTGAAAAAAATCCAAGACTTGTCTAAAACTGCGAGAAAAATATTAAAACATTCATGAGACTCACACATCGTGTTCTTAAAATATATCCTCAACCACAGCCAAATCCACGTAATCTATAGTAAGTACTCAAGTAAAAATATACACTTGTCTGCACTGTCACATGTTGTTTTATGTGGTGGTTTCTCAAATTAATTAAAAATGAGCTTATTGTGTTCCATTGTTTCAGACATGCATCACTCAGGATCAGTGTCACTGTCTGATCCTCTTATGTGTTTCTTTATGCTACATCATAATCACTCCAAGCATGCAATTAATGTCACTTAGATTAGTATGATTATAATGGATAAGACTTGATCTTGTGTATCTTCTTTCATCGGCGGAGCCTTAAAACCAGGCATGTTGTCAGTGAAGCTGCTGCTGCTGATGTCTGGTTCAAGCTTCACTTTAAGCTGCAGGTTGATAGAAGTCTTTCACTAATCTCGGGTGGAGACAGCTCAGCATTCGAAAAAGGGCTCTTTCAGGTTATAACGAGCTTGCTCTTACCAACCAGATATGCTTCACCAATCCTAATTTCAGCTGTAGGGTGAGTAAAATGAGGCAGGACTGAAGGTCACAGCAGGACGGGGGTGCAATGAAGGAAAACTCCTATTTCTCAATTTCACCCTTTCATTGCAAAACAAGTGCAGATCAGTTAAATGGTTGTACACCTGGCTCTAGTTTCTTTATGCCCCATAATGCATTGCACCAAAATAAAAGGGTCAGCTTTCAGAGTGAGGTGAAATCGCAGCAAGGAAACGGAGGCTCTTGATGTTGGAAGTGAATCATAAAGTCCCCTAACGACACACAACTGGAGGGAGACGGGTTTAGGGCCGAGTCTCAAATGAACTACAGCTGCGTCTGGAAACGATACACCCATAAACACACCTACCCGCCTAATTTCATTAACAACTCTTGAAATTTAGGATACAGTTCACAGCACGGCTCTCGTATTACAGTTTTGTTTACAACCTGTGGTTTGAGAATTGCTGTAATTCTCCCCCAGCAGTTCAAACACACAACATCTGAACTTCAGTTGGGGCGCAGAAATCGTAATTATTGATTTATGCCTGCAATCACAGCTCAACTTTGTTGTTTTTGTTCAGAAACATAAAAGTTAGTGTTGTGCTCAGTGCCGCAAGAAAACAAAAAGATATAGACTCAGTCAGTTGGACTTGTCAGTGAGCTGTAAATTTCATTTTCATATCCTTGTTCTGCAGCTAACTGCCTGGATTCTGCGAGACTGTTGTTGATGCATCAAAAACAGATTCGACATCTGCTTGTATATTAATCATCTGTGGCTTCATGACTGTTAGGCCCAAAAAACAAACCCGTTAGAGATATTAGCGTGTGCTGTACTACTACAAGAATAAAATGCAAGTAATATCTATAATACTGAGCCTAAATAGTTTAAAAAAAAAATCACATCTGTATATGTTGTCGTTGTTGTTTTATATCTACCATCCAATACCCATGTTATCCAACATAAAATGTATTCATACTCCATACATACACGAACACAGGAATTTTTGAGTTTTTGCAGCTTGTTCTGGAATCATCATTCGGGTAAAACTCACAGGAGTTCTTTCACTTTAGTTTGTTGTGATGCAACTATTGTGCTTGCCACAAGGAAAAAACTAATTTCTCTTTTCTTGTGTAATATATATTCACATTTAGTTCCCGAACCTGTCCAGGGTGCAGGCAGGAAAGTTCACAAATCCACAAACATTAGAACCAATGGGAAATCTACGAACTGAAAGGAGCTGTTGATCAGCAATAAGCTTGACATGAAGAGACGCCTAATCCATCAGTAACAATCGGCCGGTAGATAGTTTGATTGACAAGGCAACCAATAAGAGATCTCAAAAATATCCCAAGAGGGAGCAACAATTTTATTAACCGATATGTTGTGTTTGCAATCATTACAGAAAAAAGCAGTGGGGCGGAATATGTAAAGTCCTTGTGAAAACAGTAAAGGCGTGGTGAAAGGGTGATGGACCTGGTGCATCTGATTTACCAGTTTCCATGGTTACTGTTGACTGTCTTCAGGCAGCAATCGTGGTGATTATATGTTATAACAGATGCTACAAAAATATGTGGTTGCAATTGTGTAGATGCCATCCTGCTTGCATGGGGGAGAGAGAGAGAGAGAGAGCGAGAGAGAGCGAGAGAGAGAGAGCGAGAAAGCGAGTGAGAGAGCATGTGAGCACATGCAACGAGCAACTTATCAATCCACCCTACCAACCCCAGGTTCAAATTTAGGCCTGCAGCCATGATGTGCTTGAGGGGCGAGAGCTGCAGCATCCTAACAAACCTCATGCATGCACAGGAGGAACATGCAAACTTCACACAGAAGTGTCAAATCCTTAAATCAAACTGGAAACCAGTGAGAACATTGTTAAACTTGACGCCACCATGAGCCCTCCATCCTCAAAATGAAACCAGCCCTTTCACTGCACAAATGTAAATTACAAGTCAAATCTGACGCGATCTCCAGCAGAGTTATATTCTATTTCTGCAGCTGCCGAGTAAAAGTGAATTTCAGGTTAAAGCTCTTGTTTCTGGCACTCACAGCCCCAGTCACATACAAGACTTTCTTTGAAGCTCTTACTTGGGGGGGAAAAAAAGGACTTCTCTTGGTGTTGATGCATGCTTTTTGTGCATGCACAGATGACAATTTCTGAGCAAAAGTGCATTGCTGAGTTGCTCTGAAATGAGGCGCTCATTAACATAAATCACACTTTTCTGAGTCATTGCGGGCTTCCTACCTTCTGTATGCTCCTGATAGCTGTTGTACTGATTTCTCACTCGAACACTTCGTTCTCCTCTTGCCCTATTCTGTCATTTTCAGACTTGAGTTGGCAGATTTTGCTTTGTGCTGTGTGTGTGTGTGTGTGCCACATCTTGCAGATATGTGTTTCTCTCTTCATGGCTTCTGGGGTTATAATGTGCTCTCTCTATAGTTTATGCACTATGGCCTTATTCAGAATGGCCCGAGGGATCACAGCTTTTACTGCCAAGTATTTGCAAGTATTTGGCAGTGCATATTTGAAAGTACCCAGATGTTAAGTGTCTCAAATTCTGCCTATCAGATGTCAGCGTCTCTCTTGTTCTATTGATGAACACGTTTTGAGTCATTTTCCTGTATTCAGGTCATTGTACCAGCGCCAAAGGACTCTGATTTTTGGGGCATGTGAGGTTTGTGGGAACCGCTTGAGTAATATGAAAACACCTTGAAACTCTTAGGAGTGTCAGCAGCCTCCTGTAATGAAAAAAAGATGAACCTCTGAGGGTCCCGAAAGGCAGACTCACTGATAGGTACACACTGAACTTGACAGACCTGCAGTGGACAGCAGGAGGAAGATGACTGTCAGGACGTTGAAGGACTGCCGGCTGGTGATAGTCATCTTCTTGTCCTCATGTGGGAGGGAGGGAGGGAGGGAGGGGAGGGGAGAGGAGAGAGAGAAAGTGAGAACGATAGCGAGAGATAGATGGGTGGGGGGAGGGCCGCGTTGTTCTAGCTGGACGTGGGCATCCTGTGCTCGCTGACAGCTCCTCTCACATGGCTGCTGCTGGGAGTCTGGACTCCTGACGGAAACGAGACAAGCAGGGGAAGCAGAGATTAAGATGTTTGATTTGGATTACTGGAAGATCCACCCAACTGTGTGGACAGCTTGTCTGGCAGCGTGCGCCCATGACGCCATCCAAAATGTGTCCTCAAACTTACGTAACGGCGCCGCCCGGACATTCGGCTTAATTGAAACGGGCACTCTGACAACACTTAGGTTAAATATGGTTCCATGCCCGCTTCATTTTAATCATTTGGAATTATACCGCCAGGTGTGACGAATAATACTGTACAGAGGTGAAATCGTTCTTTTTTGATTGGCAACGGTGACTCGAGTTTTTCAACCACTCTCAAATTAATATCAAGTATGTTCACTCACTAACACAATATCCAATCATGCTGTTTCCCTGTGCCTATAATGCATACAAATAGAATTAATCCCATTTATTATGCACAAAACAACAAGAAAAGTTGTGACACATGTCTATAGTAGAACAGGAAACAATGTATTGTCTGTCCAGAAATCAGCCCCATAATTAAAATGAAAGAGAGGTTTTTAATTACAATCCAGTATTACCTTTGCGCTTTTCTTTCAAGGTAAAATATATTTTCCTTATAATCAATGCTGATTCACATCTTTTCAGCATCTGAAGTATTATGAATTGTTTAGTTTTTTTCCAAAAGAAAAAAAAACCCTTGTTCCGTAAAACGAACAGTCACAATTAGTTGCAGCGGCACTGATGTTACCTTTTGTGACTACGTGTTCCTCTGAGAGCCCATATTGTTTACTGATTCATTTTATCATCACACTCAGGCATTACAGACAGGAGGAGGAATGTTTTTGGTGAAATCTGTCTCATTTATCAGGTAATTTAAAGGGAAAAAAAAGCTCAAACATTTAGCAGTCAAGAAATTTGCTTTGGCGGAAAAAAAGCGTGGTTTTCTCAAAGAAAGCAATGTTTTAATGAATTACAGAAACTCTGCTTCTTCAGCACAGTGGGAAGTTAGTTTGAGTACAGAACTGCTGAAGAGCAATTTGTTTGTAAATGATGTATTGTGTAAGTTGTTGATTCTTCAGCTTTGCACAGTGACCATTTGAAGCATTTGTCCTCAGATTATAAGTGAGATTAATGGGGTGGCGGCACACTTTGCTTAGCATTGCTTCTTTCTGGTCTTTGGCAAATTTATTCCTTTAATAGCACCAGTGTAAATTACACATGTAGAGTCCCTGTTGCTGCATCGGCTAAATGTTATGTTCATGGAGATTGATGAGATGTACTCATTTAACATATTTTTAAAGTTAACCGTGAACACACTTTGTCTGGATGTGACTTTGGGTGAATTCAAATTTCCTTACATGTTTTATAGGATCCATATCTTCTATATTTATGACATAATTTCATTTACAGTTTAAGCAGAGTGTGCCTTTGGAAATGACACCATAACTGTGTGTGTGTGTGTGCGCGTGCGCGCGTGTGTGTGTGTGTGTGTGTGTGTGTCAGCATGAGCTGCATAGAAACTAGAACAAAACTTGGCTCCTGAATTATTGAGAAGATGGCGAGAGATGACAGCAGAACAGAAATCACATATAAAAGAGCAACAATAAGGATGAAGACGGCCATCAGTGTTCGACGTCTTGTGATGAAAAACAATGTAATGGTGGATCACATCCAGTTTTGTGTTGCATCACCTTCAACTGTCTCCCTCCTTCACTATTCACAAGCAGTTTTTGGCAAGCTTACAAGTGATGAGAACCGAGTTTTGCCTATTTGTTTGGACAGACAGATCACTGACAACATCAACCAGCTATGCAAAAAACATATGGTGCAGCCTTTTGTGAAACAATCAACAGCTTTCAACGCTCATCCTATCATAACTGACCAGATAACGTTAAATCCTCCACCCTTATTGATATTAATAATGAAAATAACCAGAACGCTGAGGAACGATTTTCCATACAAGGGCTAATCACGATTAGAAGCAACTAAATCAAATTCTATAATAATACTTACATTTATGAGTGTCAATTCATGTTGTGAAATGTTTTCGCCTTTTCTTAAAAGATCAGCATAATTACAGACGAATTTTGAGACAAACCTTGTATTAATAAATAAGTGGTAGTTACATTTGAAAAACTCCTCGAAATAAGATGGGCAGTGGATCCCTGATCAAGAACCGAGCAGCTTCCACCGCTGTGCAGCTGCTACCGATGGGTCATTTTGGGAAAGGAATTTCCCCCGCGGGCGATCGACACAGTGCAATAAAATAAAAAAGTACAAATGAAACAATTTTCTGCTTAAGATTCAAGTCTCTGGTCAGCACTGATTAGGAGAATTTGACATTTTTCCCCACACATTTCTTCTTCTTCACGTTTTTTTTGGGCAGACGTGATTTATAATTTCATGGAGAAGGTAACACATTGACACCTTGATTTGTCAGCTTCAGGAAGCTTGAAAATTAAAAGTGTTCACATCTGCAGAGTCCTATTCCAAACACACACGCACCCGCACACACACACACGCACACACGCACACACACACACACACACACACACACACACACACACACACACACACACACACACACACACACACACACACACACACACACACACACACACACACACACACACACACACACAATTATGCAGTAGAATAAGGATATAAGTCCTTTTATTCTCACTACATTGGCCCTCATGGGGATTGTGGTGCGATCATAACTGATAATGAGTGTGTATCACAATCATCAAAAGACAGAGGTGAACAGCACTGATCAGTGTCACCCTGATCAGATCAGATTGTATATAATTTGGGCTGTTCATTAAAACCAAGGCGCCACTGAGTCCTGTAATCCACTCTCATATTGGATAAACAACATCCTTACAACACCCGGATGTCTTAGCATCGGTTGTGACACAGCTCTCTGTTGGTTATAAATATGGTATTTAACCATGTGAATGTGAAATTATGCATAACTGAAAAAGACTGCTCAGACTAATTGAGCCTCAATGGATGCACATCTGTGCAGGAGGAAACCTAAGCTGTGCAAACACCTTGGAGAATCCCTTCCTCTGTCAGTCTCTGTTATTGTACCTGCTTCAGCTCCTTCCTGTTACTATGTTGATACTGAAATCCAGACTGATGATTGCACATGACGGCACAGATAAATACAAAGCCCGTTGCCATGGACCATCTGGTCAGAGTACGTACTGCACGTGGAGCACAGCAGGCCTCTTCTGCTGGAGTCCTATAGAGCATTTTTGATCAGAAAAGCTGTTCCCTCTTCAGAAAGCCAGGCAGCAGAAGTCCCAGGAGGCTTGTTAGAGTGGCATTTTATATATTTTTTCCCACTGTTTATATTTCTGGTGAGAGCTTTCGTGTACTGTCAGACGACAACATACGAAGAACAACGAGGGATTCCCATTCTTTCAAATCTCTCCTTCAAGGCAGCTCTTCCTTTTCCTGCTGGGGTCCTGTTTGCAAGGCTTTTATATACATTATTTCTTGGTTCCCCAGCATGCTCACATGAAGCCACATTACTGTCACGTTACTCCTCGTGACTCGGCAGCTTATAAAAGTGCAAGGTTCACTTGATCTCAGCACTGAGCTTGTTTGCAAAAGGAGTGCTGAAGGCTTTGTGTAATGAACCTGATAGTAGTGAAGCAGAACATGTACTGTAAATACACCGGAGTGCATGCACACATACAGCGAAACACACAAGTCTTCCTTGGGACTGAAAATAGAACACACTGCCCATGCAACACAGATGGAGAGTCGAGCTACTTGATCTTTAAGTCTCTCATCAAAATAAAATATACATAAAGACCATAGCAACGCTCTCAGAGAAAATGTGAAGACTGCTATGAGAGGAAGTGTGCAAGTAGTCATAAAAGGCACACAGAGCTCATTTATTTGTTTGCACGTTACTCACTGTCGCCTGAGAGAAGAAGGAAATAGTAAGTGACCAATTACTGCAGCAACCACTGCGAATCTAACAGCACACTTTTCATCACAACGCAGCAGGAGACCCAAATCTGTCAGGGTTTTGATGAGGAAGAGCACGATGGAAGATTTTAGGGCTATTTGGAGATTCCACACAGCGGTAAGCCAGGCCACATGAACATCCTGTACCGAAGTCTCGTTTTTGTTCAAACACAAACTTCCAAACACGTGACACCTTGTGATTTTCTAAAATAAATATTCTTTATTTTGGCCTGCAACATCTTTTATCTGAGAAGCTTTCAAGTTTGTAAAGGCATGAACTTGACATCACATCTGGAATATTTCTGCAGCTTCACTTTATTTTTAGAAGAAATATTTAGGCCTGTCACTTTGAGTATTCTCATAACCTTTTTTTTTTTTGTTTCCAGTTAGATATTTATACTTCTTCACTGCCTTGTTATTACATTTTCCTCAAAAGCCCACAAACTCACTCTGTGTTGCTACGCCCTGCCCCTAATCCATGTTAATGTGCCTGATCAATCAGGATGAAACATATGGGTTGGTGAGCTGCTGAGTGAAGTACAGTTTAGGGATGCGACTCCCACTTCACACAGGGATGAGTGAGGACTCACTAAATTGCTGTGGGTCCACTGATGGGCTCGCCTCCAAATGCTGATCCGTGTTCTGTTGCAAAAAGCCCTGCGCCTATTTTATGCTCCCTTTGACCGTCATCATAATAAATTGGGTTTCATTCACTTTTTATGACATCGGAGCTTCACTCTGAAGCCCCACTGTGCTCCATTAGGATTTGTTGGCAGATTTAAAGCTGTGATTTAATGATCATCACGGGCATGGAGGACTGAGTGACTGGCAGCCTGAGTCCCTCACAGGGATGGTGAGCGTGGTGCGGAGTGGCTATTACTACACTTCTTTTGTCTGCTAAAACAAACGTCAACTGACAAGCCAGAACATTATGAGTGAAGTGAATAACACTGATTAAAACCCTATCACAACACCTTTTAGATTGTGGAATGTAACAGCCAGGAAGTTAACAATGTACTGTATCTTTAAAATTGATGTGTTAGTCGCAGAAAAATGGGTGTGAGTGGCATTTCTGAGTTTTACATACATGTGATGACGAGATGACCATTTTCAAAGCTGAAAACACGTCTGTTTGTATTGGACAGTCATTTTCTCTTTTTTTTTTTAAAAGGATGATGGCTGGGATAGACAGGACATAGATAGCCATTGATGCCCATGGTCCCATGGAGGCTCCATCTTCAACTTACAGGACTGAAAACATCTCTTACCCACAACTGGCTATCATTTTGGTAGCAATGGGCAGACCTAGGGTGTAAGTCATAATGTTGTGGCTGATCGGTATGAGTGATTTGAGTCATTCAGAAACTAAAAAGACTAAACAGGAGAAACAGCCCTTTTACATTTCCGGTTGCTTATTCAAGGTTACACTGCAGAATGAATGTGGCTCCATTAAGGTGCAAAGTGGATATGGATTTTAACACCTGAAGTGGTTTCATGTATTTTATCAGATTGCCTTGAAATCATCCAAAAAGGCACAAAAAAGGTTTTGACTTTTTAACAAAACTATATAAATCATGTGAAACGTGGCTTATGGACGAAATAATTATGTAAAATAGCAACACCAGTATTTTTTATGCTTGGTTTTGTCTGTCTCTACATATCTGATCCTGGCCATATCCATCCATCCATCCATCCATCCATCCATCCATCCATCCATCCATCCATCCAACCAACCAACCAACCATGATGAAATACAAGTTACCTAAAAAGCGATTGAGTGTTTCAATTCAAATTCAGTTCAGTTATGAAGCTGGTAGAATAAAAAAACCCAAAACAAAACACAGACTCATAACAAATAACCCATTTTCTAAGAGGATATAGACAGATATATATTAATCTGTCAGGTACATTTACACAACCACCCACAAGTGTGTTTGTGATCTTGCACCTTTCTATAACAAACTGTTGAAGCACTGTAATGGGAGTTTCTTCTTTTGTGCTGCATCACTGCAAGTGCTCAGTACTGCAGCACAACACATAAAACTGACTGATGAACTGAGGTTTCTCTTTGGTTTATGTGATCTGTCTCCAGGATGCATATGCAAGGTGAAATCATGTAAATAAAGCCACCAAGCAGCAACAACTTGTTTTGGTCTGGTGGCCCGGTGTTGTCCGGGAGATGTTTACGTCACATGATGCAGGATGGAGCATGTAGTTATTAACACCCACAATTTAATTTACAAGAAATTAATACGCTTTCAAAAATAAATATTTTAAAACTAAGAGAGTTGAAGAAGGAAAACACAGCAGGGTTGCCATAGAGCTTATTGTGGAGTTAATATGGCAGCATAATGGGCACAACTATTGTGCTGTGCAGCTACCTTGCGATACGGGTGGTCTGTTTCTGTTTTTCACTTAGGAATGGTTTGTTAGTTTAACACAAGCAGAAGATGACAGAAGAGCTGTAATTAAACATACATCTGCTGCAGGCACGCTCCAGTTAGACCTGCTGAGAGCTGTCATTTTGATGGAAGCCATTCCTGCGTTCACATTGTCGCACACCTTCATCTTCAATTTGGATCACAAAGACAGATTGGCATTATTTATCTGAGCCTTCTTCCACATCTAACTACATCAGTTTTTAATGTATTGCTTTGTAATACCAGCTGGAAATGAAACTGCCAACCAACATACTTTAAGGCAATCTATTGCACAAAAACATTTGCTCAATATCCTTGCAGGAGGCAATATCAGCATCCATCTAGATATAAACCTTCTCCGAGTGGTGGTTCTTGACAGATCTGAGCATTGCTTACTTCACCTCACAACACTGCTTCAGCTAAGTTCAATAAGCCAGTGTGTTATGCACTCATTGCCTTTTTGCTTTTCTTCCCTTTTACCTGGCACGACTGTGGCTACATCAACTCTGGCAGGTGATCCTGATTAGCTGTTAAGCCATTAAAAGAGAGGGTGCGGATGTTTTAGGGGAGTTGCAAGAAGCCGGCAAAAGAGAAAGCGAGCTGACTGGCTGCCTTGATGGAGATAGACACGCCTCCAAGTCGCGCTCGATTAGAATTCAAGATGAAAATCGCGATGCCGTTCTGTGAAATATTTAAATGTTCTCAATGTGCATTTGTGGGTTGTTTTCAAATCCTCTGTTGATTCCAAATTGCCCCGAGGCGTGAATGTGTGTGTGTGTGTGTGTGTGTGTGTGTGTGTGTGTGTGTGTGTGTGTGTGTGTGTGTGTGTGTGTGTGTGTGTGTGTGTGTGTGTGTGTGTGTGTGTGAGACTGTTTGCCTCACTATGCTCGTCTTGTGTCAACCTGTCCAGATTGTATCCAGCCTTCACTCATATCCAGGTGTGATTGGTTGCTATATGACCCTAAGGGCCTTTATGAAATGTTTGTTATGGCTCAATTGGTAAACTGGGTCTTCTTTCAATCACAAAGTTGCACGTTTGCTCCCCCCGTCCATGTCAAGCTTTGGAAATCTTACAAGGCTCTAACAAACTCTTAACATAACAATAGAGTTGATTAGTGTTTTTTTTCCCCTTTCGTCAAGCGGTAACCACCAACCAGTGAAAGTAAAAGGGGTTATTATAATATAATATACAATTTGTATCATACAGCACCTCATGCAAGGTACTTCCTTCTGACCGAATGTAACAGGGCAAAGCTTTCATCTGTATTTTTTGCATTGCAATAAATATATGCATGCAGAGAGGGAGCGATGGCTAATGAGACAGCTACTGGAGTTTAATAAGTGGAATTCATTATATAATCAAGGTCTCAAAGTCAACTGGGAGATGATCATTCTTGGAGCTCTGTCTAACACAATGCAGCTCAGCAAAGCTCTTGTTTCCATGTGATGATGCAGTATGAATGAATGCAGTCCACTTAATGCTAATGTTCCTGTGCAAGACACTGGACAATTGAGGTTATGTAGGAACTGATAAAGCTTTTATTAGATGACATGAAAACCAGCTACACTATTTACTCTCTCTCAGTTTTCACTCACATTGAAAGGTTTGGAAGAGTCATCATTTAAGGAGAAGAATAGTTCCATCTCGATTGTTAAGAAAGTCAAATGATTCAGCTGAAAAGTATATATTTACATGGACAATATTTACACTCAATATTTACATTCATTTACAAGTGATCATTTGAATTGAAATTGACAAATGAAATACAATGTGCTGCTTTGGAGTTTTCTTTCAATTGTGATGTTTGACAGGAGAGTTGATATTGACTTTGAAGAAGATTTAAAGAGTTAACAGAAACAGTAAAGAGAAATTAAAAAGGCCACGGGTTTATCCTCACAAATGCGTTCCTCTTTTCGTTCTTAAAAAACTAAACAAAACAAAGTTATTTAGCTGTTCCGCTGTTTTTTTTATCATGCAATGGAAAGAAAATGTAAAAAGAGTCTTTGTTATTGGAAGAAGTATTTTAGTTTTTGACACCTATCTGTATAACTGAGGGCAGGAGGGTGTTAAGAACATAAAATGCATAAGGTGTGTGTATTTGGGTACAGATCTGTGTGCATCGTGAGGATTAAATAAATCTTTAAAAATCCAAACTTAATTAGAGAACCTTCCAAGCAGTAACTGATTAACGACTGGATTTACAACAGTTGACAGATCAGGTGATAATATACATACAGTGAGGATTAGTTTCAGATGCACTTTCAGCTGTCCTTGAGTATTATCTGTGTTGTTGCCGGTCTTGCTTTGATCATGTGACTCTGAGGATTGTGTGTTGTTGAGTTTGACTGCTAAATGTCACGGAGACGCAGTGACTGTCGCAGTCAAGTCACTTTCAGGGCTTCTCGGAATTCTTTTTCAGCAGCTACCAACACTTGGTCCTCCATCAAGGTTCTTAGCAGCCTGCAGGCAGCCGAGGCCTCATCTGTCAACGCATCAGTGCTTTGGCGCTCAGTATTCACTTTTCTTTGTTGGTGGTTGCTGTGACTCATGCAGAATAACTGGACTTGTTTTGGCTCTGGGCTTCGGGAGACATATCCTGTGGACTTTCTGGTGTCTGAGATGCAGACAGGCACGACAGTATCTCCCAGACACAACCCACCATTGTTTGTTTGGATTCGCTTTAACACCCGACTCTGGGCTCAGTCGGTCTTCTTTGGAAATGTTCCCCATCATCATCTGCCTGACCCTGGGTTTAAAATAGCTTCTATTCACAGACGAGCTGTCCAGTGGGAATTTCAAAAATGAAAGAGAAAATGATGCCAGGAGACGTCAATGCACGGCACAACTAATGCTAAAACGCATCAGTTTGATAATCCTTGTTGTTTCCCTATAGCTTGCATTATTATTCTTAGTTTACAGCGAACAATGTGGTAAAGAGGCAATGCTACAGTAAAAGCTGTCACTTTGGAGGACTATAATACCGCCTGTGTGATCCAGTAATATGAAGCAGTAAAGAGTTCTGTTCTTTTGATCTCAACTCGGAAAGGGGAAGATATGACCACTGAGTGTATTGTGGATAAAAGACAAAGTAGTCTTTGTCTTCGATGACATTTTACCAGTAACAGATTGCTGAATCGATAATGGACTATCCATTGGTCTGCCCAGGATAAAACCGAGGTGAAACTTGATGCAGAGGAAAGAAATCCCTTTCACACTTTGACCTGTTGGAAGGAAAGCCATAACACACACCGAGACATGACAGCTGTCATTTAAATAAACTGCACAGAGACCTGAACCTTAACATCGAGGTTAACAAAGCAATCAATATGTCAGTGTGTCAAAAGAAAAAAAGAGAAAAGAACAAGTGCAGTTTATGACTCAGGTATTGCCTGTGACAGTTAAGTATGTATATATATATATATATATATATATATATATATATATATAAATGCCCCCAATCTGCCGTGACTTTTACAAGCAAGTTAGATCCAAAAGTAGCACCCTGAATATAAAGACGTGGGAGGGTTGTAGCCTCGGCTGACCCTTCTTGAGAAATGTCTGTTTTAAGAGGCTTAGACACTCCAGACTGCACCCCGTACAACTTGGCCGAACAAACGATAGACTGCAGAGACCCACAGAGCACTCCAACACCTCTGAGGTCTTTGGGGTCACCGAGGGCGGCAGGCACAGACGACCTCAAAGTGCACAGCCAAGAATACCTCAGATGAAAAACGGATAACACACCACTCAGCTCCACATCCAAATGCTAATAGTGTTTTGGCAGCCAGTTTATATAGCCTGTTAGAAAACCTTGAAAAGTGCCGAAACGTTTGCGGGCCGTTCCAGCGATCATTACTGAAGGTGTTGGTCGACTGGCCATCGGAGTGAGATTGTGCCTCATTAATGAGGCCGTCCTGGTTTTGACCCCCAGAGAGTGAATGTTCCACGGTTTGCATAAGTTTGGTGGATCTTCTGAGAATAAATAACTTACTATTATGTCCCGAAGCGCTCCTCAAATGGCGTTGAGTTCAACTCTTAGCCCAGGCATTATACATTCCTGCTAAAAGCTTCACACGTCTCTTAAAATAGGATTCTGCTGAGCTGATTTCTGAGACCGAGGCATGATTTATTTTTCATTATCAAAATGAACAATAGGGGAGTTACCTGCTGTTCTTCAGAGATAATATGTGGGCACGATTATCGTGTCCATTTAAATTATTAGTCATTATAGGAGGGAGGGATTATCGTGAGCCATTATTTTACACAGTGAATCAAAAATTACAGTCATTTGAGCCATAATGACTCACGGATTATAGTCATACTTTATATAGCTCATGATCTCTGTCAATATGCTGAGCACATACATGTGTGCTGCACCATTAACAATTACTCACAATCACATCCCTGCTGGTTGGGTTGGCTAATAAAAAAAAAAGAAAGCAGGCACAAAAACAGCAGCCTTGCACACATTTTCTACAATAAATAAAATAATCTTACTCTCCTTTTATGACGAGGCTCAGTACTAGTCAAAGGAGTTGATGCTCCACGTTTACATGCGTGGGTTTTCTCTGACTTTGGATTCCTCCCACAGGTAAATATTTCATCTGAAAACCCTGCATCTCCCTAATGACTGTGAGCGTTGTTTGAAAGCCTCACAGACGGTCAAGTGTCGCTCTGTGTTTCATTATATACGGATGCAACAGGTCAACGATTACCCCTCTACTCAGAAAACATTCTTCATTGATTATCTGTCAACAAATTTGAGCTCCAGACAGCAGCGGCAGCGCTAAAGCAGCCGGCATGTTAAATGATAATCCGGGGTTGAGTGCCCTGTTTTGGTCCACTTTGCTTTTGCCACTTCGCGTTGACATGGTAGGTGTTTTTAAGCGGTTACTTCTACACAGTCCTTTTATCTGGTGATAAAAGCTTTTTCTTTATGTTGCAAGGCTGAGCCAAAGTGACAGAGGCTCGGCTGCAGCCCAGGCTGTGTATTCAACAGCCAGCGTCTGACATCAGCTATTAACCCTTCATACACTCCCCATGCATCACAGCTGTCAGTCGCAGCTGCTCTCCCCCTGTAACACCTCTCCATAAGGGAGGTCAGGCACACATATGTTTCTTTACAGAAACTGTTAAGAGCAGCAACTGCCTCTCTGCCTTCGCTTTCAGTCATTCATGTTCTGATTTTACACCATAACAAATGTAAATCGGCGCCAGAAATCAAACCTGGCTGCTGTAAAACTGCAGAAATTCTATAGCTGATGAAACAACAGGCGTGCGACAAACAACTTGCTGTAGCTATTTCGATATTTGGCAAAGGCTATTATGTGCTCAGAGTGTCAGAGGTTTAGTAGGATTTTTGTCTCATGCAGGCCTGCTTAGTTTTCTTTTTGTGTAAACCACATTCCATGTGCGTCCTTCTCTCCACTGCTCATTTACAAGACAAAGAGCAGATTTTCTTTAGTCGCTGAGTAAAAAGTGCTTTTATATGACAGCGCATGCAGAGACTGTACAGGCACAGAGCCTCCGTTATCTTACAGTTTACTCTGTGAGTTGAAAGCTGCCACATGCCGTGTGCAGCAACTTTATATCACTGCATTGCAAGCGGAAGGAAATGAACAAAGTTTTGTTCACAATTTTAGGATACCTACAGAGACTCAAGAAGGTTTGGTTTGACTGTCGTATAAAATGACACTAAACTACTGACCACAGTTCCATTATATTATGCCAAGATTTTCAAAATCATGCATAAAGTTAATTGTACATGACAGATATTTACTGAAGCAAAGAGTTACATTTGAACTCAGGTATGACCAGAAAGTCTTCATTTACAGAGCATATTTTCTCTGAACCTGCCACGGAATATCTGATCTCAGTCAGGATTCAAGTTGAGATCCAGTGTCAAAGAGTGGAAGGGGGGGTTTGCATGAGAAGAATGGTTGGGATCCACCAGTAAAAAGATTTAGTTTTAAAACACAAATCCTTTAAAAGAAATGGTTACATGTGATTTCTTAAAAAAAAAATAAAAAAAATACAATGCATTCAAGAGAACATTACATTTAACCTATAATCTTCCACATATAAGCTTCAATATTTACCATTTCAACTCTGCCAATAACTGCCACATTTTCAAATTTTTACTAAACCTTATAAAAAAGCACAACAAATAAAAATCACAAAATTGTGATAAAACATGTCAACAGAAACAATTTATTGCGACATGATGGAAAAACTGGCCTGCGATTAATCTAGAGAAATGTCCTCTATGTTTGTCATCAGGATACTATATAAATCAGGCATAAAGATGCTATGGACCTACATGATGTATGGTGTTATGCATCATGCCGGGTGAACGGCTCACTTTGAAGGACAATGTCATGAAGTGCACTCTTACACTATTTAGTGTGACAGAAAATGTATTATTAATATTTTAATAGTTCTAGTCTAATTTCAGATAATTAGACTAGATAATGGACACAATTCAACAAAGATGAAATAGTGATGCCATACAATCTCCAGGAGCTTAACACAGTTCAGATGTGGCTCATGATGGTTGTCACACACTTCTCTCGAGTTCAAACATCGACTTGTTGAAAAAGCTACTTTCACTTATAAAATATTTTCTTAATACAAACATGTCAAACGGTGTCGAGATTCACAGTTTGTCCCATTTCTATTATTAGAAATTCAAAACAAACCTCATGTTAGAATCTATAATTAATGTACTTAAGTAATTAAGCCAAACCAGTGGTATTGGAAATGGAAGTTCTGGATTGGAGAGTCCCTCCACTCTCATTCCTTGCTGCATAATAACATTGATCTGCGGCGTGCAGGGGCACAAGTCAAGTGAAGGTTAAACAGAAGTCAAAGAAGTATTCACGTTGTTCAGCTGCAGCAGGAGAGTGTGAGCTGGTCAATGGACAGACGCTGCTGCACCAAATAATGAGAACCGACCGACGTGAGGTCATGCATAAAGATTCAAATGTCAATATAATAATTACTATGCACAGAGAGTATTCCTTTTTTCAAAATCACCCTTGGGAAAGCCCCTTATGACCTTTCATTCTCAATTAAGGTTTTGAAGACTTCTAATGAAGCTAAATACATTGTATTGCAAAATACAGATGTAGCCTCGTCTTTATATGTGGAAGTGAACAAGCACAAATACAAAATTTACATAATAGGTCCACTCCAGTAAATATTTTTCCTGATCCCTGATTTCCCTCAAGTATTTATCTGCCCTCCAGTGAACGATCACATTCATGTATGATTTAACTGTTTCGACAGGGATAATGCTCAGTGGAGTTTGAATCAATGTCATTTTTTTCCCTCTCTTTTGTGTTGACCAGAGGCATGCCAAACCGTACACAGAACAAACACTGCATTAATATTCCAAACAGCCACTGGGTGAACCTGCGTCTGAATTTCAACAGCTTCCTCTGATTTGATTATGTTTTCAGCCTCTAATTTCTGGAGCTGCAGAAAAAATGGAAACACCAAATGCCCCCACCACTATAACACAGAAAGAGAGAGAAAGAACCAGTGAGGAGAAGCACAGCACAAAGTGATGCGAAGACACAGATGAATTTGGACAAAATAAATGCAGCCTCACATACTAACAGGATGCAACAACTTTACTAAACATCTAATGGACTGTGTTATTGTTTGCAAAGATGCAGAGAGTAAAAAGTTGAGCCACGCATGTGCTTAGACTTGTGTGAACAGAAGTGTGACTGCATGCCCAAATGAGTCAGGACGCATGCCATGAGCACGTGGCGCAAGCTGCACATATTGGCATTGACAGCATAATGGGACCGAAGGCTTTCTTGTTCAGTCATCTAATGGTCGCTGCACTAAAGCAAGACGGGGGCCACACGGAGACATAGTAGTGCTCACAGCTGATGAGCAGAGATAGAGCGTCAGCTCTAAAGGCATCAGCTCGATTATCATCTGCTCGCTAGAATCTGATATGAGGGGGAAGCCGGCATCAAAGGCAACTCTGACGCTCCATCAAGGAACCTGCCTCTGCCAGCCTCGCTCTCTCACTTTCTCTTTTCCTCGGTCGCTCACCCACACAGACAGGAAACTATAGACACATGCACGTATACTGTACTCTTTGCAACTGTGCCTCTTTCGATCAAGGAATTAAATCCACATGAACATGCAAATATAATGTAAAATAGAGCAAATGCATCAGTCCCACGCGTACACACACACACACACACACACACACACACACACACACACACACACACACACACACACACACACACACACACACACACACACACACACACACACACACACAGGCTCAATGTGACTGGGGAACTTTTTGTGAGCCCTATGGAGATAGATGTCACCATGACAGACCAGATAAACTGAGTGAATACAGAGTTTTCTGCACCACAGATCAGAAAACGAGACACTTCTGCGCTCACACAGCGACTACATGCTGCTGTTTATTTTGGGTCGGAGAATGTAATTATTTGGCTGCCACTGCTGCTGTTGGTGTTATTAATCAGTTACACCCTCAGTTGGAAACTATTCAATATGAATTTTTTGGGGAGGTGGTGGATGACAGGATCCGCTGCACGCAGAGCATCAGATCAAAGCCTTTGTTTTGGTCAGATGTGCAAACAGAAGCAGATTAGTGCAGCATTTTCCACTTTCTCTTTTTTCCCCCCACCTTGTTTCTGAATTGTATTTAATTGGAAACGCTGCCAAGTTAAAGGGCATGAAGTAAATATTAGTTAAGGAGAGCTTCAATCACCTATCGTATTGATTCATTATGAAAGAGTTATTGTTTGTCCATTTCATGCTAATCACTGATACTTTCACATGATTTAAGATAAACTTCCAACAAATAAATGATGCAGGTGTGATTATGCTTTAGTTATTGACAGTGCAAAATGCAATTAGTACATTAAAAGATTTACTGTCATCAATTTAGTAAATTATATTTGTAATAATTGTCTTTTATAAACCCATCAAACACATCAAACAGCTTTTATAATGCAAATATTGATGTTTTACACAATTACACTCTCAACATATCAGGATTCATAACAATCGGTCCAATACAACAAGTTATTTAAAAAAATTATATTTAACTGTTTATCTTGAGAAATATGTATTTTGGACATTTCATTGTCAATGATCACTGGCATTTGTATTATTATTATTATTTATTTTTTTATTTTTTTAAATTAGGTGAGTAGTCGTCATGGCAAGGTTTTACACTAACGTGAAAAAAGGAGATGCTAAAAATAGTCACGCATTAACCTGGAAATCATTTGTTTAGCCAGTTTGCAGCTGCACTTTAATAAAAAGATCAGGATGTAAAGGAATTGTACGCCTGAGCAGCAATGAAAATCTAAATGCAACTAATGATGGTCTAGCAGGAGGCAGTCCATCAGGTTCACAGGTTCTGACTGAAACTAACCCAGTGTTAAATCAACCTTGAGGTGGTCATTCTTTGGTGGTCAGGCTGTTTGCCCCCAGTGGCCTCCAGAAGCCAAGAATTATGGCTCAGGCGACACATTAAACCGAGGTCATTTCCTTTCAGCCGGTCACATTTGCAGCAGTGCTAACTGGTGTGGAGTTTCTATCTGCTCTTATATCAGTCTCTGCAGTTCACTAAAAGCATGCTTGTTTGCACATCTACTGAGAAAATTCAGGGGATCAGCCTCTATTTACTGTGTCGCCCTCCCATATACCTTCGACTTAACCTTTAACCTGCCACAGCACAAACTTTGCCAAGACTTCTGATGGTGTCCGTTGGTATCAAACACTAGTACCAGTCTATTTTCCTGCAAGCATTGATGTCCGACAGCATTGTGATATGGATAATGCAGGCAAATCAATACCAGGCACTCTTTGTCGAGTTCATCAATTGTTTCCTGAAGAATGTTCGCGGCGTGGAGAGGATTTTATCCTGCTGAAAGGGCTTAATGCCATCAGTAAAAAAAAAACTGAAGCCATTAAGGTCTACAAAAATGTGTAATTATGTTGTACTCCACTAAGTAGCATCCACATGAATGGTGAGGACCAGAGGTTTCTCTGCAGTGAGAGCACTGAGAGCATCACAGTACTTCTGTCGGCTTGATTCCCACCGTGCATCACAATGCCTTGCTTTTTTCTCAAATAAACACACATGCATGCCACCGACATGATAACAAAGATATCGTGACTCATTAGAAGAGCCCATCAACCTCTTTTCAGCTCTGGATCATGGTTCAGCTCAGATGCTCATTGTTGGCCCTTTCAGATATTCTGACCAGTCTCCAGCCCCGCGAGCAGCGAGCTGTGTTGCACCACATGCTTTGACACATTTGTATCAAATTAAGCATTAATGTTTCCAGTAGCCTGTGCTACGGTTGCCCCTCTGTTTCATCAGACCACATGAACCTGCCATGACTCCACATGTGCATCAGTGAGCTACGGGTGCTTGTGACCCTGTTGTTCGTCCAACTTCGCTGAACCTCTATTGGCGCACACTGCCCACTGCATTACCAGGAACACCACACAGCATCTGTTGTTTCAGATATGCTCTGATCTGCTTTCGAGGAATCACACCTATGCTCTTGTCAGAGTCGCTCACATCCTCACGCCTTGCCCGTTATTTTTTCCTGCTTGCAGCACATCAGCTTCAAGAACTGAATGCTCAGTGTTGCCAAATACATCCCACCTCTTGACAGGTACACTGTAACGAGATAGTCGGTGAATTCACTTCACCTGTCAGCGGTTTTAATGATGTGGCTGATCACTCTATTTGTGTTTGTGTCTGTCTTGTAATCGTAGTGGTGGGAGGGAGAAAGAGAATGCTGGAAGAGCAGTTCATTTGGAGTTAAACACATTGTGTCAGGCTATATTCAGGTGATTAAGAACTGCTAAGTAGCTTCTTTATTCTCATATACTTGGTGCCGTGCTGGTGTTTATTGGTTAATGAGCTCAGTGGCACTCTGTAGTTCACCCAGGTTTTCTAGACTGAAGAAATTTGGGAAGATGTTGTCACAAGGCTTTAGGGATGTGGAAAATTGCCTCCTGTTTGGTGATGGTGAGATTGCAGCGAGCCCCCAGTTTGTCACAAACACACACACATACTCACACGCAGTGTGTCATGTTCACGTCTGAATACCCTGCTGCCTCTGCACTCCGATGTGTCTGGATATGTGGCAGGATAAGGTGTGTTAGCAGAACAGAAAGTGCTGCTCAGTGCAGCCGTGGGTTTTTTTTTTTGGCTTCATCTGGACAGTGATAAGAACCACCCGATGATAAGCACAGTTGTATTAATTTCAACCCTGCGTGTTTGACTTTTATGGCTAACATCCAAGCACCAAACGGTTTTCCTCTGCTAGATGATTGTGTGTCATTTGGTACTGCCAGCTACTTTGCAAGTTTTGACACTGGTCTGATCACTTGTTTTGAATTTGAAAATCCTCGTTCCTAAAAATTTTCCCCTTGGGGGCTTCTGCCAAAATCCGGTCACGACGTCTCTCACAGCTCCGCCTCCCCTGGTGTGTATCCTACAGGATTGCTGTAAGCTGGGTGTGATTCCCGAGGAGTTATGTGAAGAATATGCCCTCCCTGAGCCAATGTGTCTCACCTTCAGTGTTATAGGGATAAAATCCACCTCCCTCTGACAATGATTAAAGCTACCTCACTATCACAAAGACAAAAGACAACAAATATTTCATGCTCAAACCCAAATAAAGCAGGACTCCCAACTTTCACACACAGAGTAAAAGTTATGCAATTAAAACGACACACATTAAGCACTCAGCAACAAGCATCGTTGGAGGTTTAATAATAAGGCTATTGTACCTGCCATATTATATAGTTATATTATATAGTTATATAATTTACATTTCTCTTCATTGCACTCAGTTTCAGTAATGTATGTTCATATATAATGAACATTAGTTTTAAACTCTTTTTAAAAATTATTTATTGATCCAAATTACAAGAATTAAAACATTCTAGAAAAAAACATCACCGCACAAAGTGCACCAAGGCTCTATAAGCTACTCCGCCTTTCCGAATGCTTTTGAGTACTTGTGTCTGAAGGAAATGAGTGAATATACTGAATGTGTGTGTACCAAGTGCACAATCACACCCTGTCAATGTCAATGACTCTTCCTTCTCAGTAAAGTTTGCAAGCCGCTAATGGAGTCACCATAACAGTCCCCGTGAGGAACCATACAGCCGCTGCATGTGTGTGTGTGTCTATGCCGAGGACAAGATGACACGGGAAACCCTCCCCAAGTAATGACTGATGGTCAAACCTGGCTGCCATGACCTCACTCACGTTCTGTCACTCCAATAGAGGTGATTATTACATCCTGACACAAACACATGAAGTCCAGACTAAACATGAGGGGGGAAGCTAATTTGCCATGAAACGACTCTTTTTAGATGCCAATTCTTCACTTCAGAGATTTCTGTACAAACACATCCTGCTGACATGGACCAACACTTTCCTGTTGAGTAAACGGCAGGCTTATGCAATCTCTCTCCTTTTGTGTCAAAACACACACGGCCCAGAATAATTGCCCTCCCATGTTTCCACCTGTGTTTACACTGACAACACAACACTCCGTTCCTTGCCCTCTTCTTGAATACATACATATATCAAGTGAGAATATTCAAAAGAAAAAATATCTCACCATCACTTACATTTACTATATATCAAAAGCCAGTCTTGCCTGCTACCAGAATCTCAAGGCACACTTATGTCATCCACTTTGAAAATTGCCAACAATAAGGCTTTGTGATAAACACTAGTGAGCAGAGTAGATCTTTATTGATTTCAAGGAGAGCTTCTCAGTCATATACAACACAGAAAGCATCCTTAGGGAGCTTGTTTATTGTAAAACTGTTCCATTTATTCTGCTCATAGTATTTGAATGGGACTCACTATGCTTTGTATCCGTTGTTTCACACCCACCCATTTGTTTGACTACTTTACACTACAAATTATTTCTTCTCCTTGTCGTAATTAAAAGGTGAGCGCTCACCTCAGAAACTCAGTACCTGCAGTGTACTCTGCACACACACGCACACACACACACACGCATGCAGGCGCAATCGGAAAAGCTCATAAACGCTGCCCCCGGGCCAGTTTTCACAGACATGCGGGTGAGAGGATTTTTTATTTTTTTATTTTACAGCGGAACAGGCTTTTGTGTGAATGAACAAAGGGAATCTCCTTCCTAAATCCTATCGTGTGCCACCATGCATCTCCCACACGCCTGTTTCCAAGTTACCGGCAGCGTCGGCTGCCAATCCCGCTTAATTGCCTCCCGTGTAAAGTGACGGCTGAGGAGAGGCGACGAGAGCGAGCTGTCCTCGCCTTTTCCTGCAGGTCCGTAGAGAGAGAGAGACGCCACCTGAGACTCATACTGTATGCCTTTTGGGAAATTACGTAGCTTATGGTGACCTGAAGAGAAACTTCACCAACCAAACTGAAGACTTGCTGAATGAAAAGGAAACATCACTGAAATACCACTCGAGCACTTTTGATTTCGAGAAACAAAATGTTCTTCATTGTCAAAAATCTGTTCAGTGGGGTCAATTCATTGAAATGTTAAGAAGGCAAATCAAAGTAAAATAATTAGATTATAAAAGCCTTGTTAAGGATAAAAGTAAAGCTTAGGCGAAAAAACCCCAATAAAACCAAGAACTGGTTGTTTTAATGACATGCAGCTTTTTACACTAACCTTGCTCTTGCCTCCAGAAAATGGATTTTCTTGCCCACTCCTCCTCGCTGAATTAACCACCCTGTTGCTTCTTGTTCCCTCTTCCTTTGTTGTGTCTTCCTCACAAACAGATCCTCCTCATCCGAGGGACTTAGCAGCTCATGAGGGAAGCCAGGCGGAAGAGAAGGAAAACACACCACAGAAGAAAAGAAACACACTCTTCCCACCTCTAAGTCTTCCTTGGCAGTGTATCTCCATCCGTCAGAGCACAGCGACTGTGAGTGTGTGTGTGTGTGTGTGTGTGTGTGAGAGAGAGAGAGAGAGAGAGGGGGGGGGAGAGGGAGAGAGAGAGAGAGAGAGAGAGAGAGAGAGGGAGCGATAGAGATGAAATGATACTAAGTGGGCGAGTGAGAGAGAGAGAGGGAGGGAGGCAGGAGAGACAGAGAGGGAGAGCGAAGAGAGAGAGAGAGAGAGAGAGAGAGAGAGAGAGAGAGAGAGAGAGAGAGAGGGAGGGAGGGCGCTTTTGCGTATGCACTGGAGGGTGATCCTCCGTACTGTATGAGCTCCTGTTTATTTCTCAGTCTGTCTCCTCGGCATTTCTTCCCGAAAGAAGCCACGAGGTCAGCTGCTTTTGCAGTGACAAGAATTTGTTTCCTCATGAGGGTAAAGACTTCTTGCGAGTTCACCAAATTCTCTTGGGAGTAAAACTCTCCAGCGTGTTAACCTTTTATATCTGTCAAAGTCTTTCTTGGGCATAAATGTTATTAGTATTTTTGTTTCTAGATTCATTAACACCCAACAAAGGGTTAACCTAATCTGCTCTCTGCCACATTTTCAATCAACTTGAATTTTGGGTGCATAAATAAACCAACAAATAGAGGGCAGAGGTGGGCATCTGATTGATCAGTAAATAGCAGTCCAATTTCAGAGTCAGAATCAAAACTTCCACATGATCCTTTAGCGTCCCTTGAAGCAACGTATTGGTTATAAACATATCACACGGCACTCAAAGGGTATCTTCAAAAACAATAGAAGATCTCCAGAATCTCTCAAAACATTCACAGATTTTTACCATTTTCTCAGTTGAGTAAGTCACAGGGCGTGGATGACAGGTCGCTTGAATTTAGAAAATGGGGAAAGAATGAACACAACTGTATCATAAAAAGCCTAGTCAATGCAGATGTCTCAAACGCGTTTGGAATCCCTCTAAACTTCAATCTGGTCTTCATCCAGCAGCTTTTGCACTTGTTTAATGAGCCGCATTTCACTGGCCATGTGAAGACACAATGGGAGCTGGACTGGGGAGACACCCTGTTAATGTATGGCTTATAACAATTCACTCGGCGTTGACTTCAGTGACTTTTGCATTGAATTTCGTCAGTTGTAAGACATTCGCGAGCACCAGTTGTCACAGTCCAGTGAGATGTGTGCTGTAGAATCCAGCCAACAAATAAATAGCAACGCAGCTGTCCTTCTGGACAACCCCGAGAGACCAAACCTAACTCAAAAACACACACCGAGTATGCATGTATTCATTTGTCTTGCAGTGAGGGTGTGTGAGACTGAGGTCACTCTGAGAATCCAACAGGAACATACAAATCCACCAGACCCTTCGACAAAAAAATTGCCTCTTAGACCCAAACTATGTTGGTCACCTCATGCACATTTGTCTCTGAAAGCACAAACCAGTCAGTCTGTGCGGGTCAGTTTTTTGCTCTTCACTGGGACAGCATGGACACCTCCTCCAGTCTCTTTCACACCATTTACGGTGATTCCTCACACTGACTGTGGAGGCAAGCCAAGATGAGGTCCTTGTAAGAACTGCAGCAGTCACATTAACCTTCATTGAAACGCGTGTCTCAATGTGTTTAAGGGATCTACTGTACGTATCAGCCATCAACCATACATTGTAACATGTCCACGGTGTGAACACTTCTCTGATTCTTAAACATGTAAACAAACATTCAGAGGAGACTCGAATTCTCTCAACAGAAGAGACAGTAACGTTACAGATGGCACAATTGTTAGGAATTAGTACAGTTACAACAGAGAGACACAAGCCACATGTACAATATCTTGAATAACAATTATAAAACCAAATTGACCATTTTTGTCAAAGGAACAGCCACTTAAATAAGGGCCAAAACGTCTTTCATAAATATATTGGTTTACATGACAACGTTTTGAAATACATTTCCTTTTAGAAACGGAAGCAACACAGGAAACTATGTTGTTATAGCATGCCGAGCCACTAGTTGGTGCTGTTGGTTGTTTTTGTAATGAAACCAAACACACACTGCCACAGAGAATAATACGGTATAAACAGTACATTTTTACGTTTTCACTTGATCACATTTTGGTGTAAACTGGACCTTAACCTGAACCAGCCCACAAGAGAAATGGCTGTGTAAGTAGCCCAACTTGAACATAATTTCTCCTGTATAATCAACTATTTAATGATATGTATTGTTTATCTGGCATGTCTGGTGGTAGAAGATGTGGACAACCAAGAAAAGTGTGGCATCACCCCTGGGAGAACAAAATGACAGAAGCTGGCACTCCATGGCTTGGAGGTCGAAGGATAGGAGGAAGTGGAGGGATCGGGTTGGTGGTCGAGGCTCCACAAGGAACGGGCAGGCTTAAGTCAAAGTCAGTCATTGTAGATCTGCATGCAGCTGCATATGGATGCACTATGGCCACATAACCATGTTCCTTGATACTTTCACAGCTGATAACAACAGAAGTTAACTAAAACCTTCATCCGATGTTACTGAACATTAAACAGGTGAGGAGTGTTGGTTTTGTAACATTTACCGACCGTGTCACTGGTGAATTTGTGTCAGCACGGGCTGTGTGTATGGGACTGGCTGCAATGGTGATCCTTTGACTTTTCCTTTCTGCTCCACTGGTTCCTGATGTGGCGTGGCAACCACAGAGCCATGGTGTCTCTCCCCAGGCGTGGGGCACACTGGGTCAATACGCACACGAAGCAGAGGATCAATCGGGTCACGAACATCAGTGAACGGTGATTCAGGGGCCAATCCGTCAGCTTCTTCAATTATGTTGATAAAGTGTCAAAACGTCATATAGACTGACACCAGAAGCGGAGTGACAGAAAGCCTCGGTCACACCACAGATGAACCGACAGAGAATCTCTCCCAAGCAGAGAGACGCCGGGTACCAACATATGGCCGTGTCATCTTGACGCTGCACGTTCGCCCACTGACCTGGCGAGTAAGAGTGCTCCAATGGAGCACTGTGGAGATTAGGCTGTTATGACTGGCGGGTGTCGCTCCCAGACATTTGGCCGCATGCAGGAGGAGGGACTTCTGATACAGGCCAGCTTCTGTCGAAGAGCGGACGACCCGTCAGGGAGGCCTGAGGCACGCTGTGTTGATTGGGCTCTATGATGTTCAGCCAGGAGGAAGTATGCACAGGAGCGATATGATGTGTACTTGTGTGTTTCTCTTGCGGTGTGCAAACTGTAAGTATTGGTATGAACATGGTTTGAATCAACACGTTGAATTTTCCATCACAAAATATGTGTATGTCTTTCACTGTTAATTGCTTTCCTGAATCTGTCCTTTGAATAAGCTGAATGACATTTCATCCTGATAGTACCGGAACATCTTTTTAGCACGTCATCCTTTTTAACTGAAGACTTCATACTCTTCCTATTGTTGAAAACAGCACAAATTGTGTGAATGCCTTTCCTGTTTGCAATAACTGTTCGGATTCTGTTTAACTGCAGGATTAAAAATAATTCAGTCAAATAATCTTGTTTTGGTACTCCTCATTAGTAAATAAAAAAAAGCAAGTTTGAAGAGCAATTCATGTTCCCAAGTACAGAAGTACAGGAAAGAAAATATTTCTGCCTTGTACAGGAGCTAATTTGCTCTACGGTTGGGACTGTACAAAAAAATTGGGCCCCGACTGAATGAACGTAAAGAGTAATGTGGTGCATTTTGTATTTCTCTATCCTGAGATATGGTTCAGCCACCACCCATATATAATTTATCAATAATTCTACAATTATTATCTGTTATTTGTTTGCACAAAAGAGCAGCATTAATTTGAAGAATTTTGCTAATTGTGTTTATAATCTAACAAATGGCTGACCTACAGCAAAATCATGAAAGATTTCTAACTTCTTTTGTGAGATGCACTTTAGCCATTATGCTACGAAGTTTCAATTTTCTTTGCAGATATGAACAGCCATTTGTCAACTTTGTTAAATCATGTGCTAATAGTCATAATGGGTTAGCTAAAGATATCAGTATAGTATGTATTAGTGGCTTGCGAAATTTAGTCTGTTGCCTTTTTTTTAATGTTGAACTTGATTTTAACGATATAAGCACATTTTTTATTCTTTTTTTACTGACTGTACCAGTTATGTGGTCTGTGCTCCATGGGCTGCTGTAATGGATTTATTTTTTTTATAAAAAAAATTGTGTATTTTATTATTAAACCATACAAGACACTGCAAGGATTTTATGACTTCCTTTTACTGAAGCACAAATGTTGGCTGTACAGTGGCTCATACATGCCCAGGAGGAAAATTCTACGTACTCAAATGATGAAGTATAATTTATACTAACTGTTCATAACAAGAAGTCATATCTAATAGAGAAGTAGTTCCCAGCCTGGAGTGAGGAGAGATCCCACCCTGGGGTCGTGAGGTACTCTTAGGCTGTCTAAATTTGAAAATGTTGTTAACAATGTACTGTCCCTCAAGCTTTTGCTTCACTGTCTTTATGTGGGCAAACAGAGATCGGACTCAACAGCTTTTTTTTTAAGAGTCAATCTGGGGGGCTCAAAGGAAAAACTGGTTGGGAAGCCACTGTAATCAGGCATATTTTTTGTGCCATTTCAACACAGTCAGCGCAAATATAGTTACTTAACCCTTGAAGAAACCCACCTTTAAATCTGTATTTTAAATGTCATTCCATTTGCATTTGAATCACGAACATAAAATCAGGCACAAAAAAAAAGAAACCCATAAAAGATCACTTCATTTGTCACAGAAAAGAGCTGTGACGAAACTTGCTGGAATCGCTGTTTTTATGTGGAGCACTCACCCAGAGTGCCAGATAGTAAATTTTACACATTTGCCTTACATCTCTTATGAAATATTGAGTGGCTTGAAATGTACTCTGGAAATGAGGTCATGATAAATGAATGCAAAACAGGGAAAGCAGCGTGGATTGTTCGCCAGCAGCACTTAGTCACATGATAAGGCCTCCGATGACTCTGTACCAAACTGTGTACTCATGTCTTTCATACTGTAAAAAGAACGATCATTCATCATGGTCGCTGGGCAAAGGTGGGACCCGAACCTCTGGGTGTGCACCTTCTCTGTGTATGTCAGTGTACTGGGTTTGTGAGTGGCCATGACAAACCCCCTTCTTAAATTGTTTTCTATGCAGCTGCACTCGGCGATAAGGAGCACAGAGCCGCACATCAGCTCTATCATACCTGTGCCTTCTTACTAAAATGATCCACTGTTCTGCTGAATTCTCTCTCTCTCTCCTCTTAAGTGATCAGATGAATGCAGTTGCGCTGTCGACAGCGTGGCCTTGCCTGCTTTTAGCCAAGCTCCAGGAGATTTCTTTGAATCTTTTTAGGAGGCTCCATAAATGTAGAGGATCGGCTTACACAGACCATCATTAAACTTTGAGGGTATTTGATACAGATGTGGCATTTGATCTAAAAAAAAACACCAAAATAAATAAAAAATCATTAAATCGTGTGAGGAAATTCTTTTTTGAATAGACTTGATTGTAGTTTTTCTTTAACCCATGTAGGATGTGTTTCTCTTGTTCAGCAGGAGCCTCAAGGGCTGAGTTATTTTCTTTTGTGAAAAAAAAAGAGATACAAATTGAGATGATGGGGGGGGGGGGGGTTACGAAGTTTATGCAAAACCTAGCTCTGCTGTATGTGAGTTTCCTGCAGCTGATGCTGTGCAGTCCCATTGCGATAACATAAGTGAATGTTGTTCTCCGGAGCCCTGCTTAAGCACACCGGATGGAGGTCAGAAACAGTATGGGGAATTGTGCCAATCCCTGCAAGTCATTGCATGTCCTCTGGTCTTCAAATGGATGCTGCTAATTGAAAAGTGTATCCTGCTGGTTCATAATGATTTAATCCATAATCACATGCCATTTTCAGACATGAAACTGCAGCTCTTAGATTGCTTATGTTAGAATGTTAGATAAATGATGGAGAGAGTAAGCAAAGAAGATTTGGCCGATTAAATTTGTAGGAATGAGGGGTTCTTCGCTGACGTGATTTTGAAAGGTTGTCGTCCATTCAAAGAGAAGTAAATACTGATGCTTCAGCTTAATTCCCTTACTGCGATCATGAAATGCTAACAAACATAGAGCAAAGAGAAACCCACTCACATTAGGTCTCCGTTAGGCAATTCCCTGAAGGGTAGCTGTCCACACACTCTCCCTCATTTAGTGAAGTGTGTTCTCCTAATTGCCTGGAAGGTAGTATTGCTTGTTGTAAAGCTGTAAACCCCATCTTGAAAGCAATGGGGTGTCACTTAACATCAGCAATTACAAGATTCAATCATAAACCGCTCAGCCATCTGAAAAATATTAGGATAATTGTCTTTATTTCTGCCTCCTAAAAACCAACAAACCCAGTGAACAGACTAATGTTCTGCTGAAGCCTTGGTAGTTTTTACGGTCTTCTTTGAATACATATTATTCTGCCCTGAATTTCCAAGCAAAGTCAACATCTGGAGGGAATTACAGAGTCAGATCACATGCATATTATAAATGGGTACATTAGCTTCCATTGTTGCAGAATATGGCTCTACATGGCATTTTCTTCCAGTATTGAAACATTATTTAGCTGATGGAATTTCACAACATTTGGATGGAGTAAAATCTCTGCCGGGTTTTTTTTGCATCTCTTTTGTGTGTGTGTGGAGTAGAAAAGTTTGGACGTCCGACGCTTTTTGTTTTCCATTGAATCTGTGAGGATCAATATCGCCTCCTGACACTCATGAAGTGACATAACGGTCGTGGTGTTGCACCCAAATGACTAAACACTGTGAGTCCCTCTGTCTAAACTCTGAAGGTGTGCAGTTGGCATCACAGTGTGAAACCTTGTGTGTTTCTTCCATCTTTGGTTTGACCAGCTTTTGTGCCATCAAAACACTATAAATATAAAACCTATCGAAGGCTTAGTAGGACGTCAATGTCTCATAGAAATCAAGTAGCGGCAGTATGTTTGAGGCATTGTACAACAAGGAATTCCAACAAAAGAGCCTGTTTGGAGTAGAGAGGTTATTATTATTTGGGTGAACATGGAGTATAAATGTAAAAATTGATATACGTGATTCAAAATAGTGAAGCCTATGGCAATGTAGTATTACAGCAACAAAAAACATGATAAAAAGATTTGGTCTTGTTTGGTCACATTTACATGGTGGTTTAGTGACTAGAACTTTTGTGTTGATGCCAACAAAACAATTAATTGAAAGAATAAATTAGTTTCCATTTTGATTAAGTCAATAAATCTATAGTGTTTGTGTTATAATCCTTCCAGATTAAAATAATGGAGGAACAGGGATTACTGTAGGTAAAATAACAAAAAGCACTGGACAGATGAACAAATACACAATTGGGTCCCATAAGTATCTCACAGATTTTATGGAAGTGAGTGAACCAATGAAAGAACAGACAAAATATCATTTACGTTAGGCCTCAAACCTAAAAACCACCACTACTCGTATCACAGCAGCTAGCACCAAGCTCCAGCCAGCTGAAGGGCTCAACTGCCCGGTGACTCTCAAATCACTGATTTGAACCACTCAGCAGCATCTCCTTATAAAGCCGTAAGTCAGGCTGATTGCCATTGAGGGCAACCTCACAGATGCAACCAACAACTGTCCATGAAATAGGTTATTGAAATCTAAAAACTAGATCAATGGTATCCTTGTGTGTGAGCTAAAATAATGTTGACGCAATTAGTTAATTTACCCTGTAGATGAAATTCACACTTAAGGCTGATCATGATTGGAGATCAAGCTTTTGGTTTCTGACTTTTTTTTTTGCCACAGTAGACCTTCTTCCTCCAATCACCAGTGTTTCTTATATCCTGTTTCCTCACACTAATCACTTGCATGTCCTTGCTCACTCCATCGATCAACCTTCTCAGTGGACGTCCGCTTCTTGTCTTGCCTGGCAGCTCCATCCACATTATCTCCTCACGCAGCCATCGTCTCTCCTCAGCCTCATCTCAGCCTCGTCTTTTTTAATTCATTATAAAACTGTTCAACATTAGCTGTCTCTCTAATGCACTCACTACTCAGGACCAACATCCCAGCTGGTCTCACTACCATCCTGTCGACCTTCCCTTTCAAGCCTTTCAGCTCAACCTTTCGCTCATATTCATCCAGTCCATCCTGCCTCACTTGTCTTTCACACCTTCCGCTACTCTGTACGGTTGACCCAAGTTACTAAAACCCCTCTCATCCTCACTGTTTCACCAGCCTCCCTCACGTTCATACATGTGCACTGTTTTAATCCTGCTCACATTTATTCCTTTCTAAAGCAAACTCCAACTTCTACAGTTTCTCCGAAACTTGCTCCCTATTCTCATCACAGATCAGTCTGTCATCTGCACACATTATAGTCCACGATGAGTTATGCATCCTGATCTCCTCTGTTCTTTGAAAAATATTGAATTAAATCATTCCACTCAAAAAGGTTTTTTTTTTTTAGTTAAATGTTTCAACAAATCATGAAAAACAGTCAACAAATTACCCAAAAGTATAATTTGCGTCAACTAATAATAGAAAGAGTATGATTATGTGTCTTCTTTGACATTACAAATTAACTTAGAGATAAATGACAGATATTTGAATATCCAACACTCCAGTCAACAAACTAAAACATTTTCATGTTTTCAAGAAAGCTGCCTCGAATAACCTGCGGTGTGACAGAAACAGTGAACACCATAAAGATTTAATCCATTTCATTATAATTTCGCAACATATTCACAACATAAAGAGGCCAAGAGAAATGTCAGACAACGCTGGACAGCGCTATCAAATATTTAGCATCTGTAGGAGCTGTGCTATTCCCCCCTCACTACCTGTGTGTAGCCACCGTCACCCATCAAGCAGCTTCACCCTGACATCTCAACTGTCTGTCAGCCTAATGCCGGCTGATAAAACCCGGGGTTCACCTAAATTTTGTATGTTTTTGGTGAAAAGCTTTCGAAAATAATTTGTGAGACTATCTGTGGTGTTTCTCATGTGAAAACTCAGTTTTGACTGAAGAGAGGAAAATAAATAAACAACAAAGCTCCTCTGGTTGGCCACTGGTCACCGTCACGGTCAAAATATTATTACTGTCGTCATAAAGCCTTGGAATTAGTACTGTGTTTGTGAATAAAAACTATGCATAATTACAACAGTCGTACCCCTGAGGTCAAACTGGGTCATTTGTACAAAGTTTAATATCTTTTCACCTCAACAGCAGCGGTGTCTTTGGCTGTGATTGATGCCTTCACTGTTGATTTGGGCAGAGATGATTAGTGAGTGAACAACATAGAGATTCTCAGGGCCGAGATCAATTCCACATTGCAAGACACGCGGGCTACAAAGAATTACTGAGTCTGTTTTCTTTACAGGATAGATAATAAAAAGAAAATTGTGCTTCTGGACGGCACGCTGTAAAAATAGAAGAGACTGTAGCATGACTGATGAACAGCGAGGACATAAATTATGGGTTTTTCGGGACCATCTGACATATATTAACTTAGCAGTAACAAAGGATGAGAGTTTGAAATCAGACAGGCAATAAATGGAAAGAGTTTGATGGTATTTGACATAAAAATCTGTTCAACTTTTTAAGTTGCTGCTCATAACTAATGGTCTTTTCAGCTCAAATCTCCCCCACGTTTTGACATCAATCAAGTGAAGAAATTGTTACAAAACAGGAACAATTATTCAAGAATAAAGAACTGTGAATTATTATTAGACTTTTAGAAACAAACTGATAGGTATTTGGGTCCGTCGTTTCCAGAGATTATGCTTTAAAAACTTTCCCAATAATAAATATTTAACAGCTCAGGTTTCTGCACTATGCCAACACTGCTGTTGGCTTCAGCAACGTTGGTGCTACACAAATTAAAACCACAGAGGGAGAGCGTGGGAGTGACCCATCCAGAACAATAAGGCATAATTATTGCATCAATTCAGAAATGGTAAACAGCATCGGCCCAAGTTAAAACCTTACACACCTGGATGTCTCGCTCCTCACATCTCAGACGGTGATTCATGCCGTCTCTGACTCGACAACCTCATGTGGTCTCTGAGGGGAAAAAAAAAAATGTGTTTTTTTCTGTTCTAGTAAAGCATAAAGTAATACCCTATAAACCTCCCATGTGTGTAGAAGTCCAACTGACCTCCTGATCCTTTTTGTCCATTGCCACAAAATCCAATTAGATTCTACTCCGCTCACAAATTCTCATCTTCACTTCACCTTTAGCATGTCTGTGCCTCAAGACTTCATGGATTTCCAAAACTAACCTTCTGCACAAACACGGCACATACAAGTTATTTTTAATGAATCAACCAATTATACCTACATTCAATTTAAATATCTAGATTACATCCCTTTCTCCATAGCATAACTTCAATTTTGAAGGAAGAACCAGCTAATATCTTAATTTCAGTATTGGTAAAAGGACATTAAGGCATTTAGTTCTTTGGCATGTTAATAAACGAACAGTTGAATCTGACATACCAAGCGAATGCAGGTGGAAGACCTTTGAGAAGTATCTTCATTATGCTACACTAAAGCAACTCATCTCTGTTGCTACACCAAAGTTTTCACCCAAGTGACCCAACCAAAGTGGATTGAATTTCCAAGTTCAGCCTTTTTAAACTTTCTTATTTGATCTGTGGTGGTAGAAATGGTTCTTCTTCTCTTGACATTAACGCCAACTGGGATGTTCATGGTGACGCAACAATGACCAGTCGATCAATTTCCATTCAAACCCTTAATGGTAAGCTCCATCCTAACACAACCTCCACCTAAGCTCTGCAAGGTCGTGCATCATAAGCATCCACATGAATTATTCTCTGGGAATGTTAATCTAACATAGTGGTGATCAATATCAATCTAATGATTTGATAGCAGGTCATTATTAGCATCCAACTAATGTGAGTAACATGCTGCAAAACCTCACTTATTGTTTCAGTTTGTTCAGGGAACCTGCCAGATCTTCTTTCAGAGTTTTAGCCTCTTTGGATTTTTTTATTGTTGTTGTAATTTTGCAGCCCCATCTGACTGGTTCCAAAGTCCTTTTGCAAACATTAATGACCATCAAATTGCAGTTGGTGTCATAAACGACTGTTCACAACAACAAGAAGTGCAAACAGTCTGAGACAAGACTGATAAACATTTGTATGGGATTACATGAAGCGACAAAAGCTGTACCCACATGATGATAAGTATTTTAAAATGCTCACAATAGATGTGTAAAGGCGACTTTACCAAAAGACATCTCGTGCTGTCTGTATTATACAAGTTGTTGGCATTGAAAGCAACTTTGAAGATATTTTGACTACACTGCATACAACTTTACTTCCGGTGCCTCAATTTTCAGCACAGTACTATATAGAAAAAAAGATTTAATGAGGTAAAATCTGTTGAATCATACATACAGCACTTCACCCCTTCTCTTTCTGGAACTAGTGATTTTCTTCTTCTTTTGCCTCTTAGCGCCTCATTTTGAGTCAGCCTTTGATTTTTCCATGAAAGCAAGAGTCTTCTGTGCCTGATATCGAGACAAGCTTTTGAGATGGTGAGATGGTATTCAGTTCTCTGGCACAAGCATTAACCTCAATTGAGGCTTTAAAAGGAGCCCTCCATTAGACCTGTTACAGGGGGGCACACAAAGAGCCGTCAGCACTTCACTAGACTCTTCAGATATTTACAGGCCAGGCTTTTACGTACACGCGTACCCGCAGTGACCTGAAATGAGTCCGTAGTTAACAGCTCAGAGACACTGCAACAAAATGATAAGCTGCTGTGTGGACGAGATCATTCAAACTTTCTCGAGCTTCAACACTGTAGCTTCTCTTGGGAACGTTTTTTTTAATGGCAGTGACTCAAAATAGTCTGGATTTTTGTCCACTTTTGAAGTTTCTGTGTTGCCTGTAGGCTGTGAAGTACTTTGCTATCCATCCGGGCTGTTGACAGGGCTATGAACATCAATTTTGATTGATTGATTGATTGATATTATTATTTGCAGTTTTGGATAAAGTTAGAAAGATATGATTAAGGTTAAACGTTACGTCTTTCAGACATACTAACCTTTACTCTTTCTGGAAAAAAAGTGATTGGAAGTGGGTGGAGTACAAAAAGAATTACTCTAAAACACTGTTAGTTCAACATAATATTACTATTATTATTAAGTTAAAGTAGAAAATAGGTATTTTTTCTGATTATTTAAGTAAGAGTAATAAAGTATTTAAATGATAACATACTCAAGTAGCGAGGGACTGCTGAGGACAATAACATTAAAGATACAATGAAATTGGGAATAAATACATCTAAACAAAAGTACCACATTAAGCAGCTTGAGCTACAAGTTGGTGGATCTCTGTCTCGGTTGTCAATAGCCTCATGGTAGTTTTGGCTAACAGAAACCCGAATGCTTACAAAAGATGAATAAAGTTGAAGCCTGATATAAAACAACCTTTGTTTTCACCAAAATACCTTGTACTGCTTTATTTTTGTATTGTTAGTATTTACAAAAAAGTATTTTCTGCACGAGATGCCACATTTTCAATGTAGAAAGCCATCCTGTAATGTGTCGGCTGTGTAACTGCGTGTCGGCTGTCTGTGACAAACCAAAATGCAAGAAACTGGGTTGAAAATTAGGTGAGTTATGAATATTTAAATTGAGTAAAGACCTCTTTCCAATAAAAGTGAATGCACTGGAGACAGAGAGGGTACTTCACGCTGAAACATCAGCTCCAATAAACAGCAGCAGTCAGTGATACACATACTTATGTCTACAGTCTACTTGTACATCTTTATCTATTCCAGCACAAAATTGTGACACTCCCACCTCATTTACATAAATGTTGAAATGTTAGAATATTATTCAGATTGAGACTGCATTATAACATTTTGGATATTCAGTATATTCAATTTGTGTACATATGGAAGTGGCTTTGGTTACATTTGAAAGAAAAAAATCTGACATTTGTTGATCAGATGACCATAAAAAATAAGACATTTGTCACATGAGCATTAAATGCAGATTTGAGCTTCCTTGCCTGCAGTGTGACTGTCGAGGAGATGCAGCTAGGAACACTTGAGGAAGATATGACTTACAGATTAGGACAGCCAACCACACATGAAATTATAATATAAATCTCACATGAAACAAGAACAAGAATTATAAAACCATAAAGAATAAGACCTCATGTAAACAGGAGAAACACAAGGAACCATGAAGGTTACAACACCTCGGGCAAACAGAGAAAACTATTCATGATGGACTATTAAACAATATTTCCAGTTATTCCAGAGCTCTGACTTTAGTAGACATCTAGTGGCAGAAGTTATAAAAGGACTCGTTTGTCGATGTGTTGGTATGCCAAACTTATTGGCTCACAGTCTTCGGTAGAAAACTTTGGCGCTGTTCTCAAAAGTAGGTGACTCATTATCAGCTTACCACACTATTTTGTTGTGTTAAATATAAAGCTAGAAAAATAGAGAAATAACCTGTTATCACCACGTGGGAGAAAAATGCTACTATATACAAGCTCAGAGAAACAATAGAAGTTCTGTCTTGAAGAAGTTCACACTGTAGTCGAATGTGCGTTTGCCATAAAAGCGGATTCAAGCTCATTTTCAGGGAGTTCGTATCGCTTGAAACTCGACTGGAGAAGCTCTTAATGATTCACAGTGCAAGAGTGTAAGCTTTTTCATCTTTAAAAGGAGGTCACACTCTTAAAAAGATCACAAATCCCCACAATAAGCCATTTAGCAGTTTACAAGAAAAATGCCAATATAGTGCAGTAGTAGTTCGTTAAATTTAGAGGATAAGCGAGGCATGAAGGAGACATCAGAGGCAAAGTTCTCGCCTGTGAAATTGTTGATTAGAGAAAGAATAATCAGCACTTTGTCAATCAACGTGAGAGCGCTTTTATGTGATTGCACAAGGTCATTAGGCGGCTATTCAGTCGGCTTGGAGAGCCAACTGGAGAGATCTGCATGTGTGAGCGTGTCCTCCTGCTCAACATCGGCTGACCTGTTGGATGTGGGTGAAGCACGCTCCAAATGATTGATGAGCTGACTCCCAACCTCGGCGAGCGTGGCGACACTGAGAGACCGAGCCTGCGTGTCGGAGGGTCACACACTGGAGTCTCAGTAAGCAAATGCTGATACCTCAATGTAAGATTTCATTCATTCCAACAAATCTGAAAACCAGAACTTTTCCCTTGAGTGCAAATATGATAAATTACAGTATTTTAAGGATGTGCAATCATAAAAAAAAAGAAAATGTGGATTGCTGTGGCATTACCACATTGGTACAACTCTGTTAGCCAATGTTTGATATAATTGTCAAAAAGATATCCAGTATAATTGGGCTACAAATCTCTGAGCAGCTGTGATAGCAGCTGATGAATAACTTTGGTTGGTTGAGTGTGTGTTGTAGCTCCTAAAAGTGTTAGCACGCTGCTGATGGTTATTCTTGCTATAAATAGCGGTTTAAACTGTAGGGAATGCAAGTGGAAGCTCACCATACATATTAATCATAATAATAATGACTCATTCAACCCACTTCACCCTATTGACATGTTCCAAGACGCTGTGTGTGCATGCTTCATCCATGCATGCTCTATATCTGTATCAGGTTTGTATCTGCTCTCCACTGATCTGTATGAATGGCTGCATATTTTATAGACAAGGGGCGACCTCTGTGTGTGTACACTCCACCCTGATTGTCACTCATAACCAGGTTGATGAGAGTCACGTGCCATTTGCTGAATCGCTCGTGGAAGGTCATGTCATGCCGATGCTGAAAAGACCTTGGATGAATGGAAATGGAAACATAAATAAAGCTGATGTGAACTGCCATTACTTTTCCTGCTGGAAGGCCGTCATTAGATCATGCTATCGAATTACACATTGTGACGTCTTTGTAGTGATGTTGTAAACTGGCGCTGCACAAACATTTCTACAGCATCGTTTTGACCGACAGGTATCTCTCAAAAATGTAAATGGGGAAAAACCTCCAATCTAGTTCCAGTCAACAGTTTACCCACCGCTCTAATTCGCTGCACGAGGTATCTCAAACTGCCGGTTGCCATAGCAACAGCACTTCTGCTTCATGACACACAACCAGTAAACTCTTGACGGTGAAAGTGGTACACCAACTACAACCTTAAAATAAAGGCGAAATAAAGAAGTTAAAATCAAATTGAACCTGATTGAGCTTTGCAGTGGTAGTATAGTTTGTGTTGAATTGACAAGGAAAATAAAGAGTGCAATATTTTGTTATTTCAGCACATGCATATCATCTTTTAAATCAGAGGTGAAATCCCTCCTTGAGTAACATGAGTCTTTTCTCACTCTTTGAGAGGACGTGTCAGGTAATGACAAGAAATGTGTCAGTGAGCGTAATACCTGTGGTTGTATCAAAATGCTTGTTAAGTCCTTCCTTTTCAATTATTTCTCACCAAAACATTAAAGTTATACCTTATTTGTCCATGACTGTTTTTGTTTAATTCATTTATTGATAAACCACCAAACCAAAGCAGTATTGTGCAGACATATTGCAGTTAACTACATATACCTCTCGAAAGGCCTTATGTATGTGCATTGAAAATAAAACATTAAATATATTAAGAATATAGTTCACAATTTTTTTCAACATTTAATTTACTTTTGACCAATAAGGTGGTGTAAGACAGTATAGTCTGACGCCGAGAGTTTCATTGAAAGAGACTTTAAATATGTAGGTGTTGATAAGAGGCACATTAAACTCATCCTGACTGCCAGAGAAGACAAATGGAAAAATGGAAAATTCCACTGTTGCAAATTGATATATTGTCACAAAAATGATTGCATACTCTGAAGGAGAAGGGATTTCTGAAGAGGATCTGCTCCGGCGTTTTACATTACTCTTGCCAGCTCACTCTTTGATTACTTTAACCTGGTGTCCTTGGTGGTCAGCCCAGCATTATGAGCAGTATATACTCACAGACCCTCTCACAATAAACCGTTATTATTCCACGCACTGTTTGGGTGTAGCGACAACAGGACAAAGCTCTCCAGTCATCCAACCATAAATCATCGACTTGGCGACCATTCGTGAGAGCAACAATATAATTTTAATCGATCAAGGGGAAGAACAGGGAACTCTGAGTGCAAGGAAAAGCAATTAAACTGTGTTTTAACAATGTGGTTGTAATACTGCACATCAAAGTAATGATACCTTGTACTTGAACAAATCTCACATTTTCATTTAAATGCCATGGTACAAAAACAGCATCAGGTCTGACTGACGGTATGGTCACAGGTCAGTTGCCTTCCATGCTGGTCTCACACACAGTAGATCTACAGTGTGTCCTTGCTAATTCAGGTCCTGCAGTCATTTGTCTTGTATGCCAGTCACACCCTGCTAATCGAAGTCATCCCACTTTGCTATATTGCTTTTCATGGAATTACTCTACATTACAGCCAAGAAACCTGCGTCTCTGAGACCTCCAACAAAGAAAACAGATGGGCGGGAGATTTACAAACCATATAAATCTCACAGCGCCCAGCAGACCTACAACATGTCAGTAATTGAGAAAAGTCACGAACGGAGACAGGATGTAAGCCCTATGTAACATCTCTGCAAATATCAATCTTTTTATTTCTCCCACTTATGCTGAGTTATTGATTTTTATTTGAACCTTTTTAGTCCACAGTGAGATGTCTTTAATTGCACATGGATGATAGGGTGATAAACAAAAATCTGATTTGCAAATAAATTATTGTGCTCGGTATAAGCTTGGTAAGACACCCTGTGATCACTGCGAACGGCGTGTTGAAATAATGAAATTTCACAACCCCAAGGTTTCAGCAAGAGGCTCTCAAATGAGACAGAAATTAAGTTTTTGTCCCAGTCTGGCACACAAAGGCGAAGGTATTTGGCTTCTATGTTACGTCATACAGAAAATGTGATTGCTGCGTCGTTCCATCACAGATTGTTGAGCCTTGTAATTGGAGAAATAGTCCAATTCTAATCAGAGGATTGTATTCACACACAAGCTTCAGCTGAGTGAGCAGTGACACTGTTTTTTTGGGGATCGCCTTGAGGAAAGATGAAATTAGCTTTGATCATATTCACACACACACACACACACACACACACACACACACACACACACACACACACACACACACACACACACACACACACACACACACACACACACACACACACAGAACAGACATATTGTGACTTGTCTTTCATCTGTGCTCACAGTTTGATTCCATCTGTCAATTCTTCTGACTTAATGCACCTCAGGGTTTGTTTTATGTCTGTGTGTGTGTGTGTGTGTGTGTGTGTGTGTGTGTGTGTGTGTGTGTGTACGTACCTCCTTCAAATTGGTGGGAGAAACAAGGGGAGACAGACTCCGCTGCCCTCTCTGAGGCCTTGGGGGAGGAAAAAGCAGACCAGGTGATTTCAATTTGATTTGTCATGAATCAAAAAACATTAACTCAACATGACACAAGACAGACACAACACACACACAATGACTGGCCGGCCTCCTGCATGCTGAGCAGCTTCCATTGCAGACTAACCGGAGTCAGTGTTTCTCAGGTTTCTCTTTTAATATGGTTCAAAATGAATCTGACAAAAATGACTTTGGCTAATTTTACCACACTCTCATGAAGAGAAAAATTAATAATATGTCAAACATCCGGGGTGCACACTGTCTATGGTACAGTCTATAAACTTGGAATCATACGACTACTTTTACAATCATAATTCACTACTGAGAAAGAATAGAAATTCTGAACTTTTATCTGTTTAATTTCTGCTTATGTTTAAGAGACAAATTGCCAAGTGTTGTGTTGAAATACTTCAATGTTTCAGAAATGTGTTTTAAAAGTAGATATTTATGCAGGTAAGTTGAATCAGATGTTGACATTGCAATAAAACACCCAACTGATTAAGATAATAATAGTCAGATACGCTTTTTGAGGAAAATAGTGCTCTGCACTTTCAATGAATTTTTTTTTTTAACAACAGTACATTTCAGGCTATAAAATAGTTGTGTTTAGTCTACTTTTTCCACCACTGGTATGAAAAACAGAATCAAGTGTTTTATTGTCCTGTTATTGGAATTGAGGCATTTCTTAATAACATTACAAGTTTAGATGCTGTTTTGAGTTGCAAAGATTTATCACAGGCACTCTTTCATTTATTTATTTATCTGGTCTGCTGTTCCTTTATTTTGCTCAGGATTCTTTGTTCTACCTTTAGGAGTTTTTTTTTTTTTTTTTTTTTTAAATAAAGCAATTGGTCTCCTGTTCAATTAGTGAAAGTTGCAGCAGTGTTGCAACCTGTGTGAACATTACTATGATGACCTGAAACTGTAATTTTTCACCAAAATGTTAATTTCCACCTTGCTAAAAAGCTATTATATGCATTTACAACAAACTGCGGGAGAATATTTGATTGGAATTTTTGAGGTGCATTTGATTTTCTTTTTTTTTTCCAATTTAGTTTTTTTTATTTTAATGTCATAGGTGAAATGGTACAGTTTTACAAGCATCTATTGTTTCTCAAGCCTTTTGTGAATATCAATGTTTCATGGCAATCATTGTCTTTTATGTAAATACCTGTTCTCAAGCTGTAATTCTTCCAGTTTTATACCTTAACCTGCCAGAAAAACTTTCAATTATGAAATGAAAATGTGCTTAATTGATTTAGTTTAATTAGTTACCTTAGCTGGTTAAAGCAACTAAGGCATCCAAATCCCAGTAGGACCTTTATGATGAGGAAGGTGCTTGTTTGGTTAGAGGCCATTTTTAGTCCAGGCTTTTTAGTACAATGAAATAATCTGACAGGTAATCACAAACAAGGAACGTGATTGGTGGTTGATTGGTTTGAGTGCAGGACTGGAGAGTGGCTGATTGTGGCTTCAGGTGCCCATTGTGTCTTTGACTGGTTCAAGAAATCTAGTATTTTCATCTGACAAAAGATAAATGTAATCCACATTAGTGTAAAGTTAAGAAAAGCTCAGACTGTGTATCTGCAAACAAAGATTATTGAAACACTTGAGACATTGCTGGTTAATACAACGTTTATCATTAAATCAAATCTGTTAAAATAAATCCAGCTGTCCTCGGCCTCACAACTATATTCTACTTAAGAAAAACAATTACAGCATATATATATATATATATATATATATATATATATATATATATATATATATATATATATATATATATATATATATATATATATATATATATATATATATATATATATATATATATATATATATATATATATATATATATATATATAAGAGTGAATCCTTGAAGTAACTTTCGTGTTTATCAAACTTGAAAAAACAATTACAACGCGTACCGATCAGCCAACTGGAGGAGGATTTGGCAATAGCCCCAGTTCCCCATTTCATTGGCAGGTAAACACACTCCTACACATGCACGCATAGATGCACCTGACTGCTGAAAGAGGAAAAGAAACCAATAGCAGTTTTATTGCCCACTGAGGATGGCAGATGAGTGTTGACAGCATGCAGGTACAGATAGGCAACAGTCTCCAGCCTCACAGACTGGGAGCAGCCAGGCGTAAATTAACAAATCTGATTTTATTCAAAAGCTTTTTACACAGGGGGAAAAACAAGCCTTCTTTTGTCTTAGTAAATTGTTTAGTCTTAAGCTGCGTCCATTAGGCTTATTAAAGTGGGCGATGTCATTACTGCCACATGCTGAAGCGGCCCACACCAGTGTAATTTTCTCTGCAACTCAGCTGTCGTCATTTAATCATACGCTGAGAAATGCTGGGCATTCAGGGACTTTATCTGAAAACATTCTGCACAATTTAGAATTACAGCCCAAATTAGGTGAACAGTGATACTAAAGAGACCAAATGGCAGCTATGAAGTGGACATAGTGACACCGACAGCTTCCTTCACACAAAAAGAGACAAGTGATTTTCATTCGTTGTGTTGATTCAGAGAAACATTTTTATTGATAAGAGTGTGAAAAGAATCGGGGGAATTGAAATCTTCTTAAGGACTTGACAGTGTGTCAAGTGAGAATTTCAAGTATGTTATTAAAACTGCTCAGTGTGGGTTTTTCTTTTCTTGCTCTAATTTTGTCATATGAGCTTGAAGACCTAAGAAAACAATTTCTGTCTGGGAATCTGTGACCTCACTATAATGGGAAGGTCTACATGTCTTCTTCTCAACCTCAGAAACTCTGCCACTCGGGGCAGTAATGAATCGTCTTTGAGTGTCTCCCATGTCATGTTGGACCTGGGCTGAACGGCAGATGAAAAATGATACAAAAAGTGTTGTAATAAAGTTACCAGAAGACGAGAGATAAGTGACAGCAGCAGAGCCGTCTCCTGAAGCCATGCCTCAGCGACATGGACACACCATTTGTTTCTTGTGTGTGCACATTTTCCCAAGCGTTTGCTCTCCAACACATCTGTAAGAGTGGTGAAAAGTCTGACCAGTGCAAGTGTAGGTGGGGATATGACAGAATTCTTTTTAGTCCCCTTAGTTCCCTTACTTGATGTACTACAATTGTCCAACTCAATGCAAAAAAATGTAAACAAATAGTATTCTTGAGCAATGATGATTGGCTTTACTGAGTCAAGAGAGCAACTGTCTAATGTGAATTTTTAACACTTTTAAAATGAATTCATGTGTTTTGTTCACCTCATCATTAGAAGCTGTTTTCAAACTGTGGGTTCCCTCCAGGAGCCCCTGGCAGTTACCAACAATTAGCATATTTAAATAAAACCATAACGAGACATTTTTTAAATCTTTCGCACCCCTTAACATCTTCCTTAAAATACAAGAGTGCACACATGATTAAACACACCAAAAAATCTTCAGACTTCTTGGTCCCTCACCACACTGGACTATTTCCATTCAATATTGAAGAGATGGTTTAAATAAATGAGCAAAAGAAAACCAACATACATATGTAAAAAAAAACTAAAATAAAAAACTACTACTTGCTGTTAACCTTGCACCTCGCAGCAGACCCAGTAAGAAACAGCCAAAGAAGGATTGGTTCTCTGACAGAGACAGCGTGAATGATTTCCTCACTTTGTCATTTTTTACTGTATTGCCATCCATCCTCTATGTGTCAACTATACTTTAGCCAAACTTAGGGTTATAGGCTTGTGGAGATAATTCCAGCTGACACTTAATGAAATGCAAGACAACTGTCATTCACAGCTAGGATCAATTAAAACACCCACTTTTCTTTGACTGTGTGAGGAAACAGAACTACCTGGATAAAAACCAATGCAGGAACAGGGAGAACTTAACCACTCAACCACTATCCAGCTTTATAATATTGCCTGAAATCTTAAATAGGTTTCCAGATAAATAAAATGTTGGCAAGGTGTTAATATATTTGTAAGCTGTCAGAAAAATAATTATTTTTGCAGATTTTATGTGTAAACATGTCTTAAAAAAAGACGAAGAACTGAGAGCCACAGTGCACAAATCAATCTTTTGTTCCCTGCTGATGGCATACAAACACAGTTTGCTTTTCCTCTGTGATATACTGCACGTCGAACAAGGTTGATGAAGCAGAAATGCATCTGTAGACATCCATCACTTGACAGAAAATCAACTTTACACAATTCTGTGTATTATCTGTGTGTGTGTGTGCGCGTGTGTTTCTGTTTTAAAGTGACGCTTTGCGGCAGCAGGACTTTTTTTTTAACACAAAATTTCAATTTCATGCAACCTCAACGAGCTTCCATCTGTAATAAGCGGCCTGTAAATAGATCCTGTGTGTAGACGTAGAGCACAGCGGAGAGAAGGGAGAGCAAATGAATCTCTGTCAGTCTCTACTGTCCCTTGTGTATAGTGCACATTGTGTGTGTTTACTTCATCAAAACTGCATGTTAGTACGCTTGATTATTACGTAACACACCGCAAACAGAATGCAATTAGCAGTATTGGTGTGGACAGTTTCTTTGATGTTAATGGAAAGAAACATTAGAAGAACAGACGAGGGGGAGATGCTCATAAGCAAAGCGCGGTTGCCATGGAAGGGCTGACGCAAAAACAGGACCATCAACACGCACGCACGCACGCAGGCACACACAGGCACACACAGGCACACACAGGCACACACACGCACGCACACACACACACACACACACACACACACACACACACACACACACACACACACACACACACACACACACACACACACACACACACAGTTGTTGGCTATTTTAAGCCTCCACAGGACTGTAATTTGAGTGCTCCATTTTTGACCATTGTAGGTTAGGGTGCAGATGGGGGAGAAGGAGAAGAGGCACGGGGGGGCTGACGAGGCCAGAGGTCATGGTGAAGGAGTAACAGGTGAGAGTATTATGGGAAAACACAGCCCAAAGTGCCAGCAGGCGGGTTGGAGAAGCCACTTGTTATCCCGCCGCCCCTTCCCCCCGAACACGCTTTCATCTGCTTTCACACTGAAAGCCCTAATGGAGAAAGACTTCCTCTTAGACTGCCTGCCTCAAAGTGCCAAATCATTTTTTTTCAAAAGCATTTTCACAGCATGACAGAAAGTTTTGTTGCCATTTAGCATCGGAAGAAAAAACTTCTTCAATTGATATGCTTTTTCTTTTCTTTTTTTTTCTTTCAAAATTGCAGATTCCTGACAGTCACACAAAGATGTTCACAACCTCTGTTCCATTTGGAATGTTTCTGAATCAGTCTGTCTGTGTGTGACATGTCTAAACAGAGGCTTGGGTGACTCATTCATGTACACTACACTCCTGTCAAATGCTGCACCGGCACTGACAGGAGAGCACCAGCACTGGACAGATGCCACTTTGGATTCCTTGCGAGGTGAGTGGGTGGAAGTCACATCTATTCTCGGACCTGGATGGGTTTGCCTTTCACACATCAATTAGTCTGGGAATAGCAGCAAGTCAGAGAGATTATTACCAAGATGATTCTGAGAGGAGGCAGACACCTGTGTCTGGCTGCCTGTTTATAATGGGAGATCGCAGGCAGCTGTCCGACACATCTGGGTAAAGTCAGTGAAGCTTACGTGTGATTTGATCTGAAAAGCTCTGTGAACCAGCAGATATAATTTGCCTTGTCTTGTCATTATTTCTGCTCCACTTATTATCTATATTTCCTTCCCATTGATTCTCTATGAAATAGAAGTACTTTAGAAATTAATCTACTGAAATATTTTATCAGGTAATGTAGAGATGATTACACACTGTTGTTTATAGGGGTTTTTTTGTATTTATTTTTTAGGTGTGTATAGATTAATCATCCATTATTCTATCTTAATATCAAATTACAATCCAATTTACAGTCACAGCTTGATTGGGCAATGTTTGAAAAGAAAAGAAAATGGAGAATAATTAGGCTGTGCTATTCATACTGGATTTTGTTTTTGTTTTTATGTCACACCTTTTTGAGCATATTGAGCAAAAAAAATGGTTAGATTTTTAATTTCTTCAGCAAAAATGAACAATGAATGTTGTTTTAAAAAAAAAAGCAAAAATAACTCACTTATGTTGACTGTAATTTAACAAAACTGAGATGACTTCTGGTATGATTATATACCTAATCCTTACATACAAGATAAAGCTTGTAATGTAAAGTATTGTGTTTAAAGGAGAAGCTGTATAACCCTCCCAGAGGCTTCCCTGTCTTCCACACAGTGTTTCTCTCACTGGAAAAATAAACCCAGCACAAATGTTTCTGTTCATTTGCACACAAGGAAAACAATTGTCTTGAGCTCAGGCCCTTGTTTATGTGTTGACAAGAGAATCCTCAAGGGCTGCAACCAGTAACTGATAAGGTGAATGACAAAACACCTCCTTAAAAGTGAATGATTAAGGTATTAAACTTTTTTTATTTCGGTTCACTGCTATCATGCTGATTATATTTCAAGTTTCATTTTTTGATTTTTAAAAATGTTGTTATAAAACAGATGTGACATCTTAATTTGCAATTTCTCTCTCCAGGAATTCTGATTAGACTTTAGTATGGAAGTGTAGATGAGTCATCAATATAAAAGATATAACATTATGACTACTGACAGGCCCCATGCCAAAAATATAATCACTGTTAGTTACTTCATCTGTTAAGTAACAAGTGAAAAGTTTTTCTTAAAAGTTGATGACAAACTGCCAAATTGTGATATTGTGATGGTTGGGTCTGAGCAGTAGCTCTTATTGGATGTTGCCTGTTGGTTCTGATATAGAAAAAACTAAATACTATGAATACTATATCACAATTGGTTGTGCACAAGCAGTTCAAGTACAATGAACAAAAATGTAAATGAACCGTTGTGCTTACTCGCATTTTTCATCCGATGAACTCAAAGATTACAACTCAAAGACTTGCATCATGTACACAAAAGGCCTATTTCTCTCAAATATTGTTGACAAATGTGTCTGAACAAAAGGGTTATTGCACAGGTGTGACTTACAAAAATGGAAGGACACTCTAAAATGTGTTTTTTCAAATGGCACAATACCACAGATATAAGTTTTGAGAGAGCGTGCACTAGTCATGCTGACTGCAGGAATGTCCACCAGAGCTGTTACCCGTGAATTGAATGTTCATTTCTCTACCATAAGCCGTCTCCAAAGACGTTTCAGAGAATTTTGCAGTAACTGGCCTCACAACCGAAAACTACGTGTAACCGCACCAGTCCAAACCTGCACATCAACCACCTTCACCTCAAGATGGTCTGAGACCAGCCACCCGGACAGCTGCTGCAGCAATCTGTTTGCAGAAACTAAGAATTTCTGCACACAAACTATCTCAGTGAAGCTCGTTTGCATGCGCATCATCTTCATCAGGGTCTCGACCTGGCTGCAGTTCATCATCATAACTGCCTTGAGCAGGCAAATGCTCACACTCGGTGGCGTCTGGCGCTTTGGAGAGGTGTTGTCTTCACAAGTGAATCCTGGTTGTCACTGTTCAGGGCAGATGGCACAGTGTGCAGGGCATTGTGTGGGCGAGCGGTTTGCTGATGCCAATGTTGTGAATCAAGTGGCCCATGGTACGGTGAGGTTATTGTGTAGACAAACGTATGTTATAGACAGCGAACAGAGATGCATTTTATCGATGAAACTTTGAATGCACAGGCCAGCATACTCACTGAACACGTCACCCATTGAGCATGTTTGGGATGCTCTGGACCGGCGTTTACAGCAGCGTGTTCCAGTTCGCCATTGAAGAGGAGTGGACCAACATACCACAGGCCACAATCAACAAACTGATCAACTGGATGCTAATTAAAGACAAATACAGTCAAAGGGCCACACAGTGGTCAATTCAAATACTGGCTGGGCCTTTCTGTGTAGTTTGCATGTTCTCCCTGTGCATTTGGTGGATTAACGGGTGTTAATATGAGTGTGCATGGTTCTGACATTCTACACTTAAAAGTTATGCTTAAGTTTCTCAATATAACATGGAATTTTTGCCATATGCATTTTTTTATTGTCATTATGTTTGACGATACATGATCACCAAATTAGACCGTAGCATTCCCATTCTGTATTTGTCGGCTTATGTAAACTGTCTCTTTCTCGGAAAACAATACCTCAAAACAAAGCTGTCAAGATTATCTGGCAGAAGGATTTTATGTATTGTTCGTCAACATGACCAATAATGTCAATTTTTAATTAAAAAAATATATACTGTATATTATTCGAATATACACAGCATTGAGGTTCAAGAAAATTTTTTAATAAGAGCGTTATCACAGATATCGCACACAATGTTTGTAATTTGCTGCTGTGATGTGTTGCTATGGAAATGTTTTCAGTCGTGCTCTGCTCTCTTTAAACTCTGCAATCATATTAAAAAGTAGTTAATGATAAGAAATATAATCAGGAGGCAGTTTTGCTTTCCCAGGTTTTCTTGCATTTGGGCTCGTCATTAGAGCGGCTCGTTATAAATGGATAATTGGATGTCCTGAAACATTTTGGTGCAACATCATCAGTCGCCTGCCGCGTTCAGCCACTTCACATGGAAACCACCGCTGTTTTGGATGTGATGTGTTGAAGTTACAAAGGTCCTTCAGGCAGCACTCCATCACAGATTTGCTGACAGCGAGCCTGTCACCGTTCACATGCACCGCTAACATGAAGGCATAGTGGCACAAGCTTTGAACATTCATATACCAGATAAACCTTCAGAGTCTTCAGACAAACCTTTCTAAATATACAAAGATAATTAGTTTTTAACTTCACTAAAGTATAAAGATGATTTTCAGAATGAACTGTGACTTCCTGTCAAGATTGGACAGATTTGTTTTAGGAAGACCACATATTTCAACTGCACAGCTTTTGAACATTACATTTTGTAATGGTTTAAATCTCTCTCTGCCACGTCTCTTAATCACTTATGGCTCTGCTGTGTGAGGAATTAGCGACTAATCAACATCTAGCAGCAGACAGCCTGGCTCAGATTTCACAGTCAGTGGAAGCAGCAGTTACGCCCGGCGTGGACGCTCTGTTACTCATGATGCTACTATGTCCATCAATCATAGTGATCCCATTGCTCCCACACCCACTGAGACAAAGCTACTGCGACAGGCTGCATGGTAAGCTGGCTTAACTATCATCACTGAGGGGCAAAAAGATATCAGAGCAGCTTAGAAATGTGTGATTTAAAAGGAGAGTACTGCTTAATGAAGAGATTGAGATTTCTCTCACAGTCAGAATCATTCCCAAAATAGACATTCTGCTTACTGTCTTCTATATGATTTTCATTAAAAAGCTTTGTACAACAACACGTTGCTATCCGAGGATTTTTAGAAAGTCAGAGACACTTTTAACTAGTTTGTTGGATCAAACTGCAAATCATCATAAATTCACAAATTGCTGCCACTCAGAAAATAGGAAGAAAGCGGAAGGAGAGAATCCGGGAGGGGGGTAGGAGTTCAAAGGCAACAGGAAATATGAACCATCTGTGTGAGACCCAATTTCTTGGTTGTAAAAAAAAAACACTTAAAAAAAAAAAATTTTTTTATTCCTTATAACCAGGCAGTGTGCCTTGTGGCTGTTTTAAGGCACCAATTTCACAGAGTTCACTGGCAAACAAACAGTGAGGCAATTTGTCAAAGGTAAAACATACAAGGAGGGGTTCCGCTGCTCGGAAATGCATCTGTTTCATGGGGGTCGTGTGTAGTATTCTGTTGCCTCGTATTCCTTGCATTAAACAAAAACTAACCTGCCAAAGGCGCTGCGTCTTCAAACACAGGATGCATATGTTAGTTTTGTTGGAGGAAACCTGCCGTTCATGCAAGTAGCAGTGGCAGGGATCCGTTTTGTCGCTCCCTCTCATATCTCCCGACTTCTTGTGATAAAAAAAACAAAAAAAACTGCTCTGTGTGTTATTTCTCTGTCAGAAATTGAGCATGTTTCCATGGCAACCGCAGTGCCGTTAGCCAGCTGTCCAAAGTGAGATAACGTAGCAGGCATAGTTGAGAAGGACTTCTATAAATTCCCATTGTGATCCCGCAGATTAGGTACAGCTGTTGTGTCTATCGGGTCTGAGTTGCGTATGTGTTTACCTGGCTGGCATCACCTGAGCCTCACTCAAAACAGAGATCTCACTGCTGATGCCTGATTTGGTCTGGTTTTCATGTGAAAAGGCTCAGGTTTATTGTAGGACTTTTGCCACATTTGTTAGAAGGAGCTTTTCACATCGTTCGGCACAGATTCAAAGGTGAATCCATCATTACTAGTTGTAAATCATTAGCAGTCCTTTGCATAATTGTTCCAACGTGTTTTCCATGTGTTACACCCCTCCTGACAGCGTACAACTGTATTGTGCCAGCACATGCCCCATGGCATGAATGCATCAGTCGGGCCACCATCTGGCAGCTAGTGCAATATTTGGCCTATTGCGCTCTGCAAGTGCTCTCGCTGAAATGGCAGCATTAGTAATGTGGAAACAGCTTGTCTGAGATATCTAACACTTATTTACATGGCTGTCCCTAAAGAAATCTCCAGCTGGCATGCTTCGAAATGTATAATTTTGCATTAAGGAGCAGACGTGGATTTCTACACACCAACTTGGTGCAGCTCATTTACCGTAGCGAGTATAAAAATATCCATCCAGAGATACAGATGTGACACATACGCTGTCACCATGCAAAAAGGCTAATAAGACTGAAAAATGTGCATCCCTACACTCCAACCTTCCCAGTGTCTAATAAGTTGCCATGACAACCAAGAGTGGAGAGGGTAACCCTTGTTGAGCTCCAGCTCCCTTTTGTTGGAAAGGTTTCCCCGTCTCTCCGGTGGTCTGCCATAATCATGTCATAATAATCTTAACATAGAAACAATCCAAACAGAGACATTTTTGAAACAATCACTCAGAAGAAACCCACACACTCTGACTGCGCATTCATCCCTAAAACCCCTTTGAATGCAGTTACGATGTCAGAAACACTCAAAACGTCTTTGATAAGACCTCTTCTCTTAATCTTGTCATACATTCATAACTTCAGTGTTTCGTACACTATGTTATAAACACTGCAGTTTGTGGGTGAAGGTCAGCAAACCTTATGTGAAACCATGTTACATTCTAAAACACATAGTATGAAGAAATATATCACATTTAAAGCATTTATTTTTTTTATCTTCAGAAGCAAACGCTCACCCAGTCACTCATGGCATCCCTGTAATCAACATTCCTGCACCTGTGGAAGAGGATTAGCATTTGAGGCCACTTTCACGTTGATAATCCCCCTTTAATATGCACTTCATGAAATAATGAGCTGCTTGACTCCTCTGATAGCACGGCTTGAATCTGATTCAGAGCTACCCCCTGGCTCGTCGAGTTCCTTTTCAGCCACGGCATCTTAACTTTGTTCTCTGTATTTTTTGTGCATAGCCACCTCCACACAACTATACCCTCACAGCGGTGCATCCTCTGAGTGCTCTGATTTCAGAAGTCTCTCTATATACATATTCCCCAATGCTGAAGTCGCTGTATCTTTTGCCTTTAATGAATGTGGTTTGCAGGAACTTCAGTAAGTGATTTTTTTTTTTTTGCTTTGCTTTGCTGACATTAACATTGCAAATCTTCTCACTGACATGAAATCTTTGGAGTGAATATTTTTGCTTTTTTCCTACACTTTTGCTGGCTCTTGAATTGGATTCCAGAGTATGTACTCATACATAGGGGTACTTCCTAAGGAACTCAGACCATCCATCCATCATCTAATGACATTAATTTGCCCTGTGGGTTCACAGTGTTTCAGTATTGGAAGAGGATCTATTACAACATTTGTTTACATGATGTAAGCCAATAATTTTTTTGCTTCAGTCGAACTTGAAAAGTGCAAATTCGTAGTTCTATTGAAATACATTTTTTTTGAGAGGGCTGCAAAAAATGCCGTCTCAGCTTGATATTCACAAATGTGAAATCTTCGGTCAGAAATGGCCAATGCTGACAAGAGGAAAGTGTACATATCTCCATCTATCATCACAGTATTCAGCATTAAATCAACTACACTCCCATGCATGTGCATTAGGACAAAGACAATGGTTCAATTAAATGGCTTTGTTGAGCTTCTAAGTTGCGACTGTTGATTGTAAAGAAGAGATTTTTTTTTTGCTACCTTAGTAATGGTGAAAGAGAATGGCTATGATGCTATCATAGCCATACCGTGACGATGAGTTTGTCATAACGTTCAAGGTAAAAACCCAAGAATTCCAGTGCTGACCAACAGTCTTTGACCATTGTTGTTAGAATGACAGACTTCGGAGTGCACATTTTATATCCATGAAATTTCGGAAAAACTGCATTAAATATGATGGCTGTTTTTACTTTCTTTCATTTCAGGAAATCCCAAGACGGTCTTATCTGCCTTTGTTATGGTGTTCTTTGTTTAATCATGAACCACTGATTAAAATTCTATTCATCTCATGTAACGAGCATCGCAACACTGAAGCACACAGACGGAAACACAGCAGCTGACATTTCAATATCGATTCTTAACTTCAGCAAGGAGCTGAAGAATTGCGTCCAGAAGAGAGCAGGGGAATTCATCAAGGTGAGCTCATGATAAATGAGAGTGACAAATATTGTGACATCAATGTGAAAGGTCACGTGTCACAATGGGCACACGGAGCACCTCTCTAACTATGAGAGTGAGTCGTGTCATTATCTCCTCCTCTTGCTCCAAAGGAGCAACCAGCAGGGCGACGGCCAGCAAAATCTCACACCTGCACTGCCAACGCATGCCGAAAGAGCGTGCTGACAGCCCCACGGTGCCACGGGCTGCCGCTGCTTTTGCCAGTCCATTATAGAGTAGCCAGCTCAGACTGGCACACAATAGCTCCTGCCACATTGCCACCTGAGAGTCTCGCCTCCAGCAGACAATGGGCATGCCTCTGTCGCTTGGAAGTGGGTGTGCGTCCTCGTGTGTTTGGAACGATAACCCGAATGAAACCTCTAGCTTCTCCCGGCTAAACATCCTCCGCTGTCATTTTGCTCCTCGCTGAGCTTTTCTACTCTTTGTCTCGCTTGTTTCAAATGCTAAAAAAACCAGCTAAAAAACCCCCAAAAACATTCTTGCACAGAGAGTGACATCACTTCTGCTTTTTCTTGCACAGCAAAAAGGGAAACTATTAAAGACCTCCACTGAAGAATGAAAAACATGTAAGCCACAGCCTTGCTTTGAATGACAAATGTCAAGCTGTTTGCTTGAGCTGGAACCTGCGACCACACAGCGGCTCAGACTGTATAACACTTTAATCACCTCTTTCTCTTCATGGCAAGATTGATAGGAGATTGCTGCCGATGTCTAAAGCTTGTTTGTTCCATGACAAACGTGTTTTTCATGCTTATTTGTGTCTATACTACTGGCACCCTTCACCGCATCTATATCTCCTGAATTACGGGGAGGAGACTTGAAAGCCATGGGGGGGGGGGGAGGGGGGGGGGTGGATGATAAGAGGGGGGGAAAAAGTGACAGTTATTGAGGGATTATGCGTCATCATTGACATTTGCAGAACATTTTTATCGAGCTGTATTCATTATCTGGTGAATTACTCCCTTTTTAGCACCTAATCAGCCCGCCGCGGATTAGCTTCAGCTCATGTAAAATTTATTTCATGCTTCGGATTCCATGGAAGCAAGGCATGAAAAACCACTCAGTCCAGTCAATGAGCCACAGGCATGTAAATAAATGACACTTGGGATCGCTTGAACATTACAGAGAGAATTGTGAAGCAATTATTGAAACATTTCACAGTGAGTTGTACTATTACACTAAGTGCCCTTGATGCACTTCAGAAATTTACAAAAATACCAGAGTTAAAAAAGAAAAACATGCCTAAGTGTTGCATTTCTTCAGTCTATTTGCTATTCTTTCTTTTCCATGTTACCCAGACAAGTTGTGCCGAGACTGACCTTTAACTGGTGAGAGAATTAAGTCATCCACGAGGCCTATTTATATGGAGAACAGCACACCATTAATATGTTAATACCTGCCAATGCCTGCCTGCTTCACATTTAAGAAAGGAATAGCTTGACCTTTGCTGACATCCTGCCAACTAAGTCAAGCTGTCCTAATTTAGAAAGTGTGTTTAATGTCAATTGCAGCACTTCATACATGAAATTATACACTAATGTGTAACCATAAAGTATGGAAACTGACCGGAAGTGATCAGATTCCAAAACAAGTTTTTTTTTCCTAATGTAAACCACTATTTTGGGGCTTAAAACTAAAACTTATATTTATACATTTAGATACCAATTTTAATGTATTAATTGAAGGCATGGCTTTTATTTAAAAGTAGTGTTAGTAATGTAGCACAGCGAAGTGTATCTGACTAAGGGGCTGTCCACACAACAACGACATTTAATGTAAACACAGTTTTTTGGCCCATCATCCACACAAGGTGGCATTTTAGAAGCCAGAAAACTGTTTTGTTTTTTTGTGTGTTTTTTTAACACGGATACTAGAGTGGGGAAATTCCAAAACTCTAGCTCGGCTTTGAGGTGTGGACAGCAAAGACGATCATCTGCGGAAAAAAAGATGGCGTAGACGGCCAACCTCTCCTCCCCACCCTGGTCCACGATGTCATTAGTAACCACAACAATCACAGACTACATGCTCCAGGTCGACCATCGGAAGCTACTGATACTAGCCGGAGGAGGAGCAGGAGCACAGACCTACTTAACTCGGAGATATAGACGTCTATGAACAGGAGTCTGTTTTGAAATTTCTATGTGCTCCATGTCTTCCTCTGCATTTCTGGTGTATTTGGTGAGTCACAGCACCCCTAAAGGCCTGGCATATGTACTATGTGCCCTTAAGCCTCGTGCTCAGCCACCTTTATAGTGACATGTGGACCACATTGAAACACCCATTAAAAATGGTGAAAAAAATATCGTTTTGCCTCGTGTGGATGGAGCCTGAATGGCACTCACCTGAAAAGGGACATTAATGATAATTGGTGGTGCTGTTTAAAAAAAAAAATTATAATAATAGGGGGCATTTTAATTAGTTAACCATACTGTAGTATTTGCCACTAACATTTATTTTGTAAAAGGGACGAATGAAGCATCTGCTTGTATTTCTTTACAAGTATGTTAATAAAAGAATAATCTTAATAAGTGCTCTCTATTCACTAGCTGTTTAAAATTATAATAATTTTTCATCACTGGGGCCTCTCTCAATCTAAAAAAAGGCAAGATTGTTGTAATGTGGTTTATAAAAGCACTGTATTTAAGTGAAGTTAACACGGGCTGAAATTGAATAATAATGAAGAGCCCCACCGAAGAAATGTATCACCAGCCGCCACTGCCAGCAACACTGAATGCGCTCCAGCAGGCAGAGAAGTCAAAAGAAATACTGTAAGAAAAGTGACAATAAGAAACTATTATGCTCTGTAAAGCGAAGAGGAACATAGACAATGGATATTATTCTGACAAGTTGAATCATTATAAATCACTTTACCAATTATCATTACAATATCGATTATAAAAACTTTTGTTATAATATAATATAATATAATATAATATAATATAATATAATATAATATAATATAATATAATATAATATAATTAGTGCTCTCAAAATTAACAAGTTAATGTAATTAATTGATATGAAATGTTACAGTTGTTACATAATTAACATAGTTTTGTTTAATTAGTATATTATTATTACTTATTTCATGTAATAAGTTTACAACTTCAAATTCTCAGTGGTGGCCCTGCACTCTAAAAAAAACCCAGACTTATGTTAGCTGTTTATTAATTAATTATTAGATTTTTTATGACTTTGCTAATCTTGGAGAGAACCATAATTCAAGCAAAGCTAAAAGGACATTATAAAGATAGTATTTGAATTTAAATATAGTCTAATATAGTGTGTGTTGAGTTGACATTAATTATGTGGTTTTCCCTGAATAAATATCCATTACAAGCTTCAGTCTTCAATAGAAAAACAATGCAATTAATTGCAATTAATTAGAGATTGTGCAATTAATTAACAATTTTTATTGATTGACAGCACTAAATATAAAATAATATAATATAATATAATATAATATAATATAATATAATATAATATAATATAATATAATATAATATAATATAATATAATATATATTTGCAACATATCTTTTTTTATTATAACTATCTGAATTATGAGATCCTTTTTCAATCCCCACAATCTTCACTGCTTATTTTTTTCATCGTTAATACAAGAATGTAGTTCCAGTATTCACTGTGTTTTGTAACTATCGATTGTTCAGAGTATTAAATATCCAACGGTCATTATGGAGTATAGCAAAAGCTTTATGGATAATGAACATGTAACTAACTCAATAGGTCAAATAAATGTGAAGACACGTGATTCACAACAATGTTCTGTAGTCCTAAATTAAGTGAGATCAATATTGAAGTTAACATCCTACGCATCCTTTATGTAGAATGTAGTCTTGCTGTCTTGAGGCTGTCATTACCACTGTCAGATATATTAGGCTGTTAACACTTGAGATTCAGAAGAGCACAGTTTGACAAACAACAATAGTACTCTTGGGAAACCAAACAGACACTTTATTGATCCATGGGCAAGACTAAATTACCTTTGATTTATTTTTCCCACCATGACTCCAGATACATGATGGCTGTGAGTTATGTCCGCTGTGCACAGCGGGAACAGTAGCCACTGCACGAGGGTGATTTATAATCTGTGATCTCTGGGGCTTCAGCAGAATGCACAGTGATACAGTGTGTAGGAAGGTGGCGGCTGTGCTCTGTGATGGACTCACCAGTCCGTAGTGACAAATGCATCTGTCACGCTGCCATCACTCTCATCCAACAGCTGGCAGGAATCCTGCAATGACAGTTTGATTTCATGTTTTTAACATTAATGATAAAAAGCATGAGCTTATGGTGAGCACTGATTTCTGTGACTTGATTTAAACAACCTGCACAGCTCATTTTATTTTCTGTCGCTATTTCTGTTCATGACATTACAGGGTATACATTGAATACTATTCTCCAGACTTCAAGATAATCACATTTATTTAATACATTTTATCAGTTCAAATATATGGTATATGTTTTTGAATAATAAATAAATACATTTGCATTTTGGTGCATTTTGTGACAGAGGATGTGTATTTAGATGGACGTTTTACAATCATGTTCTAATTCATGTATTAATGTTTCATAAAGATATCAGGATTGGAAGGCAATGAGTGAATTGTAAGACATATATAGCATGTGAGGTCTCTGTGTCTGTCTGCCCTGGGTGTCTCACCTCACGTTTTCAATTATCCTATCGTTTTCTTCCCCTGCTGAACACTTATGTGTGGCACCTGTGGTCTCTCTGCTTTCCCTGTGTATTTCATTCTCCGCCTGTTGTCTGCATCGGCTCATCCTGTCGCTTCTGTTTCCCCTGCGTTTCCTTGTGTCATCTTGACTATTATTTAAATAAACTCTGTTTTTATGGAAACGTGGGAGTTTGCATTCGGCGTCTACCTGCAATTCTTGACACAGTGTATGTTGGAAAAAATAGAACATTTGCATTGTTTAATATATTTCATCAGATCAAATGTACTGTCCATTTTGAATATTGTAATTAAATATGATACATATATGAAGGGCTCTGTTTATCGATAGATGTGATTTAAATGTATTAAAGACAAAATGCAAATGCACTTACATAAAAGTGCTCTCATAAATACTTGGTAACTGTAACTGGTCAAAAAGCTGCAGTGCTTTTTATTTCATTAAAGCTTATACCTTTCTTTATAAATCAAAGTTCATATTTGATATGAAGAATAGCATCTGCAGTATGTGAGGCTGGAGTGGGTTTCACTATTGATGCATGATTGCTGATGGTGTGAAAAAAAAAATATATATATACAGGGTACAGAAAGTATTCAGACCCCTTTAAAATTCTCACTCTGTTTCATTGCAGCCATTTGCTAAAATTGAAAAAGTTCATTTTTTCCCATTAATGTACACTCAGCAACCCAACAGAAAGGTAGAACTTTTTGCACATTTAAAAAAAAGAAAAACTGAAATATACGTGGTCAGAAGTATTCAGACCCTTTGCTGTGACATCATATTTATCTCACATGCTGTCCATTTCTTCTGATCATCCTTGAGATGGTTCTACTCCTTCATTGGAGTCCAGCTGTGTTAAATTAAACTGATTGGACTTGATTAGGAGAGGAACACACCTGTCTATACAAGACCTCACAACTCACAGTGCATGTCAGACCAAATGAGAATCATGAGGTCCAAGGAACTGCTCAAGGAGCTCAGAGACAGAATTGTGGCAAGGCACAGATTTGGCCAAGGTTACAAAAGAGTTTCTGCAGCACTCAAGGTTCCTAAGAGCACAGTGGCGTCCATAATCCTTAAAAGGAAGAAGTTTGGGATGACCACAACACTTCCTAGACCTGGCCATTGAGCAATTGTGGGAGAAGAACCTTGGTGAGAGAAGTAAAGAAGAACCCAAAGATCACTGTGGCTGAGCTCCAGAGATGCAGTAGGGAGATGGGAGAAACTTTCACTGCAGTCCTCCACCAGTCACAACAGTAACTGCCATAAAGTTAAGCTTCTATAGAACTCCAGGGAGAAAACGGTTTGTCAGAACGACTGGGTTCAGTACACCAATAGTGACAGCTCAAATGTATTGTTTTGGCACGGAGATCCCTCTGTTGTCCCGCTATTCTGGCTCACAAAGTAATTTGTATTGTCAGTTCAAGTTGGAATTGGATTACTTCACAAATGATCAATAAATACATGATTGGGCTTGATCAGTAAATCAAGAAGGCTATTATTATTAAACAGATACAACATGAAGCAGACAAAACGCTCCACTTATTCATTGTAAATTACATAGAAAATGAAGGTGCCTTGGGTCTGTATGTATTGAGTACAATACACTTGTTGCGATGATTATCTTTATTCATTTTTAGACATTTGTAGAATGCAAAAGATGCACTCCAGTGTTGTCTCTTCATTCCAACTCTGGCAGTTAATGTGATCGCTCATATTAGAAGCATTTTTTTCTGAAGCTTCTCAACTGTGATTGTTTTAACATTATGTATTATTTGACATCTTTGATGTTTTCCATTGGTTTTCAATGGTTGTTGTATACTCAGTCAGTCAACTGGCCTTAACCTTTAATAGTATTGTGTTCTTAGAAATTTAATAGCTGAGGATTTGGCTGGGAATTCAGTTGAAGAACCACTATTATTGTGTAGAAATGCTTTGGTCTGTCATACTTGAGTTTACAAATTCTGCTCCGGTCTTATGACTTGACACCAATCAAGTTCAATAGGGAAACATGTTTATTAATCAAAAAGCTCATTTTTATTTTGAGCCTGTTATTTTACTAGATTAAATAGCTAAGACTTGTATTTTTACAGAAATATATATAGCTCTAAAATCATGGGTGGGGAATCCTGGTCGTCGAGGGTCACAGCCTGCACGATTTCAATGTGTCCTCACATCAACACAGCTGACAGCAATGAGTGGCTCGTTATTCAGCTTTCTGCAGAGCCTCATCATGAGAACTCAGGTGTGCTTAAGCAGGGAAACATTGAAAACAACTCTTAATCAGTGATGTGTTAGAAATATTTGGATTGATTCATTTCCTGCTCAAGACCATTTCAAATGTAAATAAAGACACCCATGATGGGGCACTGATATTCTCTGAGATCTCGAGAAGATGAAAATGTGAAACGGGTGAATAAAATAAAAATACAATCAAATGTTCAGAAAACATTTTTTTTTGTGGGGTTGGGTTGTCTGCTTGTGGGGGGTCCATTTCCTCAGTAAGAACATTTATTTTAAGCACATTTTTAGGGAGTCCATATTCCGCATCAAGAATAGACCCTGGGATCCATATTGCGCTGTGGAATATGGACTCGGGGGGGGGGGGGGGGGGGGGGGGGGTCATTTTGGCTGAAAATCAAGGTAAAAATGGATTTGGACTCCAGGATTTAGACAATAACAGCACAGGAGGCATGTCCTCCTGCAAAGCGTTATCTCTGGAAATGATCTAAATAACTGAAAGGTCAAAGTCCACACAGTCAGTACACTGAGTTTAATTCAGATGGCGGGACTTCGATGGCGATAGTAATAAGAAGCAAGGACATTTTCACTGAATCTTCGGATTTCTTGGTGCTGGCTGGGTTGCGTGTGAATCAGAAAATTTTTAATGATCTCATTTCCACATGCGACCTCCTGCCGCTCAAGGCTTTTCTGAGTAACCTGTTGTGAAGCCACACATCTTTAATATACGTGCATTTGTGTTCCCAGAAAAGTTATGGAAAACATTTATGCGTGAGATCATTAGAGCGTCTGCATAATACTGGACGGAGGCGCCTTTCACGCCAGCCACGGCATGAAAGGAATGGTAGGTCAGGTCACTGAGCGCTCTCTGTTTGTGTCAAAGCACATGGTTACTGACATTTGTGTTTAGATAGAGCAATAAACACAGACAGGTCTGCCGTGCCAAACAGGTCTTAGAGTTTGGTGAGATGGCTGGCAAAAAGAACTGCATCTCCCCTCACTTTTAATGATCCCCCTTGTTTCCTTTGGCAGATATGGAGTTTCAACAGCTTTCCAACAACTGAGCTGATTTTATTACCACACTGGTGTTAAGCTTAGACCAAACATACCCAGGGGTGGAACAGGTTTTAAGCCTCTTTTTTTTAAATTAAATAGCGGTCCTCCTATAATGTATGGCCTTAATTGATCTCTTGTATAATTTAACAGGACCAGCATCAACATCATCAGAGCTTTGTTCCTCCCACACAAATCTACAGTGACTTCCTTTCCCATATCTGCAGCCTGGAACATAAACAAGACCCATTTTCACGAGTTAAATTCCCTCCAGAAAGCCTTCGATCCAACGGTTATAGTGGAGCCTTCACAGCTGAAATGTGCGGGTACTTAATGAACTTGTTTGATCAGCTCAATTTAGAAGAGAAGAACAGAAAACTGTAAACAAGTAATCTTTCTTATACTGGCATTAAGTCTGTTTTTGCAGATCCACACAGCTGACACGTTGTTTAAATGGGACTTATTACACTCATTTTCAAGTTGGGTTTTTTTTGTGTTTTGGGGATTACGAGTCAGTATTCATCAATGATTAAGCCATGCCTTTCGAAGGAAAACCAACTTCAAGACGAAACTGGGTGAATATGGGTCAAATTAATTAATTACACTCTGGACTATAATTTTTTTATATTAGTTTCCTAAAAAATATTTGATTGTATATACTTTTCATCATATACAAAATTGAATACTGAAAACTTTTTTTATGTATTCATTGTAAATGAATACATGGCCCACACCTGTTATGATGAAGCCTTGGTATTAGTGTTATGTGCTTAAACAAGAGACTGCCAAATCCATGTACATGAAAGAAATCATCAGCCGTTAAAACAGGGATAATTCACTTAATACTATACTCTGTTTTTAAGCCGTAGGAATGGAATTTTGTTCTAAAAAAAAGTATAAACCATAAAACTGATTTTGCACCATCGTAATCCTCATAATCCCTTTTGTGATCAATGACACCTGCCAAAAAAAAACCCAACATATTTCCAGCTCAATTTGACAAGAGGTGTGAAATAATATGCCACATGTTCATGCTTAACTACCGTACTCAAAATGTTACAGGGTTATTTCTGACACCTAGCAATTTGATTTGCTGGGATTCCTGGTTGACAAAACAATTAATGCAGCTGCACCACAGAGACATGGCGCAGCATCCTGAAGCCAGACGCTCATCCTGATCCGACAGTGTCAGAGCACTGAGGGGATACACTGATGCCCCGCAGGTTATACCTTTGTTGTTCACACACCAGATGGATTTGGACTTCAGGATTTAGACAATGACAGCACACACCCAACAACGTGTGTTTACACTAAAAAGCAGCATACTACTTGAAAAGCATATATGTCACAGACTTATATTTTCATTGTTTATGTATGACAGTGATACACCATTACACCCATATTCTCCCATAAAATAATCAATATTGGAGTAAAATGTTTATGACTCATAAGTGTCTGGTGTTTCGCCACATGATCCGATATCATATAATGAATTAGTTATGGGACACTGTGCTGGAGTGGTCTTCAATCCCATATCTTTCGCCGTTGAAGTGTTTTTTGGAAAGTCGAAGATCCCAGTTTCTTTCATGTGGATGTGTGAGCATCCAGATGGCAGACATCACCGTTGAGTGTGTACGAGTGTGTGCATGATGGTTGAGGAAATGGGTGAATACCACTGATCATTTAAAAAGGCACTGAGGCTGCTGAACATGTAAAGTGACATTTTGTCAGTAAGATTTCACCTACCATTTGTTAATGACTGTTATTGATCGTTTCCATTATCTGTAAAAAAAAATTGGTTTAAAATCAGTAAACAAAAGAACAGTCACCACATCTGAATTTTTGAGTATTCAATTTATGAGCCCGGTTTTAAAGTAATTAATCAAGACTTAATATATTTATATGGATGATTCCTATACCCTGAATAATCCTTGTTTACATTATCCAAGTCATACATTTTAATTATACAATAAACTCTTGACACAAAATCGGGTCAGATAATAATGTTTTTTTCTAAATAAACCAGAATTGTTATATAAACATGCACACATTTGTAATAACAACCATAAATACCACAGCAAATGTTTGCAGCTCAACCAGTGAGAAAATCTTTTCCATTGCCTAAAAAGAGAAACACTCTGTTGCAGCGGATTATGAAGGGAGCCTTTTACATTTTAAAATCTACTTCCAATAATTTTTGTTTTTGTTTTGTTTTTTTTCTTGACAAAGCAAATCCTTCCTCCTCGGTACCCTGACGCTTTAAATCATGACCATTGATCTGAGACTATCTGGAAAAGTTAAAAGTGAGTCAAAGACTCAACACACATAAACCATTAGCTCTCCTCTCCCGGAGCTCTGCTGCTGCTGTTTGCAGGATGTTCGCAGAGACCGGTGGCTGTTCAGTTAATTTCCCAAATGGCTTTATCAACAGACATGGAAGTAAAGTCCCCAGAGACACAGTCTGGCATTTTAAATTGTATTTGTTGTCCTGCTCACGACCCATTTAAGTTGTCAGCGCAAGAGCTTGTGTTAAAATCACAAAGAAGGGAGAGAAACGAAAGGGTAAGGGTGAGTGAAAGGACTTGAGAGCTGGTTTTTGTGCTCTTCAGAAGGTTTAGGTCATTAAAATCTAAAAAAAGAAAAGAAAGTGGGAGCGTTTATTTTACTTTTGTCACTATTGACATACAGTTGATTTTTAACTATCACTCATCTTTTGCAATAAATAAAGGAGGGAAAATGGTTTTCTCGAAAGGTTTCATCAGCCAATCAATGTTAACTTGAGGGTGAGCAACGTAAAAGGGATTACTGGAATTATTTACAGCTAAAATGTCCTGCTCAGAACCAAACAGCATTAATGAAAAAAAAAAAGAAATTCTCTTTCTATTCTGGGTCTAATATTCAGGTGGGGACACACGAATATCCAAGTCACACAAACCATGGTCATACCTGTAGTGGATGATAAGTCAGGGAAATGTGCAGCACTCTTTCGTTAACAAGGTGTTGAGGTTTTAACAAGATGCATTTCAAATTCTATTGACGATGCATTATGGGAGGAGTACATGGAAAGGGAATATGAGAGTGTTGATAGGTGAAGTGAAACCGGAAAGCCTTTCGACCTGTGAAGGGAACAGGCTGAACACACTGGAGACTGTATATACCTGTTGATGATATCAAACTTGCACTACTTTCTAAGGTGGCCACTAACATGAATTAAGCTGAATGCTAATCTATTTATGTCTGCAAAATGCCAGTATTCATAGGTTTTTACAATTCTTCAGATAAAACCCAATAACCCAAATCACTAGTAAAAATGTATATTCCCCATCAAGACATTATTGCATATTTATTACATTGTTATTTATAGTAATGGCTGATGAAAACTTAATGGATGCATAGCATTGTATAGTGGTTAGTGCTCTTGACTACAGTGAGAAGATCCCTGTTTAGAGTTGAGGCTTGAGAATTTGCATGTTCTTCTCCCTCCAATCACAGTCAGCTTGGATCCAAATTTTCAAGTTTTCATATATTGCCTGCAGTTATCATAACTGCTACACTTCAAGTTTTGCAATTAAGCTTTCCTTTGGTTTTCAATATACTAATGATAGCTATCATGTAATAAAATAATTAACAGAATTACTTTTCACTTGTGCTGGGAAAAGGCATCCCTGACACCTGACTGAAACGGTCTGTCCCACTCAGGGTCCATCTCCACATTAAAAACCACTGAAACATTAAAAACCACATAGCCAACAGTTTGCCTGGAACAAAGCTGATACAAGAATCCTTTCTACCAACTGACTATCATTTGCAATGAAAAATAGTCTGTTTTATTATTTTCGAGCCATTGAATTATTCAACATCATCATTATTATTATTATTATTATACTATTACTACATGCTCATACAGACTGTGCTTTTAGGAGTCATCAACAATGTGCAACAGATTTCATAAAACACGACAGAAGCTTCACTGCACAATGTTTCATTCTACTGAATCAAAGTTGACAGCCACTATGACATACTCTGGTACACACGGAGCAGATGTCACATTGTCCAGGTGAGTTTACACAGCAGTCATGATATTTATAACACTGTCACAAGATTTTCTCAGGCTGTCTGTGGCTGCACGAGCGTGACAAAGTCAGTCTTTGAACTCCTCTCACTATACGACAGAGTACTACAGAATTTATTCCACAATCACGAGATATTGCCACGATTGCTTTCTTCCTATGAGACAGCCAGTGTACAGCCACCTTGAGACAAAAGTCTGAGTGATATTAATGAGCTTTTTGTTGTGTGAAGTCCTTGTGTGTGTCAGGTGCCACTCTGCAGTCTGATGCGATTGCTCCTTTCTGCCTCGTCGCTGGAGATTAGCGAGTCCGTCAAATGCCTTTGCTCAACAAGCAGGCTTTAAAGAGTTAAAACACTTCACTTTCCCGCAGCTAATTATCTTGAGTGAGGTACGAGGACAATGACAGAGTCGGTGCCAAAGCCATCATCTTTTTACCACATGCACATCATTGGCTGTCACAGATAACGTACCATTGCAAGGTCACGGGACGCCCCGCTGCATTGTGCTTGTTTGCAAATACTCATTCATTACAGGTCTCTCAAGCATTTTCTCTTTAAATGGTGTCATTTTCTTCAATATGATAAAAACCTGGATCTTTACCTTTTCTTTAAACTATGACAGATAAAAAGTAAAACTCTTTCATTTTACCCCTTTGATTTGAGTCTCTGCTTATTCAAATGAGCAAGTAGGACTGTAAATCATAAATACCAGGCCTCAACCTCACAATATGTACAGACTCTGAATCACTTTTTAAAATTAAATAATCTCTCTGCAGTTTTCCCTGATGAATGTTTACAGAGCCTGAGAAGTAGGTGACCGTGAAATTCCACCAGCCGCCGAGAGAACATCTATTACCACAGGGCATCAGGACGTCGTTCTTGTTAAGTAGCTTTTAGAGTTTTTCGAAAATAAAACTAGAAACGACTGGCTTGGTGTGTTGGGAAGGTGTTTGGAGTTGTCCTGGTTTCTTTCTTGGAGGAAAATTGCCAGAGGAGAAATTTACAGTCCTTTAAAACCACAAAACTCTCTGATCCTGCTCTTCTCTTGGGTGAGCGTAAATACAATTATATGGCTTTTCTGAGAGCGGTCTATAAATTTTAAGTCAATCAAAACTAATCTGTTGCAGTAAAACAGAATGCTCAGAAGGGCATGTATAAATCTTTATTGAGAGCTCAAGTAAAGTAAGGTTGGAGCTATCTCAGGAAAACTGCACACATTGCAGATAGTCATCTGCAATGTGTGCAGTGGTTACCATGGCCATATCCTCCAGCTCTCGCTGAAAGACGAAGGGACGAAGGCTGACCTTTAGCCTGAGCATAGATGGCATCATTACAGCAGACAGGAGTGCCCTACCCACAGGCTCAGACATGGCTGAACGCATGCTCCTGTGTGGCTGTCTGCGTGTTTATATAAGATTGTAGGAAAAACAACGCCCCCCCTTCATTATCTTCCATTTCGGACACTCATGGAGAACGCATTTCACATGTTCAGAGGCAACCCCTTATTAACTAACAACGAAACAGTGAGACCGTCTCAGGAAGACATTAAAAAAAACCTAAGACTCTTTATCAGAATAAAATTGTGTTTATGAAGCTGATCTAATGAAGAATTTGTTCAATCAAATGTCATAAAATATCAGCTATTGAAAAAATTATGCCTTTACGTGAAGGAAATGTATTAAACTTGTTCACTGTTATTGCCAAAGAGACCAAAGCCATGCTACCTGCTCTGTAGTACTGTATGTGGAACTCCATGTTCAATATAATACCTTTTATATCATTTTTATAGACGGACAAAACGGCTGACTCTTAAAAGAAAAAAAAATCAGAAGTTACTAAAGTGACAGGTTTTGGTCTTAAATGCAGCTAATTGAGCATAGAAGGCAATATTCCTCTCTACATGTCCATTTGATTGTTAATCTCTTGCATTACTCATACTCATACTTCACCATATAAGAAGTACTGACCTAAATAAATCTACTACTAAACTAGTAATTGCTTAATAAATTCTAAATAATAAATATGATTTTTCCATGTCTAAAACTATATAACGTATTTCCTTCAGAAGCTCAGATGGTTTCTGACATGTCTGAACAGGACTCTCTGCTCTATATCAATACATATACTTTTGATATCTATTTTCCCATTGCACCTGTCACAGATAAATCCTCACTATGTAATCTATGACATTCACAAACAGGGAAAGGTTTTCTTCATGAATATGAAACAACAAAATGTCAGATGCTGTTCTGTTACCATTTCACTTGAGGTAAAATCAGTCAAGCATTTCAATTCGGTCACAAGGCACATGAACAATGAAAGCCGACAGAAGAAGTGCCTTTTTTTTTTTAAACCAACAAAATACAGGAACAGCCACAGGTGTTCTCATTTTTAAATCAATACCCAAGAATGAGAAATGAGGCACAGGATGAAAACGAGATGTGGAAAAGGAGTACATCTCCTCTTTTCATCACAGAAGATTATTAGTTGCCTTTTCATGCATCTTTGAAAGGACTGCCCTTTGAAGTTATCACTTTGCAAGTAAATCCCATTTGCCCTGCTTTGATTGGCTTGAGGTTCTCGGGCAGATTTAAAAAAAATGATCAAATGAAATGACTGGCAGCAGAACAGTAGGCGAATTTGTGTCGCGTCACATCGAGGGACGAACTGCAGACGGTAACGTCCATCCTCTCTCACTGAGAATCCGGTGGTGGACTGAGGTGCAACTGACTGTCTTTTGTGGGAGTTTGAACAGCAAAAATCCATGTTGTTGTGTGTTTTTATGCTTTATATTGAGCAATTTCATTCATAACACCAAGGTGGTTGAAATTACAGTTATTTTTACGAGTTCTAATTCTTCAGCACGGCAAATGACATTACAAACATTAATAATTAATATGGTTCTTGTTTTGGCATTTGGGAGCATGGAGCCAGGCAATATATAAAACAGTCTGAAAGAATATTCCTTTCATATCTTGTCTTCCTCAAATAAACCATCTGGAAAAACAGACGTGTTACTTTAGCATCCAAGATAGGGCATATATGCAGCTATGACTATTTCTAAACTGCCAGCAATGACGATCTACAGCTCATAAATACGACTGTCTTGCCAATAATGTTACGTTGTTAAGGTGAACTGAGCTACTGGCGGCAAGGCGGCCTTACATTGCTCAGAGGCCGAAATACAAAAATTAACTGTTGTTCCTTTAATAAACTTCAAGTGAATAATGTAAGACTTCTTCTGAAACGATCGCATGTGCTTTAATATCATTTAGACGGAGCAACTCGTTGAGCCCCTTGTTTGAGGGATGCTCAAAGACGGCACAATGTCGAGAATTTGTTCATTTCATTGTGCCAGTCAACATCAGTGACTCCACATTTCACAACAGGACATGTCAGCAACAAACTCCGAAATGCACGTCAGAAGAAAATAACATGACAAGAAGATTGTTTTCTCTTCATGTTAACACTTTGTGACTGTCTTACAGATGTACTGTCAAGACTTGCAGGACATATCCAACATATCATTACCCAGAAAATTCAGAACAAACTGCATGCCAATCTCTATTCTCGTAAGCCTGCCATAGCTGCTCTTCAATGTCAGCACCCTTTTTGTGCCGTAACTCGTGCACTGAAGTCTAAACATGTTGATAAATGGAGTGAAGAAGACATTTGGGCTGTGATTTTCTCGGCTCCTGCATAAAGCGTGTTAAATTGCTCACTCGCACACATGCCTTTTCACTTTGCCTGTATTTTCTGGGTGATTTATTAACACCATGAGTGACATCAATCCCAAACATTATTCAAATAAATGTCGAGCGGTGAATGACCTGCTGTATTGTTTCTGTGTCTGTTCGGATGTGTGACCCACATACAGTGTTTGGAGCACTAAAACCCAACAGGCACAAATACATGTGGATTTGGACCTGATGGTGGAGGAAGCCATCACGTTTATCAAAACAGTTTACCAAATAAAACAGAATTTTGGAGGGAGATGATCTGTTTGAAAGGCAAAATGTGAGATACGTCACAGAAAATATCTTATAATTACATTCGCAATATAAACGCGATGGTGAGCCAAGTCTGCTCTCTGCTATAACCGTGTCAACGTTGTTGGATTTCAGCCAATTCTTCCAATGAATTGTTTCTTCTTTTTTTTTGTTGTTGTTAAAAATAGGATTCCTAATACTCTAGCCTCGAAACTTTACTGTTTTCTACATTACTCTTAATCAGGGCTCACCAACCTTTTTGAATCTGAGAGTTACTTCATAGGAGTCATGAAAAGGGCGACCAGTTTGACACACTCCAGTTTGCCTTTAGGAATTTATTATTATTAATGATACTCATCCATGTAAAGACCCTGATCAGTTTAATCATTTCTCACAATCATTATCAACGACGACTTAATTTGGTGGGAAACAGCAATATCAATATTAAACACTTTATTTTTAACACAACGACAAAAAAACCAACATTTCATAGAATAAATTTCCCATTCTCACAAGCCCAGGGTTCAGCAACCATCAACACTCAAAGGACCATTTGGACCCGTTTCCCACTGAACAGAAACACTGTGAGCCCAAACCCCTCTTGAAACAAAAATGAAGATAACTCCGCAAATATTGATTTTAACCTTTGTGCTATGTAAAAAAAACTGAGGAATGGCAGATCGAAAATAAAAAGAATAAACATAACCACGTCTTTAAAATTAACAAAATATATCTATGAACCTTCGTCTCCCTGAACGGCAGGTAAGAATCAAGCAACTGGACTATGGTGGCTGCACTCGGTGAAGCAGCTTCCTACAAAACTTTTATCAACGCATAAATTGTAAAAGAAAATGCCCGATCAACTTGAATCTTTTCCGTTTACAAAAAACACTTACATAACTGAGGAGGGGGAAAGAGAGACGGAGGCAGAGGAGGCCCGAACCAGATGCTTCTGACCCACCAGGAATAGACCAGCACACTCTCCATGTTAAGAGTCCACAAAGAGCCCCAGGGCTCTAAACTAAACATAATAAACATATTTTTTATTATTTTATTTTAAGATATTTGACATTTTTAAATCTATCAATGCAAGAATAACCATGGATGGAAAATACAATTTTTGACGAAGCTCACTTGAGTTGTGAGTTATTTCTAGAACAGGCCTGCGGGTGACTCATGTGGTCCTTAGGGGGCGACCCGGTGCCGGCGGGCACTGTGTTGGTGACTCCTGCGCTCGATACTGCCAAAATGGTAACCAAGCTGGATCATTTTGGTGGCTTATGATGACTTGTGTTTATCAGAATATGCATCTTGAAGGTTTCTAAGCCTTATTAGTAAGTCAGGTAAGTTGTTTTTGTGTGCCATTGAATGGAAACTCCTTGTGTCTGTATAGGACGAGCAGACCCAAAGTGGAAAACTCCAGGCATTGATGCACACTTTACTGCTTCAAAATGCATCACAGGCGGTTTAATGAAGTGGTGAAAAGATGCTTCAGAACAGAATTTAGCTCATAAACACAGTGCAGGCATCAGTATTAGGACTATCAGACACAGTGCAGCCTGCAGCGTTGTTCAGTCACAGACGTTCATTGAGTACGAAGAACAAAGGCACGGATCCCGGGGTGCTTATTAAATGTGTTAATATTAATAAAGGGACTCCTGTGCAAAATCACATGTCCATAAGCAGTAAGTAACCCTATATAGTGAGAATTAAGTGATTTAATATGATTTCACATCCACGGGCAAATGATGAGGGATGAACAGACGTCTTTCCATGAAAAACAAAATCTCGTCTATAATCTCGAGTGCATGAAGAATTTCTTTTCTTTTTTTTTTTTTACCTCCGAAAATTTTTTTTATCTCAAATTTGATTTTCAACTATTTCTGAAGTGCATGAAGGTTTTGGTTTTTTTTTAGCCTCCATTTTTTTTTTCTTCAGTGGCCCGAATACTCTTCCCTACAATGACAATGTGTACACTGTCCATTTCCTCCATGTGACGACTTCTTCAGCCAAAATCATTAAAAAGAGAAATCTAATTTATATCACACGCTCTGGTGGAGCCATCTTTCACTAGGCTATCCCGGGGGTCTACCAAGTGTCTCCATTAACAGACTCCTCATCACTGTGTTTATTTTGGATCTGACATGTACGGGTACGTAGCGTTCCTCGCGCTCATCTCTGGATCACATGCTGAATAAATTATTCACAAGTGATCACATTCCAGTGGTATAATTATCACTGTCCGACACCAACACCTCAGCAGTTTCTTAGCAACTGCTACTGGCACATTTTCTGCTTCCACAACAGTCATATTTTACATAGACAGTAGTTGAAATCCAGCCGTGTCTCCCCAAATTTCCAAAGTTACATCAATTGTTCTTAATTTCAAAAAAAATTTTTTTTTAATAAATAGGCTTTCTGCTTCATCATCAAAACAGTAAATCCTAGGCTGATGTCACTTCTCTATTTTCTTTCTGTTGTGTGGAGCTCAGAGTGTTTCAGGGTTTCTGAGTGAAAATGTTTTTTTGTTTTTTTTAAAACCTCTGGATTGAACGCGTCCATTATCCATCCACCTTTTAGTACGAGTCTGAGCTGAGTATGTCAGCATGGATGGTAGACAAACACCTCGGGCAACAAGCTGGGGGGAGTCAGGCTTGGGCTTAGTCAATGAGCTGGCGGCTCAGTGCGGACGACAGCCAGGACAAACACAAGGGCGGATGAAAGAAAGGAGCAGGCAGCATTGTCCAGGTTTCCAGCTGAGGACTCAAATCAGTGAAGTGTTTCTTTGACAAGTTTAGCAAGTTGAGCAGAAAAGAAGAAAAGCCAGGACACAAACAGAAAGCTGAAGATAATGCTTTGTTTTTAGATTTGGGGAACTTTTGTCTTGAAGTAACAAATAAACCACGCCAGTGTAGCAGCGTTGGTAAATAACGAGGTTAAGGAGGATTTGTTAGGATCTGAGTCCCAGATGGCTAACAAATAATGTGCGACACAAAAATGTTAAAAGGAATGATATCTGAAATATTCACTGGAACATGTTAGCCTCATAGATATCACAATGGATTGAAAATCAAACATCAGAGCTCCTCAGTAAATATCTCTGTGTGTGTTGATTGTATGTGCTATTTTTCCATTTACAGCTGCACCCATGGTTTGTATCAGTGTGTATGATGTCTTTATCCAATCAGGTTGATGCTGATATGAATTAAATGTTAGTGTTGGTTCATTTAATGTCATGTAAGTTCAAAAGAAATCCTAACTTGCATGTTTGACACTTTAATACTAACAAATACATGTTAATCTAAAACATTAAAATACAATAGAAACATGTTATTTCCCTTGATTCAAATCAAACAGTGCAACTTCAATATATCCGAGATCTAATACATGTATAGCCTTTTCTTGTTTTTCTTTAGCATTTATCTGATAGGTCATATAAATCAACAATATAATCATAAATTGAATTGAATATTTCATAAGAGCACATTCTTTTTGTAATTTTGCTTAAAATATGACATAAGATTTTGATCTAAAAAAAATTCTAATTGTTTTGTCTGTTATAAGTTATAGAAATATCTGACAAAATCACTAAGTTAAATGATATTCTCATTTTTTTTTCTTTAAAAAAAAAAATGCTAGAATTGGCAGTTAAACGGAAGTCAGGCTCTTTCACATTGAAATTTGCCAGATAAAGGAATGCCATCAGTAAATTCCTCTCAATCAAAGAAATGAATTAGGAAAGCCAAGTAAGTTTTACTAAAACTGACAATGTGCAAAGTTTCTAGTCAACGTTCCTACAGTCCAACATTATAATTGCTTGTGTGGTGGCTGGTGAGATAGGGCATTCACACGATACAACATACTTTTTGGCTGCTCCTCAGGGAGGCGGCGACTGACTGGTGATGTGTTCTAAATTTAACGGTGAACAATCTGTCTCCGGAGGAGGCCGTTTATCTCACCCAGTGACTTTAACAGTTGTCACAGCATGGACCCATGTTTGACTGAAATCCAGATTGTGTGGAAGCAACTGACTGCACTTCCTATCATCAGGTGACTCGGTGCTATTTGGGGGAAGCTTTCAAACAAGGACTGAGGGCACAACAGCCAATCTCCTGTCTCTGCTTGTTTGAGATATTAAAGGTGAGACGTCTGCACAGGGCCATGTCTCTTTATCTGTAGATCATGAAAAGTGTATTGACATTTAGGGCAGTCCCACTCACTCAGACACAGGTTAGTGCTGTGCCAAACACTTCATTTCCTTCTGGTTAAATTGCTTTTTCGCAAGTTAATGGGGAGCTGGACAGGAAGTGGACTGATTTCCTATGAAATTCTGCCACTTCTGTTAACAGAAAAGAATGACAGACTTTACGCAAGGCAAACACAAAAGACCCTTCAAAATGAAGTCATTACATAGTTGTTCCATCTCAATTTGACATGAATATTTTATTATAATAACCTAAACAACCTTTGTCCACCTGTCCATCTTCTATACTGCTTTATCCAACACAGGGGTAGGTAATCCATCATGAAAAATCACATTTAAATACAAAATTAGCCTTAAATGCATGTGTTAAGACTGTAGCAGAAAGAGTGTTAGCAGAAAACCCAGTGAATAGTGTGAACCAAACCAGATTTGAACCTGGGGCAATTTTGGTGGGGTTGGTAGCTCGTCCACAATTACTCTGGGCTTTAGGGTGACATGATGCTCAGATCAGCCGACAAGCAGAGGAGAAAATGGCAGATGGGCTGTCAGTTGCAATTGTCATGTAGCCCAGCAATACAGAGAGCAGACAGACATGGGGGAAACTTTTTTTTTTTTTTTTAAGGAGCAAATTAGGGCTGCAATAACAAATCAATGAAATTGATAAAATTTGATTATTAAAAGTTTTGGCAACGAATTTCATTATCAATTCGTTTTGTTGCTCGATTTATGTTCTCGCCATGTTGTGGAGCCCTTTAACTTCACCTTCAGAGTTTTATCAATGCTGGCTGACTGAAATAAAGTTTAGTTTTTTTTTAAAGCGTCAATCTGCAAGCGGAGGTAGTACAATAGCACCTCTGTGGAGTGGACCCGGTAAGAGCAACACCCTGTACTGGGCGACACGCCACTGTGCACCGACACATATTAAACTGTTAACACACCTTAATGAGCGACAAACTGCCTGACGAGGACAACAGACAGGTTTTCTTGGCAAATTTCAAGCTGAGTGGCATTAAAATGGCCAAATACTGATTATTGGAATATTCAGACGTTGTGGTGTCAGGAGATTAGTTTTGAGATGTGAATTATTGCCGCCACCTGCAGCACAGTGCTGCTTTGTGATGCTCCTCCACGTTAGTTGGACTTTCACTAAAGAGCAAAGAACATAAGGCCTGTGGGCCAAGAGGCTCCAATCTGGTTCCACCGAACAAGGATATTGTTTATATACAAGTTACTATACAAGTTTGTTTTTTTTTACATTTCAGTGTATTTTGCACAAGAACATTTCCATACTAACTGTTTGATCTTGCAAAAATATAGATAATTTCATTCCATACACTGTGACCATAACAAAGAAATACTTTGAAGTGTAAACTTGAAGGTTTTTATAGCAATATTTTACCAGTCTGGTCCACTCAGGATGAAACTGGACTGTATGTGGTCTCTGAAGTACATTAAATCTTATTTAATAATTATTTTGTATTAATATATGCATGTGGATATATGCATTTATATTATATACATCTTTGTATTGGTTCAGTTATGTGCTTTAAATAATCAGAACATAGTTGGAGTTTGGTTCGTTCAATATCAACTGGTCCTACCATTTGAAATGTATTTATTTCTTAACCGATTCATTGATTAATCGATTATCAAAACAAGTGTGAGTTGCAGCCCTAAAGCAAATACATAACACATTTAGATCAATGTATTCCTGTATGGAATTTGCATGTTCTCTCTGGTTCTGAGTTGTTTCTTTCTCCACAATCTAAAAACTTGCTTTTCATTTTGATTATTGCCTGCAGTTGTGAGTTTCTCTGGGCTCCTGTGGGGGGTTGGCGACCTGCCCAAAGTGTACTCTGCCTGTCACCCACCGTCAGCTGGGATAGGCTCCAGCCCCCTGCAGGCATTCCTATGATAAAGAAAGCACAAAAGATGGATGATAGACTGGAGGCTTTTGTAGCAGTAGTTATTGTAACCGGAACAAAGAGAATCAGGAAATATCATCTGTCGATTTATCAAGAGTAAGAAAGTTTACATCCAGTGGATTATGATGAGGAGGAGATAGAAACATGGACGTTTCATTAATCATTCAGGAAACCAGAGTTCAAATCTATTCTCTCTCATGGAACCATCGTACACCTTTTCACAAAAGCACATTTTACTATTTGTCTATTTCAAATCACAAATTAACTAAAAATGCATGTTCTGGGGTTGGAGTACGTGGCGACAATGACACATAATGTCTCCATGTGATGATAATAACCATGACCTGTATTTAAAATCAAATACATTTTATAGACATCCTCACACTTTGTAGAGTAGAGAAAAGGTTCATATAAAGGATTTGACCTAACTGGTATTTTGGGGGGAAACTGAAACAAAGAAATGTATTTACTGAAAGACTGTAACCTCTGATTTGTTCTAAGATTCGGTGAAAATTAGGTGAAAATAAATCAGTCCTCCTGGAGCAGTAGCTGATGAAGTCAGAAAGACTGTTGATATTCTTTGGAAATCTAAAGATCTAACAATATTACTGCTGCTCACTTTTCTGCACTTGTTTTTTTTTTTTTACATTTTGGTCCTTTCTGGGACTTTGATCGCTTCCTTTTCACTCAGCTCGTCATAGCAGCAAGAAGAAAGTGATAAGAGATGATATGCCCCCCCCCCCCCCCAAAAAAAAAAAGCATTTCATTAGGCCTGGATTCTAATCAGCACATCATCTCCAGAGAGAACCTGTTCATACAGAAAATGTAAATTTAATTTATCTCTAGTTTTTCAAGTCGCAACATTTCAGGATGGTAATTTGCTTGGGGGGGGGGGGGGGGGGGGTTGTCTGGTTGATTTAGCAGCAAGTTAAACTTTCAGTAAATGAGAGTTTCAAAAAACTTGTGTGTGAAACTGAAAACTGTGTAATCAAAGTGTAATTACTACGAAACTCAACAGCAGCAATGAGCTTCAGGGACAAACACAATAACCAGAGAGGGAGGTAGTTTGTTTCCAAGATGACCACAGACCCGAACCCACCAAGTAAAATACATTCATCAAATGCAGTAGGAGCAGTAATATTCTGCTGTTTCCTTTGAAGGGGTTGCCACAGCAATTCATTGCAGCTTACAGTGGAGATTGGCTTAATTCAATGCCAGATGCACTTTATGCTTTGAACCCGAGCCCGTCACATTGCGGGACAAAACTCAACCCAATGAAGTGATATCAATAAATGATTAAATGCACATTTTTTGTTATTTCTTTGGAGCAGATTCCCAGAAAATGCATCATCAGTGATATACAGTACAAACAGAAGTATGGCCAGATGGTGCTGTTGCTTCAGTTTGTACCTCTTACTGTTTATACTACAACCAACTATTTGATTTTCCTTTCATCCATAGGTTTTACAATTCAGGAACGCTTGTTATACTGGCTTTCAGATGGGCTTGGTATTCTTTCTTTTTCAGTTGCTTTTATTCAAATAATTTGGACATTCTCAATATACGCCCGAAGTTGTCTACAAGCACTCCGATTTTTTCTTGTTATAAGAGTTCATTTTAAATTGTGATAGCAGTTATAGAGGGATATCTGTATTGTGTAAGGCACCATTTTATTTCCTGATGAAAATATCATTGTCATGCAGTCTTTTCATCTCTGGTTTTGTATTTAACGCTGCGTGAATCTAGAAATGTCTGCGGCGTACCTCGCACATAATGTATAGTGAGTGGAATGACAGCCTATCTGACAGGAGATCTGTCACGGATGTTGACCATGAACTGACATCCCGTCACTCCCAGGTTTCTGTGCGTCTTTCTCTGATCTGCTGTACTCCACCAGAATGCAAACCCTTTGGAGACTGGTGTTTGGGAGTTTATTTGCCCCTCGCAGAGTAAGAGGAAGGTAAAAGGTTAGGACAGACACTAATAATAACCCATGCAGAGTCTCTGTACTTGCATGCTGGTTCTTGCATTAACATTCCTCTGGATATCAATAGATCCACTTTCTGGTAGAGCTGACTTGCTGGTTTTGACAGTGAATAGCTTTGTGTGCCAAATGTCATTTCATTGACTGGTCTGTGGCCCCCACGGTTGAAACTGACGCCAACAACAAAGATTCTTTCTTTGAAAAGATCACGGCATGCAGAGTCAGTCAGGAGACTTAAATGGCAGACCTATTGGAGGCTTTCGATCGTGTTATTTTCACAGTATTTTATGCATTTAAAAGTGGGATTGATTGCTTTGGTCCAAATGAGCAAAAATGAAGTTTTATTTTATTTTTCTTAACCATAAAGTCTTGCAAATTATGCCACACAGGTTTGAGCGCTATGTGACACTGGCATTAACCCGCTTAGCGTGTATACTTCAGGGCATGTAAGAGATTTTCCCTGCTGCTATTTTCTATCAAGGAACTGCTGTGAGAAATAGGAAATACAACCCAGGCTCAGACTTTGTTTGGTGAACCTATGAAAAACGAATTCATAACTACAAACAACCTTGAGTTATAATCCGCTCACTCAAAACATCTTCCAGTGTACCAAAAGTCAAAATAAGGAGCTCCTCCTGTATGCTAACATACAAAAGCATCAGTCGTAGGTATGGTAAAACAGGCATGTGGCTCGAGTTGCTTTAAGAGGCATAGAAGTTGTCATCTGTGAGCAAAACTTACTTATAGCTCCTTGATGGTTGTATATAGTTTACCGAACTATATACAACCATCAAAGTAAGTTCAATTTCTTACGTTGATCCCCATGTGTCACCGGAAATATGCACCCTAATCAGTATTAGGACAAGGCTCACCTTTCTGTTATTGCTCGAGTCAATCATCTCAAAGAGGCAAAAAATTTAATATGACCAAGTTAATGAAGGGCGTAAACAATGACATAAAAACAGGCCTGGAAAAGGCTGCTATCGGTCTGTAGGCCATGTGAGCTGAGCACTTGAATTATGGCATCTTCCTCAGGGCCTGCTGAACCCTGAGGAGACTCATTTAGCTGCCAGTAAAGTAGCATAAATGATTATGACCTCCAAATTTGATTTGTATGGAAGGGGAGACGAATTGCACTTCCTGTGGCTCTGATTGTGTTTCATGGGCGCAACCACCAGAGCATCAGTGGGAATGTACTTGCCGTACTATATTAAACATTCTGCTTCAGTATGAATTATGCATCCCATATAAATGTTGAAGTGGATTAACTGCCAAGATTAACACAAATTAAATTAAGGGGAAGAAAAATTGCATGTATAGTGGCACACTTGTCATCCTAATTGTAGTCCGTGCCAAACAACCGAATCTATTCTATGTCAATACTAAATATTGCATGCTGTTGTTTAAGTTATGTTTGAGTAAAGTTGGGTAGCTTGTGTGATAAGACTGTGTTTATCGATTTCCTTGATACATTATTGGAACTGTGCCATTGTCTCCAAGAGTAATGTCACTTCATCGGAAAGAAAAGAGAACAGTAAACTAATAATCAAACTTTTTTTGGGGGGGTAAATATTGACCAGATTGCTATTTATATGCAGTATATGCGGTTTGTGGTCAAGATGACAAAATTTATACGACAGGATTACAACATTTCGCTTTCATAAAAAGCCCCTGCATGTTACGCTTGAGTCTTTTTTGTGTAAGAAAACAAGCATATCCTTGGCCAAGGCACCAACCGTCTGTTAACCACTTACCCCGCAGTGTAAAACGCTCTCTGCGGGCACGGCGGTGGCAGGAATAGCAACGTTCTGCTTGGCAAGTACACTGCGTCTCTTAAAAACCTTTTTAGCATGCTTTTGCCACTAATGAAGTTAATTTTGGGTGGCAATGATTCCTTATTTAAGTAAGCTTTAAGTAATATTTAGAAAACATTCAGAGACATAAATATGTGGCCTCAATTCGATAGCAATCCACGCCATAGTCAATGGATGTTTTACTTGCAACAAGTGATGATGATTTCAAGCAGGGGTGGGAAACTAATTTTCCCAGGAGGTCACATGAAAAACTTAGCACTTGCTGGGTAGATTGAGGGAGGGTTACATACCCTGATTTGGGTAGGGGGCAAGAAAACAGATCCTGGTTCGGGTTTTTTAAATATTGACATTTAATGTAATCATCCTCCATCATTGTACATCAATAGCCAATAAATACAAGAGGTACTATGCAATTAAATCCAGAAAAAGGGCGAAAGACACATGACTGATATATATAAATGCTTCAAATCATATACTGTAAGCAGGAAGGTTAATAAAGAAACTATAACACAACTCTCCAGCATCTTTGCAATTAACCTTATTATTATTATTTTTTTTACTTTGTCAGACACATCTATAAATACATGCCTTGTAAGAAAACTACATCTCAAGTTTTTCAGCCAGGATACTTCTGTGAATTTAGCAGTATGGTTCCCTGTCCAATTTGTTCGACAGCCCAGTGTTCCCTAAAAGTATGTGTTGGATAAGCGCAAGCAACACCAGAGCCCGTTTTTAGCCGACGATAACAAGATGTGAGACGGGATCAGATGTGACACAGCATGAGCAGCATGACACTGTGAAGTCAAAGGTAGCGCCTTAATAAACTTCCACCTGATGTCCCAGCCTCGAAATACTGGGCCTTGTTAACTCTCCCAGCTGCGCCTCAAGAAAAGTCGCCTTTGTCTTAGTTTATACTTGTCTATCACTCAATTACACAGCTTCTTGGCAGTATTGCGACATAATGCTATCAAAGACTGTGCACTTACACTAAAACGGCTCTTCAAACTCTGAATGTAATTTATATCTCACAGCGTGACTATCTCGAGTTACTTAAACAGGCTCTTTCATGAGAATTACACATTTTTCCAGTCTTTACATTAACAGCCAATAAGTCTGCAAAGAGATTTAATTTAACTTCACTTTTGAGTGTGTGTGAGTGAAAAATCTGCACTTTCATATTTAATATTTCTTTCTGGCAGTTTAACTGACTGAAATAGCAGCATTACATGGATTTCACTGCAATAAAAGTGGTATAAATCTTTCTAATTGAACATTTTCTGAAGCATTTAAACTGGACCAACATCTTTTGGCAGCTCTACTTTGTTCGTCTACCAAATTGTATGTATTCATTGTTCTTATAAAGGCCATGGTATAAAAATTCACAAAAATAATATTATGACTGTTAGCTATGTTGCCAGTAGGCACAATAACTTACTCAATAATTGTATATAGTGAAGCTTCTTATTTTTTATGGGCACCGAGACGCCAAGCACAATTATTTTCAATTACATGAAACAATAAAACACTCAAATTGGTGTTATAATATCATATTCTATGTCTTTTATCAATTCCTGAACCCATTTAGACAAATGTTGCTCATTAATTCTAACTAATTGTTTTGAGCAGGCCTGGATGTACCTTACTGTAACAACAGGAAAAAGAGCCATTTTCAGAGCGATTATTCGCTTGGCTGGCATGCATGTATATGCATACATACATGTTTGTTTGTTTTGGGTTTTTTTGTTTTTCTCTGATGAACGTGACAGTCTATAGGAATAAAGCCTTTTCAGCAGTACTAAAAATCAGCAGCATTAAACATATTATAATTGACAAAAATCTAAAAGTCAATAAATCTACAGGATTAAATTCAGCCACTGAAGACAGTGGGTGGGTAATGGAGATCAACATTTGGCCATGTAGCAATTTTACATCAAATTAAACTTCTTTGTGAAGTTTACTTAGGATTAAAGTGGCAAAATAGACACAATTGTTAAAACCAAGCCATATACAATTCAGAGTCTCGCCAGAAAGCAGCCAATAACCTTGTCAAAGAAATCCAATTAAAACCACCTGGATCCTGAGGAAAGACAGGAGACCACTACCTATTAAAAAACCATTTCTGAGAGCTGCAGGCTACTGGGGGCTACAAGGGCTCTGCTCCTAATAATCGAAAGGAGTTGGGGTTTCCTTTCCTGCCAACTAGTATATTGACACATACCTCGATGAATATCGAGACCACATTGCTTTAGATGCTATTTATATCAAATATGAGTCCAACTTGAAAAAGAATGAGACGTTCACAGCATGCGCTGTACAATATAGTCACAAAAAATAATATAAATAAAAAACAAATATGGACTACCTTTGAATAGACTTTTAGAGAGGCAGCATTTGGGGGAACTTTTTAGAAGGGTGTTTTCATGTCAAATTATGAAGACATTGAAGATCCTATCTCTGTCTTGCATTAAAAAGGATTGATTCTGTACTAGAAAAGACAACAAAGAGTGGACTCAGAAACACTTATATAAATTTATATTATGTAAGTTCGAACTGCATGATGCAAAAAAGAAACCATATGTTGACGCAGTCTGAAAATGCCAGAGACTTCACTGCGCTAAACTTGTTTTAAATTCCTTTTTGAAAACACCATGTCCTCCAGACTTGAGATGGTATTTACTGTCCAACTTGATGTCAGTGCACACTTCAAAAAGCAGCACCGCTGCTGGGATGGGATTTATTTTGGCGGCTATGATCTCGGCTGGTCACATATCTGGTAAGACGCTGTCAATGCAGACAAGAGGTTTTAGGACATCCTGTTGAGTCACAGTCACTTTCAAGGACCAACGTCCAGACTTTTGTTAGTCTGCTATACAACATGCTACCGTCAAACACAAGCATTTTAAAGACAACATCTTTGCAACTTCAAGCAGCTATAGCTGCCTTCACGGTACAATTTGTCACACTTTCATAGTGCACAGTCGCAACTTCATAAGTTGAGATGCTACAGTCAATCTGTTATCCATGTTCTAATCTTGTATGCATTTGAAGATCACTGCATTATCATTTTTTTCTTCACTTGGAATTGTGGCGGTATTACATCAAACAAGAAGATGCATCAATTATTCATATCATAGATTTTAATGATTTCACACATCCATAACTCTCGGCTTAAAAAGCACAAGCATTACTTCTTGTGGTCCCAGTTACATTACAGTGATTTTGAGTGACAATTCACTGTAAGGCTGGATTTATTGGAAAAAAAAAAAAAAAACCCTATATAGTTGTAACAACAATCAAGCATGAAACCCAGAGCATCAGATAAGTGGACCTTCAAGCTTCAAACAAGCTGAATTTCCTCATCTATTCTGTAGCATTGCTAACAAGATAATTTCAAGCTCCATCCTCTGCAATGAAGGCAACATAAGAATTACATTTTCAAGTTGTGATTTAAATCATGGTCAGCGGTTCTGAACAAGCAGAAAATGAGTTATTCAGACTTCAAAAACCTGTAACTGCAGTCCATGCAGAGGCTATAGTTTGAATACTTAGTGTCTTCCTAATAGGACCAGTCTGATTAGTTTACAGGCATCGACTTTTAGTTTTGCTTAATAACGTTTAAGCAATCTTTCAGTGGCTCACCTGAAACTAAGCTATTACTTACAGTGGCAATTTTTGCATTGTAAACTGTAAAACAACAGGCGCGATACACACGACGAAAATAAAATGCGAGACATTGAACCATTACGTGTATTTTATAAGTTGAAACGTACGCAATTCACATTTGGCTCAAGCTTGAAAATTATGGTGAAACTGTGCTCAAATGATCAATTAATAATTTAATGATATCAGGAAGATAGTGAGAGAATGATAGACTGACAGACAACACTGATAGCCATAGAGGCCAGGCTCTACCACAGTGGATCAGGCCCAAGGTGGAGGCTGTGCAGAGATGTCCCAGAGATGGTCTAAAAAATAGTGGAGTCTAAGAAGCAAGCAGGGTCGTGGTCGAAGGAGAGACAGAAACAAGGGGCTGGCATAGTGTACAGAAACATCTGGGACCAGGATGGACTCAAAGTACCAAAATCCCAGTGGGACATCTCCCCGAAGTGGCTAAGATCCCGTGGGACTTCGGCTTCCTCAATGACAAACAGCTGCTCAATAACCAGCTGGACATTGTGGTGGTTGCCAAACAATGGGCAGTAGTGATCGATGTGGCAATACCAGCTGAAAGCAACATCGGAACAAAACAACATGAAAAGGTGGAGAAGTACCAAGGATTGAAGGGACAGCTGGAATGGGTGTGGATTGTTAAAGCCTCAGTCCAGAAGAGAGCGGTTCTAGGAACAGTTAAGATACGGCACAGAACCCTCAAACTCCCAGGCCTCTGGTGGAGGACCAGAGTTTGATGATACAGATACCACCCAGGGTAAGAGGGTTATTGTTTTTTTCCTTTAAATCAGTATTACCTACCAACATATACTAATCCAGCAGTTATTTGAAATGACCAATAATGTCATCTGCTATTGGATCCAAAAGCACTTACGTAAAATGACTGCCTAAATCCCATGAGATAAACGATGGAAGCCTCTGAGAGAATTGTAAAAAAAAAAAAAAAAAGAATTGTAGAGATTTCAAATAGCTTCTTCATCTGCACTAACCTGTCAATCTCATGGACAAAAGCACAATAATGCTTACATGTAATAGCTTTCTTATTCTTTACAATAAGATTACCCTTAGACCATCCCTTCCAAATAACAGAAAAGAAAACAGATAAAGACAGCATATAAAGAGTGGAGACCACTCACCCCTGTCTGAAGGGGTTTCAAAGTAATTGAAGCTGAAATACAATCACGATAAACGCCTACCGTGTCAGGGTGTCACAGGAGGCAACTAATTGGGGGCAACCCCTTGTACACCACGTAGCGATTAAGAGCGAGATGGCATTAGAGGATCGGAACAAGTTTAATTGGGTGTGTTGAATATCTTGATAACTTTTGAGGTTTTCGTTCATTCATAAGAGATCACCACATTTCTGATTATTAACCAAGAACAGTATAAGAGAGGGGCACTCACATGAAGGTGAAGCAACAAGGAGGCTCGTAATTGGCCGCAAATCAAAGCATCTCTTTTAGTTTTGCACCTGCTTCCTTTTTTTTTTTTTTTTTTTTTAATAGAAAAGGCTGTGATGTCTCGGTCTTTGAAGGGAAGCATGATTTTCCATTTGGAGCATGGAGTTGAAGCTGGATTTGTGACAAATAGGATCAAAACAAAAGACCTGCTGCAAAGCAAATTGCAAATTAGCCTGCTCACAAAAGATCTAAGGAAAATGATTAAAACAAGTTTTTTGTTTACTGCGATCTTGAAAAACGTCTTCATTTGTAGTAGAGTTTATGCTAATGATAGCTTTCATATTGTACTTGTAAGGAGAAAGACATAAAAGCATGGCAGCTAATTATATGACAGAAAAGTAAGGTTAATAATTCAGACTGCTACCTGTGACATTTTTTTTTTTCATGGTCCATGTCTTCACTGATGTGCAGCCTTTGGTATTAAAAACCTGCCTGAATTTATTGTACTTCTTGTACAGAGTAAGGGGGAAATTACTTTCTGTGACGTGACGGGATCTTCCTCCACAACTGTCCAACCTGGAAAGTAAAACCAATCCACAGGAAGGGGAATATTCCAACACAAGACCTGAGAGGCAGAGGAAGAAAGCACGCGAGAGAGGAGAACGGGGGGGATACACCGGTTTCCATAGCAATTGTCGGCACTGTCACATGGTTACCTAGAAACTAGTCCTGTGATGCTGTGCAATTTATTTGTTTACGTTTGGCATGTCGCCAGCTATCACTCACGTAGAACAAAGCCAGCTTCTCCATATAATCTCCCACAAATGAAGAAGCTGAAAAGGTCAGCATTTAACAGGTTTCAACTGTGCACTTGATGACACAAAAATACTCACAATATTTATTTCAGTCCATAATTACTTCTTAATATTAAACAAATACTGGGTCAAGAACAACACACACGGGTGCAACACTAACCATGATACTTAATTTGGGGCTGAGTGATCAATGCTGGGCTGAATGCGCCTAACACACTAAAAGCAAGTACTTTGTAGGTCACATTGAGTGAAGATTAAACGCTAAAGCCCTGTAGAGAAAAAGAAATGCAAATGTGCACCTCAGCTTCACTTTGATGGAGACAACCAAATGCTCGATTTGTCTCTTTCCCCCACAATCGGTTTATCTGGAAAGAGAGAATTTACATAAATACTTTTGTTTGAACAAAATGAACGAACTGGGTGAAGTTGAGTAAGGTTGCCAAGTCGGGGTTGGAGAGTGGTCAACCCCATCACTGTTATGAGTGTGGACAGTCTGGTAAAGTGAGAAAATGGAGTGTGTTCACATGACAGCAAGGGTGTAAAAGTGTTGACGGGGTGGCAAGAAGCTTTGGGCTTATCTGCCAAATGAGAACAGCGCCTTGATTAAACCCTACACCCCTGTGATTGCCTAAAAACCCACGCTTCTTCTAATCACTGCAATCACGAGTCTCTACAGGGCGCTCAAACATGACGACGCAACTGTTAAACAGTTATTTTCACTTTAGAAAAAAACCTTAACTATTGAGCACAAATGTAACCAAGACACAAGCAGTCATAAAGTTTTGAAAAGGTCAAGTGAGCTCAAAATGTGTCAATCACTATGATGTGTTAAAGCTTCTTTTGTATTAATGATATAACAAGAGGCTTGGTCTTCAACTACAAGGCTCCTGTCTTTCAACATAACCATCTAGTGACCCCTGCTGTTGATATATGGACACTGCAAAAATATGTAGACATTCGGGACACAAGTGATTTTCAATAATTTTTTATAAACGTATAAATATGACAAAAATAACTTGTGCATGAAAATTATCACAGGTCCGAAAATCAGTAGAAGCAAAATGTTGAATAAGTCTGGAGATGTCTGTAAATCAACTGTTTTCTCCAAAATCTAGCAATAAAAATATGAAGATGTATTATATTGCAATAACTTTAAAACTAAGACTCGACTGAAAACAGGAAATTGTTTGAAACGTTATAAATGGAAGAGACGGTAGCAAAAGAGGTTTTTACATTTCAAATTTGCTAGTTTAAGTAGGGTCATGATTAATCACCGCTCAACTCTTGTGATGTTGTGTTTCCAACAACCATAATGAAACTCATTATAACACAATACAGTGCTAACGAACAACTCCACCTCCCACTGGTCATACACAACAGAGATCTTGCACAACACTGTAAAGAGTAGAAATATCTGAGATCTGGACTCGACTTGTGAGCCTGATTCAAGGAAACATCAACTTTTGATGATGCACAAACGACACTGGTTCACTTGCAACAGCAAATGTAATGCTGTTGTCTCTCAATAACAAACACAATAACATTTACACATGAAAACACAATTTTCTGATTCCGCCACTCTTCTTCTCTTTATTGGATGTTGTTTATAAACTGGGCCGACCAAAGCCACTCACATCAAAAGGCACAGTCCCACCTACAAAGACACTCATTACACAGTTTCAATATCACATCACACATCACTCCTCAGCATTTTGATGAGACAGTGGTTGCCTCCTATGGGCGGTTGAAATTGTTTGCCTGCGTGATGAAGCTTCACTTTATCTGAAATGCATTTATGTATTTATTTAATTCCATATATGAAACAGATGAGCGTGTGTAAAAAGACCTGAAGAAGAAATAGTGTCAGTAAAATGTTGTGGAAAAAAATGGTTTGCCTGCTGTGGCACTGATTTTATGGAACATTTTTCACTGGGGATTAAGAAGAACTGTGTCCTACAGTTCTTCTTCCAATTTTAAAGTTGCTTTCTCTCTCTATTTCTTTATACTATTCATTTTCTGTGGCAACATCTTCTCCCTGGTGGTTGTGTGAGATTGTAAATGGACCAAGGTTCCTGCAGAGAAATGAGAATGGGGGCAATTCCTGTTCAGCAGCGCCCATATTCAAGGTGACTCGAGTGCTAATATAGCATTTGATATTCACATACTGCCCAGTCTCCTTAGAGACCATCAAAAATTGCCATTGCTGACTATATTTCAAGTCGTCAAGGCGGGGTATTGGGTAAAGTTTTCAACTAGCAACAATCGCGCCTCGGATAAACCTCATAGGCTACGATACTGCCACTGCGCAAAGCTGACACACCCACAGCAAAGACAGAGGACCGTCTCTGGTCAACACACCTCTTTGTCACGGTGCGCACGTGGAGTCATTTACTACGACTTTGTAAATTAATAAAAACTTACTTTCTCCATCTAAAACCCTCATCTACAAACATAGTCGCTTGTCAAAAATGAATAAATTGATGTTGCAAAATCGACTGTAAATTTATAAGTGTTTCGTTTTGATCACGTGATATGATGTGAGCGTTTCTCATCAAAGATCAATAACAAACATTAAAATCTCCACCGAATCTGATCTCAATAAATATTGTAGCTATACACACCAAGACAAATAACTGATTCATAAAATAATCATTAGATTAACAGAAAAATAATCTGCATTTGATCATGTGATGTGACGTCATGAACATTTGTAATCAAAGATCTAGAATATACAGTGTAATCTCTTTATGATCCAATCTGATACACCATTGTGGATTTATAATGTTAAACAAATCTCATCCACACTGTTAAAAAACACATTATATAAAAATAGTTATGACAGGATGTGATGAGACCTTGTGTGTCTTCATTTTAGGTTCCCTGAACACGGAAGCTGAGGGATCACAAGGTTCCGACTGTGTCAATAAGTACAACGCTTGTGTTTTAGAAACGTGCAGAAATAATACAGCATTGCTTTGCTTTCCTAAACAATTGAAAAAGGTGCAAGACAGTTTGTCACAGTGAATTACAGAGTCACAATTGAAGGGAATAAATTCACCTGAAAGCCTCCACTTGCTTCAAAATACAATGTTTTTTTAATTTGTAATGTATCTGTGATACAATGTAACATTTGTATCTCAAGTAAAGCCTGTTTCTTAAACAAGTGTAACCATAAACCACTATTCTGCACATTAGTAGAAACAAACTGATAAATATTGGTCAAGAAGTCAACAATTTTATTCACAGAAATATCAGTCTCCTTAGAGACCGTCAAAAATTGCCATTGCCGACTATATTTCAAGTCGTCAAGGCGGGGTATTGGGTAAAGTTTTCAACTAGCAATAATCACGCCTCGGATAAACCTCATAGGCTACGATACTGCCACTGCGCAAAGCTGACACACCCACAGCAAAGACAGAGGACCGTCTCTGGTCAACACACCTCTTTGTCACGGTGTGCACGTGGAGTCATTTACTACGACTGTAAATTAACATAAACTTACCTTCTACGTCAAAGATCTTCGTCTACAAACATAGTTGCTTGTCAAAAATGAATAAATTGATATTACAAAAATTGACTAACGCTTGTGTATTACAAACGTGCAGAAATAATATAGCATTCATTTGCTTTCCTGATATTTAATAAGGTGCAAGACAGTTTGTCAGTGAATTACGGAGTCACAATTGAAGGGTATAAATTGAAAGCCTAAAAGCCTCCACTTGCTTCAAAATGTTTTTTTTATTTGTAATGTATCTGTGATACAATGTAACATTTGTATCAAGTGTAGCTTGTTTCACACTTGTAAATTCAATGATATTGGCTTTATGCGCTACACAAGTGTAACAACAAACCACAATTCTGGACATTAGTCAAGTAGTCAATTTTATTCACAGAAATACCAGTCTCCTTAGAGACCGTCAAAAATTGCCATTGCCGACTATATTTCAAGTCGTCAAGGCGGGGTATTGGGTAAAGTTTTCAACTAGCAATAATCGCGCCTCGGATAAACCTCATAGGCTACGATACTGCCACTGCGCAAAGCTGACACACCCACAGCAGAGACAGAGGACCGTCTCTGGTCAACACACCTCTTTGTCACGGTGTGGACACGGAGTCATTTACTACGACTGTAAAGAAACAAAAGGTCTTGATGTGCTCATCTGTGATCCTCACCTACAAAAATAGTATTTTCTCAAAAAAGAATAGATTTATGATGTAAAAGCAACTGTTAATTGATGAGTATTTCCTTTATATGATGTTGTGAATATTTCTCATCGAAGATTTATACCAAACATTAAACCTCCACAGAATCTGATCTGAATGAATACAGTAGATTTACATAAATAAGACAAATAACAGATTCCTAAAAAAAAAAATCTGTTTGATCACGCAATGTGACATCATGATCTTTGATTACTATATACAGTGTAATCTCTTTATGATCCAATCGGATAAACCATTGTAGTTTTACAATGTTAAACAAATCTCGTCCACACAGTTAAAAACACATTTTATGAAATAGTTATGACAGGATGTGCCGAGACCTTGTGCGTCTTCATTTTAGGTTTCCTGAACACGGAAGCTGAGGGATCACAAGGTTCCGACTGTGTCAATAAGTACAACGCCTGTGTTTTAGAAACGTGCAGAAATAATACAGCATTGATTTGCTTTCCTAAACAATTTAAAAAGGTGTAAGATAGTTTGCGATAATGAATTACAGACACACAATGGAAGAGAATAAATTCTCCACTTGCTTCTAAATACATGTTTTTTTTAATGTGTAGTGTATCTCAGATACAATGTAATGTTTATTTCAAGTAAACCCTGTTTGTCACACAAACAATGTTATTGATGCTATTTGTGTGACATATCCATCAACTAGATTGCAAAGTAATGGGAATAATGTCATATAAAGAATACTCTATATTTTATTCACAAGGTTATCAGTCTCCTTAGAGACCGTCAAAAATTGCCATTGCCGACTATATTTCAAGTCATCAAGGCGGGGTATTGGGTAAAGTTTTCAACTAGCAATAATCGCACCTCGGATAAACCTCATAGGCTACGATACTGCCACTGCGCAAAGCTGACACACCCACAGCAAAGACAGAGGACCGTCTCTGGTCAACACACCTCTTTGTCACGGTGTGCACATGGAGTCATTTATTATGTCCAGTGCTGTAAAAAGTAAAAGAGAAAGTCACCCATAAAATAATTAAAGGTCAAATAGTCTCAGGGTCAACATGTGGAAACACACTGAAGTCTCCTTCCTCTTACAAGATTCAGAAGTGAACTTGCTGAGCTGTTCTCCTTAATGAATCCTCTGAATTGTCCAATTTCATCCTGAAATTCTTCCTCCAGATCAGTGATTCCAACCTTTAATTTGAGGGACCAAAGATTTCACCATTTGAAACCCAGACAACCTCCACCAGCCTTGCAATTACTCAAAAGTTGAAGGAACTTTATAATAGCCTATATGCAACCTAGTTTATTATTTTCTGTAACAATGTCTGATACAGGTAGAGAAATCTACAATAAATATGAAGACTTTTTTCACACTGCAAGATTCTTTCATTCTGATTAAAGTCTGTGTGCAAGAGTTACTGGTCACGAATAATTTGCCCTCTGAATTAGACTAAACTCATCTTTGTTTATAAACACAAGCCTGTTTCCCAAACAAACCAACTGTTATTAGTAAACACATCAGTGAAATTGAATACAGTCTGAGCAGAAGAACATACTATATACTGTACATTTTATTCACAAGGGTATCAGTCTCCTTAGAGACCGTCAAAAATTGCCATTGCCGACTATATTTCAAGTCGTCAAGGCGGGGTATTGGGTAAAGTTTTCAACTAGCAATAATCACGCCTCGGATAAACCTCATAGGCTACGATACTGCCACTGCGCAAAGCTGACACACCCACAGCAAAGACAGAGGACCGTCTCTGGTCAACACACCTCTTTGTCACGGTGTGCACGTGGAGTCATTTACTACGACTTTGTAAATTAATAAAAACTTACTTTCTCCATCTAAAACCCTCATCTACAAACATAGTCGCTTGTCAAAAATGAATAAATTGATATTGCAAAATCGACTGTAAACTTATAAGTGTTTCGTTTTGATCACGTGATATGATGTGAGCGTTTCTCATCAAAGATCAATAACAAACATTAAAATCGCCCCAGAATCTGATCTGAATGAATATTGCAGCTCTACACACCAAGACAAATAACTGATTCATAAAAAAATCGTTAGATTAACAGAAAAAAAATCTGTGTTTGATCATGTGATGTGACGCCGTGAACATTTGTAATCAAAGATCTAGAATATACAGTGTAATCTCTTTATGATCCAATCTGATAGACCATTGTGGATTTATAATGTTAAACAAATTTCATCCACACTGTTAAAAAACATGTTATAAATTCTTGGGAGGGAGAGTTGGGAATACAGATCAGTGAGGAGCTTTGGGAGGATGCTGTTAACAGAATCAGAACGTCTTCTTCATGTGCCCGCCTGATTCAGTTTAAAGTATTTCATTGGGTCCGTTCCTCCAAATCTCGGCTTTCTGAGATTTACCCAGAAGTGGAGGATATTTGTGATAAGTTTAAGGGCTCTCCATGTCATCTTGGACATGTGTTTTTTTCTCTGTCCATATCTATATGATTTTTTGCTCCAGTTATTTTAAAACAATTTCTTTGATTCATAAAGTGAGTGTGCAACCTTTTCTATTCATTGCCATATTTGGGATTCCTGATTTCTCATTGGCTTTAAATTCTAAATTTCTAAAACTTGAGAAAATGATATATACAATTAGAGGATGTCCAGAAAGGTTTTCTTTTCTCCCAAAAATAGCAATGATTTTTATCTTACTTTTCAAATCTCAAAATGCTGCCCAACTAAATGTGCCTGGCAGTGCTTGGTGGTTTTTTTCTATTTTCATTATCTATTTTTTGTTTTGCTTTGTATAGGGACGAGGTATTCATAAATGTCTACATCTGTACATATGTATAATATACATTTGTTGTACTTACACTGAATTTAGTGAACTGGGGAGGGAGGTTTTTTTGTTTAGCTTTGTTTTGTTTTTGTTTTGCTCCTGGGGGAAAAAAAACAAAAACGTGTGCTTTTTCTTTTTGAAGTATACTTTGATGCATTGTTAGATTGGAACTTCAGAGTAAAAAGTGTGCTATAAGGATGTATTATGTGATATAACTCTACATGAAAAGGTATGTGTACTTCATTGTAATGTCTATTTTTGGACTCAATAAAAATGTGTAAAAAAAACAACATACACACACATTGTAGAAAAATAGCTGTGACAGCATGTAACAAGACCTTGTGCATCTTCATTATTTAAGAAATAATACATTCACTTGTTTTCCTAAACAATTTAATGAGGCGCAAGATAGTTTGTGATAATGAATTACAGAGACACGATTGAAGGGAATAAATTCACCACAAAGCCTCCACGTGCTTCAAAATACAGGTGTTATGTGTAGTGTATCTCAGATACAATGTAATGCTTATATCACAAGTAATCCCTGTTTGTCATACAAACAATGTTACTGTTGCTGTGTGTGACATATCCATCATCTACACTTCAATATAATGGGAGCTCTGTCAGATAAATGTAGAATACTCAATATTTTATTTACACACATACCAGTCTCCTTAGAGACCGTCAAAAATTGCCACTGCCGACTATATTTCAAGTTGTCAAGGCGGGGTATTGGGTAAAGTTTTCAACTAGCAATAATCGCGCCTCGGATAAACCTCATAGGCTACGATACTGTCACTGCGCAAAGCTGACACACCCACAGCAGAGACAGAGGACCGTCTCTGGTCAACACACCTCTTTGTCACGGTGTGCACGTGGAGTCATTTACTACGACTGTAAAGAAACAAAAGGTCTTGATGTGCTCATCTGTGATCCTCACCTACACAAATAGTCTTTTCTCAAAAAAGAATAGATTTATGATGTAAAAGCAACTGTTAATTGATGAGTATTTCCTTTATATGATGTTGTGAGTATTTCTCATCGAAGATTTATACCAAACATTAAACCTCCACAGAATCTGATCTGAATGAATACAGTAGATTTACATAAATAAGACAAATAACAGATTCCTAAAAAAAAAAATCTGTTTGATCACGCAATGTGACATCATGATCTTTGATTACTATATACAGTGTAATCTCTTTATGATCCAATCGGATAAACCATTGTAGTTTTACAATGTTAAACAAATCTCGTCCACACAGTTAAAAACACATTTTATGAAATAGTTATGACAGGATGTGCCGAGACCTTGTGCGTCTTCATTTTAGGTTTCCTGAACACGGAAGCTGAGGGATCACAAGGTTCCGACTGTGTCAATAAGTACAACGCCTGTGTTTTAGAAACGTGCAGAAATAATACAGCATTGATTTGCTTTCCTAAACAATTTAAAAAGGTGTAAGATAGTTTGCGATAATGAATTACAGACACACAATGGAAGAGAATAAATTCTCCACTTGCTTCTAAATACATGTTTTTTTTAATGTGTAGTGTATCTCAGATACAATGTAATGTTTATTTCAAGTAAACCCTGTTTGTCACACAAACAATGTTATTGATGCTATTTGTGTGACATATCCATCAACTAGATTGCAAAGTAATGGGAATAATGTCATATAAAGAATACTCTATATTTTATTCACAAGGTTATCAGTCTCCTTAGAGACCGTCAAAAATTGCCATTGCCGACTATATTTCAAGTCATCAAGGCGGGGTATTGGGTAAAGTTTTCAACTAGCAATAATCGCACCTCGGATAAACCTCATAGGCTACGATACTGCCACTGCGCAAAGCTGACACACCCACAGCAAAGACAGAGGACCGTCTCTGGTCAACACACACCTTTGTCACGGTGTGCACATGGAGTCATTTATTATGTCCAGTGCTGTAAAAAGTAAAAGAGAAAGTCACCCATAAAATAATTAAAGGTCAAATAGTCTCAGGGTCAACATGTGGAAACACACTGAAGTCTCCTTCCTCTTACAAGATTCAGAAGTGAACTTGCTGAGCTGTTCTCCTTAATGAATCCTCTGAATTGTCCAATTTCATCCTGAAATTCTTCCTCCAGATCAGTGATTCCAACCTTTAATTTGAGGGACCAAAGATTTCACCATTTGAAACCCAGACAACCTCCACCAGCCTTGCAATTACTCAAAAGTTGAAGGAACTTTATAATAGCCTATATGCAACCTAGTTTATTATTTTCTGTAACAATGTCTGATACAGGTAGAGAAATCTACAATAAATATGAAGACTTTTTTCACACTGCAAGATTCTTTCATTCTGATTAAAGTCTGTGTGCAAGAGTTACTGGTCACGAATAATTTGCCCTCTGAATTAGACTAAACTCATCTTTGTTTATAAACACAAGCCTGTTTCCCAAACAAACCAACTGTTATTAGTAAACACATCAGTGAAATTGAATACAGTCTGAGCAGAAGAACATACTATATACTGTACATTTTATTCACAAGGGTATCAGTCTCCTTAGAGACCGTCAAAAATTGCCATTGCCGACTATATTTCAAGTCATCAAGGCGGGGTATTGGGTAAAGTTTTCAACTAGCAATAATCACGCCTCGGATAAACCTCATAGGCTACGATACTGCCACTGCGCAAAGCTGACACACCCACAGCAAAGACAGAGGACCGTCTCTGGTCAACACACCTCTTTGTCACGGTGTGCACGTGGAGTCATTTACTACGACTTTGTAAATTAATAAAAACTTACTTTCTCCATCTAAAACCCTCATCTACAAACATAGTCGCTTGTCAAAAATGAATAAATTGATATTGCAAAATCGACTGTAAACTTATAAGTGTTTCGTTTTGATCACGTGATATGATGTGAGCGTTTCTCATCAAAGATCAATAACAAACATTAAAATCGCCCCAGAATCTGATCTGAATGAATATTGCAGCTCTACACACCAAGACAAATAACTGATTCATAAAAAAATCGTTAGATTAACAGAAAAAAAATCTGTGTTTGATCATGTGATGTGACGCCGTGAACATTTGTAATCAAAGATCTAGAATATACAGTGTAATCTCTTTATGATCCAATCTGATAGACCATTGTGGATTTATAATGTTAAACAAATTTCATCCACACTGTTAAAAAACATGTTATAAATTCTTGGGAGGGAGAGTTGGGAATACAGATCAGTGAGGAGCTTTGGGAGGATGCTGTTAACAGAATCAGAACGTCTTCTTCATGTGCCCGCCTGATTCAGTTTAAAGTATTTCATGGGGTCCGTTCCTCCAAATCTCGGCTTTCTGAGATTTACCCAGAAGTGGAGGATATTTGTGATAAGTTTAAGGGCTCTCCATGTCATCTTGGACATGTGTTTTTTTCTCTGTCCATATCTATATGATTTTTTGCTCCAGTTATTTTAAAACAATTTCTTTGATTCATAAAGTGAGTGTGCAACCTTTTCTATTCATTGCCATATTTGGGATTCCTGATTTCTCATTGGCTTTAAATTCTAAATTTCTAAAACTTGAGAAAATGATATATACAATTAGAGGATGTCCAGAAAGGTTTTCTTTTCTCCCAAAAATAGCAATGATTTTTATCTTACTTTTCAAATCTCAAAATGCTGCCCAACTAAATGTGCCTGGCAGTGCTTGGTGGTTTTTTTCTATTTTCATTATCTATTTTTTGTTTTGCTTTGTATAGGGACGAGGTATTCATAAATGTCTACATCTGTACATATGTATAATATACATTTGTTGTACTTACACTGAATTTAGTGAACTGGGGAGGGAGGTTTTTTTGTTTAGCTTTGTTTTGTTTTTGTTTTGCTCCTGGGGGAAAAAAAACAAAAACGTGTGCTTTTTCTTTTTGAAGTATACTTTGATGCATTGTTAGATTGGAACTTCAGAGTAAAAAGTGTGCTATAAGGATGTATTATGTGATATAACTCTACATGAAAAGGTATGTGTACTTCATTGTAATGTCTATTTTTGGACTCAATAAAAATGTGTAAAAAAAACAACATACACACACATTGTAGAAAAATAGCTGTGACAGCATGTAACAAGACCTTGTGCATCTTCATTATTTAAGAAATAATACATTCACTTGTTTTCCTAAACAATTTAATGAGGCGCAAGATAGTTTGTGATAATGAATTACAGAGACACGATTGAAGGGAATAAATTCACCACAAAGCCTCCACGTGCTTCAAAATACAGGTGTTATGTGTAGTGTATCTCAGATACAATGTAATGCTTATATCACAAGTAATCCCTGTTTGTCATACAAACAATGTTACTGTTGCTGTGTGTGACATATCCATCATCTACACTTCAATATAATGGGAGCTCTGTCAGATAAATGTAGAATACTCAATATTTTATTTACACACATACCAGTCTCCTTAGAGACCGTCAAAAATTGCCACTGCCGACTATATTTCAAGTTGTCAAGGCGGGGTATTGGGTAAAGTTTTCAACTAGCAATAATCGCGCCTCGGATAAACCTCATAGGCTACGATACTGTCACTGCGCAAAGCTGACACACCCACAGCAGAGACAGAGGACCGTCTCTGGTCAACACACCTCTTTGTCACAGTGTGCACGTGGAGTCAATTACTACGACTGTAAAGAAACAAAAGGTCTTGATGTGCTCATCTGTGATCCTCACCTACACAAATAGTCTTTTCTCAAAAAAGAATAGATTTATGATGTAAAAGCAACTGTTAATTGATGAGTATTTCCTTTATATGATGTTGTGAGTATTTCTCATCGAAGATTTATACCAAACATTAAACCTCCACAGAATCTGATCTGAATGAATATAGTAGATTTACATAAATAAGACAAATAACAGATTCCTAAAAAAAAAAATCTGTTTGATCACGCAATGTGACATCATGATCTTTGACTACTATATACAGTGTAATCTCTTTATGATCCAATCTGATAAACCATTGTAGTTTTATAATGTTAAACAAATCTCGTCCACACAGTAAAAAACACATTTTATGAAATAGTTATGACAGGATGTGCCGAGACCTTGTGCGTCTTCATTTTAGGTTCCCTGAACACGGAAGCTGAGGGATCACAAGGTTCCGACTGTGTCAATAAGTACAACGCCTGTGTTTTAGAAACGTGCAGAAATAATACAGCATTGATTTGCTTTCCTAAACAATTTAAAAAGGCGCAAGATAGTTTGCGGTAGTGAATTACGGATCACACAATTGAAGGGAATAAATTCACTTGAAAGCCTCCATTTGTTTCAAAATACATGTTTTTTTTTGTGTATGCAGTGTATCTCAGATACAATGTAATGTTTATATCACAAGTAAACCCTGTTTGTCATACAAACAATGTTATTGTTGCTGTGTGTGACATATCCATCAACTACACTTCAATATAATAGGAGCTGTGTCAGACAAATGTAGAAAGCTCAATATTATATTTACACACACACCAGTCTCCTTAGAGGCCGTCAAAAATTGCCATTGCCGACTATATTTCAAGTTGTCAAGGCGGGGTATTGGGTAAAGTTTTCAACTAGCAATAATCACGCCTCGGATAAACCTCATAGGCTACGATACTGCCACTGCGCAAAGCTGACACACCCACAGCAGAGACAGAGGACCGTCTCTGGTCAACACACCTCTTTGTCACGGTGTGGACACGGAGTCATTTACTACGACTGTAAATTAACATAAACTTACCTTCTACGTCAAAGATCTTCGTCTACAAACATAGTCGCTTGTCAAAAGTGAATAAATTGATGTTGCAAAATCGACTGTAAATTCACAAGTGTTTCGTTTTGATCACGTGATATGATGTGGGCGTTTCTCATCAAAGATCAATAACAAACATTAAAATCTCCACCGAATCTGATCTCAATAAATATTGTAGCTTTACACACCAAGACAAATAACTGATTCATAAAATAATCATTAGATTAACAGAAAAATAATCTGCATTTGATCATGTGATGTGACATCATGAACATTTGTAATCAAAGATCTACAATATACAGTGTAATCTCTTTATGATCTAATCTGATAAACCATTGTGGATTTATAATGTTAAACAAATCTCGTCCACACAGTTAAAAACACATTATATAAAAATAGTTATGACAGGATGTGATGAGACCTTGTGTGTCTTCATTTTAGGTTCCCTGAACACGGAAGCTGAGGGATCACAAGGTTCTGACTGTGTCAATAAGTACAACGCTTGTGTTTTAGAAACGAGCAGAAATAATACAGCATTGATTTGCTTTCCTAAACAATTGTAAAAAGGTGCAAGACAGTTTTGTCACAGTGAATTACGGAGTCACAATTGAAGGGAATTAATTCACCTGAAAGCCTCCACTTGCTTCAAAATACAATGTTTTTTTAATTTGTAATATATCTGTGATACAATGTAACATTTGTATCTCAAGTAAAGCCTGTTTCTTACACAAGTGTAACCATAAACCACTATTCTGCACATTAGTAGAAACAGTCTGATAAATATTGGTCAAGAAGTCAACAATTTTATTCACAGAAATATCAGTCTCCTTAGAGACCGTCAAAAATTGCCATTGCCGACTATATTTCAAGTCATCAAGGCGGGGTATTGGGTAAAGTTTTCAACTAGCAATAATCACGCCTCGGATAAACCTCATAGGCTACGATACTGCCACTGCGCAAAGCTGACACACCCACAGCAAAGACAGAGGACCGTCTCTGGTCAACACACCTCTGTGTCACGGTGTGCACGTGGAGTCATTTACTACGACTGTAAATGAACATAAACTTACCTTCTACGTCAAAGATCTTCGTCTACAAACATAGTCGCTTGTCAAAAATGAATAAATTGATATTACAAAAATCGACTAACGCTTGTGTTATAGAAACGTGCAGAAATAATACAGTATTGATTTGCTTTCCTAATATTTAAAAAGGTGCAAGACAGTTTTTCAGTGAATTACGGTGTCACAATTGAAGGGTATAAATTGAAAGCCTGAAAGCCTCCACTTGCTTCAAAATGTTTTTTTTATGTGTAATGTATCTGTGATACAATGTAACATTTGTATCAAGTGTAGCTTGTTTCACACTTGTAAATTCAATGATATTGGCTTTATGCGTTACACAAGTGTAACAACAAATCCAAATTCTGGACATTGGTAGAAACAAACTGACATATTAGTCAAGTAGTCAATTTTATGCACAGAAATACCAGTCTCCTTAGAGACTGTCAAAAATTGCCATTGCCAACCATATTTCACTTCGTCACGGCAGGGTATTGGGTAAAGTTTTCAACTAGCAATAATCACGCCTCGGATAAACCTCATAGGCTACGATACTGCCACTGCGCAAAGCTGACACACCCACAGCAGAGACAGAGGACCGTCTCTGGTCAACACACCTCTTTGTCACGGTGTGGACACGGAGTCATTTACTACGACTGTAAAGAAACAAAAGGTCTTGATGTGCTCATCTGTGATCCTCACCTACACAAATAGTCTTTTCTCAAAAAAGAATAGATTTATGATGTAAAAGCAACTGTTAATTGATGAGTATTTCCTTTATATGATGTTGTGAGTATTTCTCATCGAAGATTTATCACAAACATTAAACCTCCACAGAATCTGATCTGAATGAATATAGTAGATTTACATACATAAGAGAAATAACAGATTCCTAAAAAAAATAAAAAATCTGTTTGATCACGCAATGTGACATCATGATCTTTGATTACAATACACAGTGTAATCTCTTTATGATCTAATCTGATACATTGTGGATTTATAATGTTAAACAAATCTCGTCCACACCGTTAAAAACACATTATATAAAAATAGTTATGACAGGATGTGCCGAGACCTTGTGCATCTTCATTTTAGGTTTCCTGAACACGGAAGCTGAGGGATTACAAGGTTCTGACCGTGTCAATAAGTACAACGCCTGTGTTTTAGAAACGTGCAGAAATAATACAGCATTGACTTGCTTTCATAAACAATTTAAAAAGGTGTAAGATAGTTTGCGATAATGAATTACAGACACACAATGGAAGAGAATAAATTCTCCACTTGCTTCTAAATACATGTTTTTTTTAATGTGTAGTGTATCTCAGATACAATGTAATGTTTATTTCAAGTAAACCCTGTTTGTCACACAAACAATGTTATTGATGCTATGTGTGACATATACATCAAGTAGATTGCAAAGTAATGGGAATAATGTCATATGAACAAAGAATACTCTATATTTTATTCACAAGGTTATCAGTCTCCTTAGAGACCGTCAAAAATTGCCATTGCCAACTATATTTCAAGTCGTCAAGGCGGGGTATTGGGTAAAGTTTTCAACTAGCAATAATCGCACCTCAGATAAACCTCATAGGCTACGATACTGCCACTGCGCAAGGCTGACACACCCACAGCAGAGACAGAGGACCGTCTCTGGTCAATACACCTCTTTGTCACGGTGTGCACATGGAGTCATTTACTCCACAGCTTACCATTATATTTTTTGCTGTTATCGGAATTATTTCCAGTTATAATTTCTATTACACTGTCTTCTATCACAGTCATCTCATTAACCATCTTACATTTCAGATTTGAATTTCCATACAAGGCAACTGCACCTCCTCTCTTGTTTCTTCTGTTTTGTGAGGACAGTTCATATCCCTCCATCACAATCTCACTCACAATATCTTTAAACCATGTTTCTGTAAATGCAATAATATTGAATTTCTTTTCAAATTCACTTAATGATCTATTTTTGTAAATTTACTGGACATACTTTGACACTTTAGATGGATAATGGATAGAGTTTCTTCTTCAGTGTTTTTTTTCTTGTATGCTTCTTTATTGTAATATGCATAGGTATTTGCAGTATTAAATATATTTTCAGCTAAACGTATATCAATGTCATACATTTTGTCTTCCTGCTCCATGTTGTTTTTTTCTGAACCCATTTCAGTTTTGTTTTTTGTTTTTTTTTATTTCTCTGACAATGTCACCTTATATTCTGAGCGAACAAGGGCATTATGTTAATGATCTTGTGTGTTTTATATTTTGTAAGATCGCATATGCTTTTCACTTGTACCGCATTTGTTCCATGTTGACACAATATCATTTTTCTTTTTTAGCAGCCTTGCCTCTTCTGCTATATCTGCATTTGTTTCTGTCAGGTGCTCATTTACATACACCTTTGTACCCTTCAGCTCCTTAAGGCCTTAACATGCTCTCTGTAATGCTCGTCTGCAGACTTCACACAGGTTGCAGGTGTGCACATGATTGTGGCCACACTCCACTCTGGACTCACTTCTGTCTGGTTGGATGTTGATTTATTTATTTTTTTAAAGAAATCTACGACTTGTTCAAGAGAACGAAGCTCCTCGGGTGGAGCGACTTCTCCTGTCGCTCCTTCTTGGTTCACAACTCTTGCATATGTATGACGCTTTGTTTCCAGGCCAGATATAATTACATCGTCATTCCTGGAATATTGTTCCGGATCATCCACACGTTGCTGAAGCTGTGTTATGATTGCATCTTTTTTTTGCACAGCAGCTTTTTGAGTCCCTTCGGTTCTGCAACTAATTCTCTTATACTGAATGTTTCTTTCGTCATGGAGTTCAAGGATTCTTTGATATCCTCTATAGCTTGATCCAGTTAATCATAGTTTCTTTGAGGTGGCATTTTCTCCAGATAGTATTCATTCGAACCTGTAGCAGTCGTCACAAGGAGTTGCAGCAGCAGCAGACAGGAGCACTGTCGATGTGTCCGCACAGCCGAAAAGCCGCCGAGGAACCGCTGCCGCCAAGCCTCTGAGGAGCCTCTGCTGAACTGCCGATCGGCTGCCACTAAGAAACTGCCGCCAATCCACTGAGGTGCCGCTGCTGAGATGACGTAAAGTAAAAGCACACAAAACAGTTTTAAATCTCTCTCTCTCTCTTTAAGAGACAGTAATAGAGAGAGAACGAGAGAGGACCATTGTTTAAACACCAAGAATGTCTTCACGTGTTTATTTTGTCGTCTTAAATGTATGTTAGAATTTCTTTCTTTTTTACCAAACAAGGTGACAGTAAAATAGAAACTACAACATAGATATATATTTATGTAATTGTCTGCTTATATATACACAATCTATGTTCTTGTATACCACTATAATTGTGCAATGTGGACATGTCGCAAAGACCAAATTTCCCCATCTAATTTGACAGTTAGCAACTCAACAACACACCACAAAAACTATTCAACCATATTTTATTTTAATCAAGACCCAACATCTGCAGCAGTAGTAAAGAGTGGACACAGTTGAGTTTGTTATTGAACACTTATCAGTCTCCTTAGAGACCATCAAAAATTGCCATTGCCGACTATATTTCAAGTCGTCAAGGCGGGGTATTGGGTAAAGTTTTCAACTAGCAATAATCGCGCCTCGGATAAACCTCATAGGCTACGATACTGCCACTGCGCAAAGCTGACACACCCACAGCAAAGACAGAGGACCGTCTCTGGTCAAGACACCTCTTTGTCACGGTGCGCACATGGAGTCATTTACTACGACTGTAAATTAAAGGTGTACAGGAGGATTTTCCCAAATTTTAGGAAAGAACCGCCCTCTCCACCTTTTGAAAAAATGCACATGCACAACGCTCTACCTGCTCCCGAGACGGAACGCCTACTAAAACGTGTGCGAGAGACATGCACGAGCCCAGTTCTCCTCGTGCACGCTCTGTTTACAAGTCACAAGTCGGCATCGCTCACATAAGCTCACTTCAGTTAGTGATTCGCCCTCTTTTAAACGGCATTATCGAGTAAATGCAGGAGCGGGTGTTCGACACGCTGCTATGCTCTCTGTTTGTTTGTTAGCAAAGGCCATGAGGGAGGAGGGGCGGGGACGCAATGGTAAAGACTGTCACTCAGATAGATCTCATCTCACCTATTTCTATGTACAAGAAGTTTCACCGCAAAAATGACTGATGGTACATTTAAAAATCTTGACAGGCCTGCGGTAAAGAGTAGGAAATGTTAGCAGACCTGTGGTCACCGTAATAACTACTGACGATGCAAATTACAAAACAAACTAATCAACCCTGGAAAGTTACAATATAGACGTAGATAGCTTTTGCTGGAAGTGATTTGAAATGGATTTCTCCAAATAGAATGCCAAACTTTACCTGTCGAGTAGAAACTTCGCGACTGAAGCATCAGTGGGAAGCCCAACCTGGGCTTTCAGCGCACGCCATCGTGTGAGATTATCTCCCAAAAACACTCTGGTCTTGTTTCTCGCTTCCGAAGCCTTTCTCTTCTTCTCATACACTTCGAAGACACTTTTTCTCTTGCGACCCTCTGCCATTTTCAAAGTACCCGGTGAGAACTGCGAGCTAGCTGAAGGCGTAGCTCACCATATACACCTGAAAGCGCGCATGCGCAGAAAGTGAAAACTAATAGATCCACGCTACCTGGGGACGAGCACGTACGACGGCCTTACGTAATATATCACCAGAATGATTGACAATTGGGAGGACCAATAGTCTTGATGATCCACCCGGAAAAAGAACATCCTCCTGTACACCTTTAACAAACACTCACCTTCTACGTCAAAGATCTTCGTCTACAAACATAGTCGCTGTAATGTATCTGTGATACAATGTAACATTTGTATCAAGTAAAGCCTGTTTCTCATGTGTAAATTAATTGATATTGGTGCTATGCGTTACACAAGTGTAACAATAAACACTACTCTGCACATTAGTAGAAACAAACTGACAAAAATTCATCAAGAAGTCAACAATTTTATTCACAGACTTATCAGTCTCCTTAGAGACCGTCAAAAATTGCCATTGCCGACTATATTGCAAGTCGTCAAGGCGGGGTATTGGGTAAAGTTTTCAACTAGCAATAATCGCGCCTCGGATAAACCTCATAGGCTACGATACTGCCACTGCGCAAAGCTGACACACCCACAGCAAAGACAGAGGACCGTCTCTGGTCAACACACCTCTTTGTCACGGTGTGTACGTGGAGTCATTTACTACGACTTTGTGAATTAATTAAAACTTACTTTCTCCATCTAAAACCCTCATCTACAAACATAGTCGCTTGTCAAAAATGAATAAATTGATGTTGCAAAATCAACTGTAAACTTATAAGTGTTTCGTTTTGATCACGTGATATGATGTGAGCGTTTCTCATCAAAGATCAATAACAAACATTAAAATCTCCACCGAATCTGATCTCAATAAATATTGTAGCTTTACACACCAAGACAAATAACTGATTCATAAAATAATCATTAGATTAACAGAAAAACAATCTGCATTTGATCATGTGATGTGACGTCATGAACATTTGTAATCAAAGATCGAGAATATACAGTGTAATCTCTTTATGATGTAATCTGATACACCATTGTGGATTTATAATGTTAAACAAATCTCATCCACACCGTTAAAAACACATTATATAAAAATAGTTATGACAGGATGTGATGAGACCTTGTGTGTCTTCATTTAAGGTTCCCTGAACACGGAAGCTGAGGGATCACAAGGTTCCGACTGTGTCAATAAGTACAACGCTTGTGTTTTAGAAACGAGCAGAAATAATACAGCATTGATTTGCTTTCCTAAACAATTGAAAAAGGTGCAAGACAGTTTGTCACAGTGAATTACAGAGTCACAATTGAAGGGAATAAATTCACCTGAAAGCCTCCACTTGCTTCAAAATACAATGTTTTTTTAATTTGTAATGTATCTGTGATACAATGTAACATTTGTATCTCAAGTAAAGCCTGTTTCTTACACAAGTGTAACCATAAACCACTATTCTGCACATTAGTAGAAACAATCTGATAAATATTGGTCAAGAAGTCAACAATTTTATTCACAGAAATATCAGTCTCCTTAAAGACCGTCAAAAATTGCCATTGCCGACTATATTTCAAGTCGTCAAGGCGGGGTATTGGGTAAAGTTTTCAACTAGCAATAATCACGCCTCGGCTACGATACTGCCACTGCGCAAAGCTGACACACCCACAGCAAAGACAGAGGACCGTCTCTGGTCAACACACCTCTTTGTCACGGTGTGCACGTGGAGTCATTTGTTATGGCCAGTGCTGTAAAAAGTAAAAGAGAAAGTCACCCATAAAATAATTAAAGGTCAAATAGTCTCAGGGTCAACATGTAAAAACACACTGAAGTCTCCTTCCTCTTACAAGATTCAGAAGTGAACTTGCTGAGCTGTTCTCCTTAATGAATCCTCTGAATTGTCCAATTTCATCCTGAAATTTTTCCTCCAGATCAGTGATTCCAACCTTTAATTTGAGGGATCAAAGATTTCACCATTTTGAAACCCAGACAAACTCCACCAGCCTTACAATTACTCAAAAGTTGAAGGAACTTTATAATAGCCTATATGCAACCTAGTTTATTATTTTCTGTAACAATGTCTGATACAGGTAGAGAAATCTACAATAAATATGAAGACTTTTTTCACACTGCAAGATTCTTTCATTCTGATTAATGTCTATGTGCAAGAGTTACTGGTCACAAATAACTTGCCCTCTGAATTAGAGATTGTAACTAAGGACCAAAGTCATCTTTGTTTATACACACAAGTCTGTTTCCCAAACAAATCGACTGTTATTAGTAAACCCATCAGTGACACTACAATGGGAGTAGAAGACCATTATATCCTGGATGTTTTATTCACAAGGTTATTAGTCTCCTTAGAGACCGTCAAAAATTGCCATTGCCGACTATATTGCAAGTCGTCAAGGCGGGGTATTGGGTAAAGTTTTCAACTAGCAATAATCGCGCCTCGGATAAACCTCATAGGCTACGATACTGCCACTGCGCAAAGCTGACACACCCACAGCAAAGACAGAGGACCGTCTCTGGTCAACACGCCTCTTTGTCACGGTGTGCACATGGAGTCATTTACATACAACGCTGTAAAGAAACAAAAACTTACTAGCTTCATCTGAGATCCTCATCTATAAAAATAGTCTCTCACTAAAAAAGAATACATTGATATTGCAAACACGACAGTAAATTTACAACAGTATTTCATTTTGATCACGTGATAGGACATTCTAGATATTTGTAATCAATGATACAAATATCTAAAACTTCCAATGGAATATATTGGACTTTATCTGATAGTTTATTGTGGAACCAAAGACCAAGACGTAGGATTGATTAATTTAGGAATAATCGCGAGAAGAAAAGAAATTAGGAGCACAGTATTTGATATTGAATATCTACAATTGTCAATTTTATTTCTACACTACATTCTGACATTATAAAAGGTGAAGTGTTTGTTGTATTCCAAAGAAATTGGATACGTCAATAACATCTCATGTATGCCGCGGCATTATAAAGCGCTGCAAGAAAAACTGGCACGAAAGTGGTAAAAAAGAAGCATAGCACTGTTAAAAAGTTTGTGTTCTCAAATTTAAAAAAAAGAATAAATGTCCTCCAAACACCAGTAACACAAGCACATATTTCTTCGTTGACACAGTGAATCCACTTTGTAATTTAAATCACCACCCGCTTTACATTTATTGTCCACTTGATGGCGCAGGAGAGCAAATGACGAGCCATAATGAAGCTTGGGGCTCCAGTGTCAACGACCCTGGTGGAAAGCTTCTCTGCTTCCTCAGGCTTCATCTCACCATCACCAGTGACAGGTCACTCTGGGACAGGGATGTCCAAGCTCGGTCCTGGAGGGCCGGTGTCCTGCATGTTTTAGTTCTCTCCCTACTTCAGCAGACCCGAACCTACTGATGACGTCACGGCCTCGGTTGTGAAAAAGCCCAAAAAAAGAGCCAGAGCAGGACGGGAGGCTACAGTATGGCAGCTTGTGAGAGCAGGAAGTAGGAGAAAGCTTGATACACCTCAAATTATTCATTTAAGTTACAACAATATGACACTGAAGTGTTTTGTCCAGATAACATTAATTGTTTCATTTTCACATGTATATCAGTCTCCTTAGAGACCATCAAAAATTGCCATTGCCATCTATATTTCAAGTCGTCAAGGCTGGGTATTGGGTAAAGTTTTCAACTAGCAATAATCGCGCCTCGGATAAACCTCATAGGCTACGATACTGCCACTGCGCAAAGCTGACACACCCACAGCAGAGACAGAGGACTGTCTCTGGTCAACACACCTCTTTGTCACGGTGTGCACGTGGAGTCATTTGTTTTGCCCAGTGCTGTAAAAAGTAAAAGAGAAAGTCACCCATAAAATAATTAAAGGTCAAATAGTCTCAGGGTCAACATGTAAAAACACACTGAAGTCTCCTTCCTCTTACAAGATTCAGAAGTGAACTTGCTGAGCTGTTCTCCTTAATGAATCCTCTGAATTGTCCAATTTCATCCTGAAATTTTTCCTCCAGATCAGTGATTCCAACCTTTAATTTGAGGGACCAAAGATTTCACCATTTGAAACCCAGACAACCTCCACCAGCCTTACAATTACTCAAAAGTTGAAGGAACTTTATAATACACATGCCTATAATAATAAACTTATAATTTTCTGTAACAATGTCTGATACAAGTAGAAAAATCTACAATAAATATGAACATTTTTCAGACTGCAAAATTCTCTGTCTGATTAATGTCTGTGTGCAAGAGTTACTGGTCACAAATATTTTCTGAATTACAGATTGTAACTAAGGACCAAAGTCATCTTTGTTTATAAACACAAACATGCTTCCAAACAAAATTGACTGTTATTAGTAAACACATCAGTGACACTACAATACAATGTGAGCAGAAAACCGTATTATACACTCTATATTTTATTCACAAGGGTATCAGTCTCCTTAGAGACCGTCAAAAATTGCCATTGCCGACTATATTTCAAGTCGTCAAGGCGGGGTATTGGGTAAAGTTTTCAACTAGCAATAATCACGCCTCGGATAAACCTCATAGGCTACGATACTGCCACTGCGCAAAGCTGACACACCCACAGCAGAGACAGAGGACCGTCTCTGGTCAACACACCTCTTTGTCACGGTGTGTACGTGGAGTCATTTGTTATGGCCAGTGCTGTAAAAAGTAAAAGAGAAAGTTCTCCTTAATGAATCCTCTGAATTGTCCAATTTCATCCTGAAATTTTTCCTCCAGATCAGTGATTCCAACCTTTAATTTGAGGGATCAAAGATTTCACCATTTTGAAACCCAGACAAACTCCGCCAGCCTTACAATTACTCAAAAGTTGAAGGAACTTTATAATAGCCTATATGCAGCCTAGTTTATTATTTTCTGTAACAATGTCTGATACAGGTAGAGAAATCTACAATAAATATGAAGACTTTTTTCACACTGCAATATTCTTTCATTCTGATTAATGTCTGTGGACAAGAGTTACTGGTCACAAACAACTTGCCCTCTGAATTAGAGATTGTAACTAAGGACCAAAGTCATCTTTGTTTATACACACAAGTCTGTTTCCCAAACAAATTGACTGTTATTAATAAACCCGTCAGTGACACTACAATGGGAGTAGAAGACCATTATATCCTGGATATTTTATTCACAAGGTTATTAGTCTCCTTAGAGACCGTCAAAAATTGCCATTGCCGACTATATTTCAAGTCGTCAAGGCGGGGTATTGGGTAAAGTTTTCAACTAGCAATAATCGCGCCTCGGATAAACCTCATAGGCTACGATACTGCCACTGCGCAAAGCTGACACACCCACAGCAGAGACAGAGGACCGTCTCTGGTCAACACACCTCTGTGTCACGGTGCGCACATGGAGTCATTTACTACCACTGTAAATTAACATAAACTTAACCTCTACGTCAAAGATCTTCGTCTACAAACATAGTCGCTTGTCAAAAATGAATAAATTGATATTACAAAAATTGACTGTAACGCTTGTGTTTTAGAAACGTGCAGAAATAATACAGTATTGATTTGCTTTCCTAATATTTAAAAAGGTGCATGACAGTTTTTCAGTGAATTACGGAGTCACAATTGAAGGGTATACATTGAAAGCCTGAAAGCCTCCACTTGCTTCAAAAAAAAAAAATGTATTTGTAATGTATCTGTGATACAATGTAACATTTGTATGAAGTGTAGCTTGTTTCACACGTGTAAATTCAATGATATTGGCTTTATGCGTTACACAAGTGTAACAACAAGCCACAATTCTGCACGTTAGTAGAAACAAACTGACAAATATTAGTCAAGTAGTCAATTTTATTCACAAGAGTATCAGTCTCCTTAGAGACCGTCAAAAATTGCCATTGCCGACTATATTGCAAGTCGTCAAGGCGGGGTATTGGGTAAAGTTTTCAACTAGCAATAATCGCGCCTCGGATAAACCTCATAGGCTACGATACTGCCACTGCGCAAAGCTGACACACCCACAGCAAAGACAGAGGACCGTCTCTGGTCAACACACCTCTTTGTCACGGTGTGTACGTGGAGTCATTTACTACAACTTTGTGAATTAATTAAAACTTACTTTCAACATCTAAAACCCTCATCTACAAACATATTCGCTTGTCAAAATTTAATAAACTGATGTTGCAAAATCAACTGTAAACTTATAAGTGTTTCGTTTTGATCACGTGATATGATGTGAGCGTTTCTCATCAAAGATCAATAACAAACATTAAAACCGCCACAGAATCTGATCTGAATGAATATTGCAGCTTTACACACCAGGACAAATAACCGATTCATACAATAATCGCTAGATTAACAAAAAAATAATCCGTGTTTGATCACGTGATGTGACGTCGTGAACATTTGTAATCAAAGATCTACAATATACAGTGTAATCTCTTTATGATCCAATCTGACAAACCATTGTGGATTTATAATGTTAAACAAATCCCATCCACATCGTTAAAAATACATTATTAGAAAATAGTTATGACAGGATGTGATGAGACCTTGTGCGTCTTCATTTAAGGTTCCCTGAACACGGAAGCTGAGGGATCACAAGGTTCCGACCGTGTCAATAAGTACAACGCTTGTGCTTTAGAAAAATGCAGAAATAATACAGCATTAACAATTTAAAAAGTGAATTACGGAGATACGATAGAATACAATAAATGAATAAATTCACCCGGAAGTTTTCCACTTGGTTCTAAATGTGGGAGTTAATTTTTTTATCTGGAGCGTGTCTGGTTCAATCCAACCTCTCCGTCACAGATCGGCAGTTTAATACGCGTCAACGGAGTGTCACTAGTGACTTAGGTAAAATGAGTAAAACATACAACTGCCAAGATGTGACGCAGAACAAGAACACAAACATGTATAAATAAACATATTGGTTTCATTCACAAGGTTATCAGTCTCCTTGTAACATTTATAATGTAACATTTGTATCTCAAGTAAAGCTTGTTTCTCACGGGTAAATCAAAAGATACTGGTACTATACGTTACTTAAGTGAAATACTCAATCACTACTCTGCACATTTGCAGAATCAACCTCAGTAATAGCTTTTAAGTAGTCAACAGTTTTATTCACAAGGGTATCAGTCTCCTTAGAGACCGTCAAAAATTGCCATTGCCGACTATATTGCAAGTCGTCAAGGCGGGGTATTGGGTAAAGTTTTCAACTAGCAATAATCGCGCCTCGGATAAACCTCATAGGCTACGATACTGCCACTGCGCAAAGCTGATTTGATATCCGCGCGGCCACAGCAAGTGATTCCGCTGCATACTACCTTTATTAATGGTCTTTCACCTCAATCTTAGATTATCAAATGTATTTACGAGTGCAACATAAGTCACACGTCTATATAAATCAGACTTCCCTACAATGTATCATTTCTGAGTTTATTATTGTTTAAACTTTACACCGTCCCGCGTTGCATCATGGGATTTGTCAAGTTTCGTCATCAAGTCGAGACTGTCAGAATTTGACATTTTTCAACAAACATACTTTTAAACAATCAGGTTTTGTATCCTAATGGCGAATTGTAGGAGTTCCTGATACAGCTTGGCTGTTTTAAATACAATGTAAGCACATTTAAAAATATATATCGATATAGGATACGGTGGCTCGTTGGACTGAATTTCAAATCGCTAAATTCTGTTTCGATTAGAATTTAAACTCAAATGCTATGAATGAAAATCTGTATACCCGTCTATACCAAACATCTATACACTCGGACATAAAGAGAGCAATGTTTCCTCCATAGAGAATCATTTTGAATCAAAGGTTTAAACATGTCCATGCCATATTGCAGAACCTCCACCAGGGGTCAGTATAGGTACGGGAAAACGTGTCTTTCGTATGAGAGGGCCTGAAATCAAACAGGACGACTAAAAAGATAAATAAACAAAATTATTCAAAACAACTTCGCGGTGTATCAAAACATTTGTTTGAGGGGCAACATAGAGGTTAATAAATAAACAGTTTTCTGTTGTGTGTGAGAAGTTATACAACTCAATCTCGGCCTAATTGGCGTTACTTCTGCTGCCGAACAGAATATTAGAAATATCCCTGTACCATACAACACAGCGAAGCAACGTGTCATTTGAACATATCTTCAATTTGTAACTCTTGTTTTATTTTACCCATAATTGAAATTTAAAAAAAAAATAAACTTACCCCAGCTGTTTTGTTGAATAAGTCCGAACAATAAAACTCGACGAAAATCCAAAATGTTACATCCCAAGATGAGGAAAAGGAAATAATCCAGAAATATCGTCCAAGTTGAAGTATTTTCTATCAAGTTGTTGAGTCCATATCTGTGGTTAAGTCAATGTATGAGACATGTGCTCCTGAATTGACTGGAAATAAAATGGCTGTACCGGAAATTGATTCAATCATCCTTGATTTGGCCACTTTTACAAAATATGTATTTTAAATTATTGGCTTTAACTCCGTTGATGCTCTGACCACACAGGTATAAACGCTTATTGGATTATTTTATTCAGGAAGAGCTTTCAAACCACGGTAAAATGAGTCATATTGCCTATATTCATAACAACGTGAGCTTTGGTGTATTGACAGTGTGAAAATGGTTGTGTATCCAGGTCATTAAAACTGATAAAGCGTGAAAGAGTTGAGATTCAGTATAAAGGTTATTAATACAAACACATCCACCCTTTAGTTAAATTACAGTATGATTTATATTTACAACTCATATAAATGATATGCAAGATATATATATTGTATTGTAATTCGTATAATACATGTATAATGTATAATACATCAAATAATCAATTCTATTTAAGATTCAGATGATCAGCATTTCAATTAATAAAGACTTCTGAATGTTACAATGCCAAATTCAGTCACTACCTTTGTGTTTTGTGGTTTTCAGAAAGACTGACATAAATACGGAAGCAACAAGTCGCTGCTACAATTCCATTATTCATTTTCATTGTCTCAAATAAATCAATACTTTTTATTTCAATTTATGGCAGTTTTTCAAAATGAACCTCGTGTTAAATGGATGAGAGAGTAAACAGAAAGCACTGGCTTGGAGACAAAGGCAAAGGGAAAGTCAATTGTTTGGCACATTAAGTCACCAGAATAAATCTGTGGATTAACTATGCAGTTTAAATAGAAGGCATGAGCGTCTAAATTGAAGTGGGACACAGCAATTCGGCTTCAAGCGCTATAGCATCCATTCATTAAATATAAAAAGACAGGTTTATCTGTTTGTGGGGGAAAAAAATAAAAAATAAAAAAAACTCAGCCTCCAGGGCAGAGGATGCCAAAACGAGATACATGCCTGAGTGTAACCATACGATGTCAGATCAGGCCACGAGTCCTGGGCACAGGCACATGTGTACTTTTGCATACAAGTGTGTGTGACACAAACTGTAATCTCCCAGGAGGAATATTAGAAGCCTTTTCACTTGTTGTGGAGCTTCGGCGGGATAATGCCGGTGCTTTTGGGTGCTCAGCAGATAAGCATTGGTGTGCCAGGTGTTAAAGCTGCCTGGGCTGACACATTAGACAGGGATTTGCTCCTGCCAGAATGTCAGGCCAATGAGGCTCATAGAGGTAGGCTTGGATCACTGTCAGGGACAGGTAAGTACGCAGATAAGGGGATTACACCATGTTTGCGCCAAGTAATCTCAAATGAATCCTGCCAGCCTCTGTTTCATCCTCACCTGGAAAGCCCGAATTTATCTTTTCTCAACCCAAGAAACACATTATGAGGAACAAAGTTCAATTTACAAGATGATCCTTTTAACCTGGCTCAAAACGCATTTGAGCACGTGCCTGTTCTGGTCATTTAAAAAAAAAATGTGACGGCAATAATCTCCTCCGGTTCTCAAAGGGGTATGATTACCTTTTTTTTTTGTATTTGTATATCCTATTTTACCATCCGCTCGGAGCAGTTAAGTAATGCTTGGGGTTTGTTTTTTTTTTTAATCAAATGGGCCATCCTATAAGAGAGATCTGGTTTTGTGGTCTCAGACTGAAAAGCTTAAAGTTGACCTGTTGAACAAATAGGACTCAGTCAGAGTAGCTGAAAGTCCCTCTGGGCCTCCCCGCTGGTAGGCAGAGTGATGAAAATAGAGTGTAGCAGATGGCTTAGCTGTTTCCACCATTGAGCACAGGCTGCAGGGCAGCCCACATAATACCACGCCATCCAAAAGGGGCTCAGTGGACAGCCTCGAGTCCTGATATACTGAGAGCTGTTTTCCCTCTCTACTATCGACCCATGGGCTCATATAAGAAAAGCAGAACTACAATGACATACTCAAGTCGAGATCTAATCCGTCTTACAGCATGTCGAGCAGCGAGTAGTAGTTTAAGCGGGACTGTTTTGGTTTGGGGAAATGAAATCTCGTCAGTGAAATCCATAGACTGAGCATGTGCCAACCGGGGCTGATCCAGCTTCCCTCACAGTGCAGCTTTCCTGCCTGTAATTACACATCTTCAGACCTTGTGTAGGACACACAACCTCTTTGGATCTCTGATCAGTGACTCGACAGGAAATGGAATGGTGCACACTTTTCAGACTGTGTGCAGGCAAGCGGTGGTGTGTTTACCGACATGCAAGTGCAGCCGGAGGTAAAGAGGGCCATTGTGTAATCCGGTCTGCACCACATCAGCCTGGTTAAAGACATTTGTTGTTGCTTCAAGTCTCTCTGTTCCCTCTCAAAGTGAAGCCACCTGGACAACACAAGATGAGCTGAGTAAACTGTGATTGGATTGTGTTGTGGGCAGAAAGTGGAAGATAATCACATTTTTTCCCCTCTCAAAACGACAGCAAAGATAACGCCAGGAGACATCTGATAAGAAAAGGCAAATGTCAGTCACGGTGGCTTTCAGTTTCAATCCAAACTTTAAGGGCAAAGGTGAAATAAGTTCTTTAGTTTTGGTGCCACACGGCTATGTTTTTTTGTTTTTTTTACATTTTCTTTTAAAGTACATATCATATTTAGAGGACGCACCAGTTCCTGGAATTAAAAAAAAAAAAAAAAATCCATTAAAACGGTAAAAGATAACTCTCTAATTCAAAAATATTGTCTTTTGCCTCTCCAGCACACATGCTGACACACATACACACACATGCCTGCAGATTGTTCACACCCACCCACACACTGCTGCCACCCTGCTATTCCCAGTCTGTGGTTATTCCCAGACTGAATCACAACAGCACCATACGCCTGTCTGTGCGTTTTGCTGCCAAACCTGATGTCTCCGCGTCGCACATGCCTTCACAAAGGATGTGAGCTTTCGCGTACAGTCGCCAGAGCTCGGTTCCTCACACCGCCTCCTCTCACGCGCTGTAATTACTTCTAACTCATATTGACAGCTGGAGGCGCACTCGGCGAGGTCAGAAAACCATTCCTCTCAAAGTGGTGCCTCCGCTTTAAATAACCTTCCCCTGTCTCCCCGTTGAGTCTTTCTTCACACCTTTATCGTTCAACAGCACGACAAGTTCCTGGTGTCTGTGAACCGCTCCATCTGTTGTCTGTGCATCTGTAGATTAACCACCGCCGCGTATCTGGCAACCTTCAACCCCCGGTGAAGCAAAAAGTAAGACTGATAGATGCGCGACGCCGCCACAATCCAAGGGCAAAGACATGCAGTGTCGAGAAAATGTGTAGAATATTTTCACATCTTCCAAATTCCCCGCTTATGGCGGGGTGATGGAAGCACACATCTTTAGACTTTACACGGGACTGAAATTGGCAGCTCTGACTTTAAATGAATGCTTTTGAGGTTGTAATGTGTTTTTGGATGAGAGCCCGGATCAAATGATGTCAGTTATTTACCAAATGGTTTGTGATCGAAACAACTTGATATGTGAAACGCTTATGTTTCAAGGTGTTGCATGTGCGATCGTTTTCAGTGATACACATAATATGTTTCTAATTTATTACTATGATGCTTGTCATTTTGCAGAAATTAGCAGATATCTATCTATCTATCTATCTATCTATCTATCTATCTATCTATCTATCTATCTATCTATCTATCTATCTATCTATCTATCTATCTATCTATTTTTTCCTACATGATTTCTTGTCCTTATGATTTTCAATGAGAAATCCGGACCATCAGAAAGAAGTGGGCACAACTTTAAATAATTTCTGAACCACAGTTTTAGACTAGATTGTATAGAGGCACATTGACATTATAAGCTGAGTTTCAGTGTAATGGCATACATGTAATAGTTAAATTGTAGTTTTTCCTGTACATTCCACCATGCATTTGCAAAAAAAAATATACTATTATTTTATAACTCCAATATTCCATCAAAATGTAGTAGTTGTCGCAACAAAAAGTTGGGGACCTGGAGACAATTCATCATGGTTCTAGCTTTGTGGTGGTGGGGCTCATCTTCCCATGTAAAAAAAGACATTCTGTATTATATAATAAACTTTCTGAGTGTTTGTCCGTTGTTAGTAACGTAGAAAACACATCACATGAAAAACTGAAATAAACATATAAATATCTACGTTGGTTAGTAAATGCTGAAGAGTAAGTGAAACAGTTCATGCTATCGGCCGACAGAGGGCAGTCTGTCCACGTGGTAAACACTGTGAACTATGAACCTTGGGTGTAATCTGACTACTATATCATTATGGACAAGTGAAACGCTGCATCATAAATTAGGCTGTATAATACATTTGATAGTCAAACATTTCACTGTCCGGACTGGCTGAGGGGCAGTCCATGACAAATGGTACCGTTTGACACCAGCATGATAACAGATCATCACTATTCAAGCAACATAAAGGCGAGCTGCAGGAAGGTATGGCCACATTGATCAAAATGTCATCCCAGTCAGGCTATCTCCCGAAAAAGTTCTATTCCAATTCCACTGGAGTGAACATGAAGCATCTCGACTCTCTACGCTACCTCAGTCCCCCGGGCTCACATGTACCAACAGTCGGCAGTCTCATTACTCTTTAGACAAACACATTTGGACATATTGAACTCAGACCCAAAACAAGCAGGCTCTACCCCGCCACTTTCCACTCTCGCAGTGCGATGTGTGACGGGAGAGTGTTTGTCGCTCTCTATCCCTGGGTGTCTGTTTGCCTGACACTTGTCTGGCTTGGCCTACTTTCTTCTTGATCTCATCAGTCAATGTGAGGACCTGTGAAGGCCATCTCCCCATCTTAGTTCTGTGAATCTCTGCCAGCTCCGTGCCTGTGTCAGCAGTTAGGGACTGATTCACGCCCACGCAGTCTCCGGTCTTTGCTCCGGGGCCCCACCGGGGCAAAGGCAGGACGTCTCCCACGTACAACAGACAGCCTCATTTGCATACCCATAAATCACTCAGAAAACTGACACCCAGCCACACAACAAGGCATGACACTGCGTCACCAAACTCAGTGTGCCAAATTGCATTGCCGTGTGATATTAGGCTCTCAGCATAAAGAAGCCATTCATGTAACCTCCCGGGTGACGCCGGAGTCAATCAAGCTCGAGCAGTACTTATAGCACATATGGTTCAGATCTGAAATCAACGCCACTTTCACCCCCTCGCAGCATGAATGCGTCTCGTAAGTGTGGAATTCTGGCAATAAACGACCAAAACATATGGCCGATTCAAAGGTTGTTGCACAATCACAGGGCAATGAACTGTTGTTGCGCTTTCTAAAACTTAGCAGGATTTAAGATCTGCAAAATTATACATCTTGTGATTAACGATTCAGCAGCCAAGGTACAGTGAGCACACCAATAATTTGTGCTATAATGACTACTAATGTGGCTCCTGGAAAGACGTACTCTAATGGAGCTCTGCGAAATACCAATAAATGGGGTGCTTTTGAAAATATAAAAGGAGTGTCCCTATAGTCTCTTTCCACATTAATCAGAATTCATTTGCATGGAACACCAGTGGGTTATTTATGTTCAACTTTGTTGTTTATTTATTAGGCAAAGTGCAATTAACGTCATTACATTCTGTCACTCCAAATGTAACAGATGTGTTGCGCATTAAGTTTATAGCAGCAGCTAATTTACAATTACAATCAATTTGCTTTGAAGTTAGGTGATGCTGAGGATTCAGCAGTACAACGTGAATGCATACTTGATGATGCTCACAGGACCAACGAGTGACAACCCGACAGCATTGTGTCTTTCTCGGGGAAACTGACAGGCCTCCCTGTCAACAGTTTTCCCTGTGAACTAGTGTACATACTCTACCATTCGCAATGTCTGCTGACTCCCCTCGGAAAACATTAGGTAGCTTCTTGATGGACACTTGCAGTGTCTTGCCTTTTCTGTTTGTGTGTGTGTGTGTGTGTGTGTGTTGCCCTGAGGTCATGTCTGCCAGTGAAAAGGTAACAAGGGGAATATTCTCCACTGATGAGGACAAATCAAACAGTGTACATGAATGTACCCATCAAATTCGGATGCTTTGCTTCTTTGCTTCAAATAGTTTATTTTTAGGAAATGCAGCTACTGTGGTGTCAGACAATTTTTTGGTCCTGGGGTTGGATTTCTGCAAGAGGAAATTGGAATCCTGACCTCGGTATTTCTGAATTCCTGGCTACAGCGCCGCGCCTCAAAAAGGCATCCCTCACATTTCACATTTCTAACATGAATAGAGGAAGCACAGGTGTATAGAACGACATTTACCAATGGCTGAACTCCATTTAGGAGCTTTACCTTGAGGGGGCAGCCTGCTGTGCTGCCTTGCAATCTCATTGTCATGGTTTAAGAACTGAAAAACTAAATCATTGCTAATGTTCAGACATCTATTGTGTTCTATTGATGAGAAAAAAAAATTCATCGATTCATTCTTCATGCTTCATCCAGATTAACATGGGAGCCGATCCCCAGCTGACTGTGAAGGCACGGTACACCATAGACAGTGACACAAACTCAAATTCAAACATACAAATTAGAGTCATGAATAAATGTAAAAGACATGTTTTTGGACTGTGAGAGAAAAAAGAAAATCCTCATTTGGCCAGGTAGGAGGCATCTCAAAGCAAATTGAATCAGCTTCGCCTCTTGTCCAGGGGACTCCAGCTCAGAAACGATTTGCGATTCAACACAAGATGCAAAACAAACTGAAACCAACTGTCCTGTGCCTGTGCTCCGCTGTGAGAGTCCACAGAGTGGATACAATCTTAGAAAAAGCCCAGAAAAAGCACCTCGTCAATGACAGGATATGACAGATCCATTTCAATTGAGGGCCTGAAGGGAAATTCCAACCAGATACTCTGGAGACTAAAAACAAACTCTGGCTGATAGTCTGGAGAATGTTATGGACTTCACACAAAAGCCCAACATGCTTTTTATAAAATGAAACGTCTTCAGAGTCATACGACAAAGTCCAGTTGATCGGGTTCCATTTGCTTTGAGACAATAAGTGCAAACTGTTCTATTAATATGCCACCATACTGAGAATAGATAGATATTTGGACATTTATGGTCAATGCGTTAATCATTTTCCCAAATGTGCCATTTGTCGACAAATCCTTATTCCTCAGGCTTTAGTTTTATGTGAGGAATGTAGATTATATATATTGGTAAAACTGAAAGCAGTTGCATTTGGTAAATAGTAAGTCAAACGGTGAGCCGTTTCAAATAATACATTTTACTTTCATGAGCATTTCTTCAACAACACCACTTTTACATGTAAATGAAATCAATTTCAGTAATGTATATGTAGTTGCACTCAAACACACATTGTTCAGTGCCCTTTCCAACCCTGCTAATCTGTAATTTGGGTGAACGAGCCCTTTAACCCACCTCAGACTATCAGTAGATGTGGACAAATGAGCCAACAGTGCAACCAATATGCAGTACTTACTGTAACAGTGTCACCACATTTCAACATTTTAGGATAATGTTTCAGAGAACGCAACATTTATTTGTTAGATACTGCCTCACCAACACGTGTGGGGCGGTGGGCAATGAGAAAAACTGAAATCCAGATGGTGCAGTGTATCATTTCAGGAAACTGGTTTCGAACTATGCACATTAGGGGGTACCAAACTTGTTTTCATCCACAGGATACTTACAGCCATGTTGTAGGGGGCCAGCAGAATGTCAGCATAACAACTTTTAAGCACATATTTGTCAACACCTAATATTTTTCCATATTTCAGTGCAAAGAGATACAGTGGCATCATGAGAACCATTATATTCAATTTGACGTCTTTTTATAAATCCCGATCACGCTGAAATTAACAAAGTTAAATTTGATTTTGTTTTTTTTCCCATTTAACAAATCTGCAGTTCACATTCTTGTAAGTACAGTTCCTCTACTTGCAGCCTCCAGCAGGCGTGTTTTTACAAACTCAGCCTCAGTGTGACTTTGATGATGACGCGCTTTCACAAGCAATCAGGTCTTCGTGTGCGCCATGTGTTGTGCTACATGTTCACTATTCTTCCAAAAACAGCCAAATCCCCTGTGCATAAATTAAACAGTAGTAATTACATTCAAAGAAAAACTCCAGTTATTATTTTCTTTTTTCATGTTCACATGTTTAATTCAAGTCATTCCTTGAGCCGGTTTTAGCCGCGGGGCCTTAAGCTTGACACCTCTGATGTGCTTCATAATGCAAATGAAGGGACGTGTGCCAATAATTGTGCATATGTGCAGCTATAAAACAACATGGATCCAATCTGAGAGTGTTTTCATAGTGCTGTATCATTGCGCTGTTTAAAACGTGTCTTTATTTCTTGCCCCTCCAACAATGACATGGAATTTTCCGCTCCTGGATCAACTGTGGAGCCTTTATAAACACAGTTAATCCCGACGGGGCGGGACTAAGAGTGACATCAAAACTATTGGTCCCGTGCATTTTGAAATGACTCCCGGTGATTGTAGTTTGGCCTGGAATGACCTGGAGCCAGCCAGCCAGCCAGCCAGCCGCCCCCCCTCTCCCACCTCCACAGCCCACTGGATCCGGTCCACACTTTTGGGAAGCACAGCGCGGGGCTGCCGCGGCGCCACACCGCTCCCACCGCTCTCCCGCCGCCCGCGGAAATATTTCTGCGCGTCGGCGCACAGACGACGCGCAACTTCCCTTCTTGTTCTCACTGCGCGCACACGCACAAACGCGCACTCGGGGTGGTTTCAGCCTGGAGGGAGAGAGAGAGAGAGAGAGAGAGAGAGAGAGAGAGAGAGAGAGAGAGAGAGAGAGGGGGGGGGTAGGAATTGGAAATACTTCCTCCGGTTTCCCGATCGCGACGGTTCCTCTTCAGTGCGCGCTTCTTCTTCTCCTCCTCCTCCCCCCTCCTTCTCTTTCTCTTCCTCCTCCTCCTCCTCCTCCTCCCTCCTTCGTCCCTGTTTTCTCTCGGTACAACCTGCGGGCTTTCCGACGCGATGACAGTCGGGGCGAGAGCTTGAGCGCATCCCACAGGTGTGTTTGCTGCCAACTGAGACTCGGCTCTTGGAGGCGCACACGCGCGCGCGCACGCACGCACGCACAGACACACACCTGGAAATTAGGCTACCATGTGACTCGGCACCTGGGCGTGGAGAAACTCCAGATAATCTAACCGGAGAGACTCTATTTTTCAGTCGAGGACTTAGCCGTGTCGCTTCTCAACGGGAATAAGCGACAAAGTAGCCCGTTTTCCTACGGAATAGTGCCTTTTCTGAACCTCCCCCCCTTCGTAGGACGCACGGGGCGAATAAAATGTAAACTTGCTTACGGACATATTTTTTTTATTTTTTTTAAATTTTTATTCGACCAAGTGGCTTCGCCAGTGTTTTGGACTGTTTTGTGCAACTACTCTCTTCGCTGTTTTTCCTTCAAGGTGAGTTCCGGGGAAAGCTGACGTCTCCTGTCCAAGCGGGTTTGGGACTCTTTACTTTTGCCATTTTATCCGTGATATCTATTTCAAACCCTGGTATACATGAGCGCAAAGTTTTAATCGGTTATTTTACGCCTTATTGATATAGTACCGGAGCGTAAAGCGTCTCCATGCCTTTGACGCTCCTCCTGTTATTTGTACTTGGAGCGGCGTGTTTTCCCAAACAAGTTCTCGAAATCCCCTCACAATGAAACATTCTTTTGGGAGCAACCTAATGAGAACGAAACGCTCTTGAAGTACCGTGGTTGTTCCTGAACATGTGAGACCCCCCCCCTCCCCATACAGCGGCGTTATTGTACAGGAGTTACGAAATGCATGTTTGTAACGCTTCGTGGTGTTCGAGGCGACTCATGACTGCTCGCAAACTTGTTCCCCTGTTCTCAAGTCAACGGCTGATTGTTTGCAGGGAGGGACGAGGGAAGCCAAGCCCCTCCAGACATGCTCTTGTTTCCTGTTCGCCTTTCTTCCCCGGACCGTGCATTTCATCAGGGTGGAGGGATACAGACAGAGCGTCTGCCCTATCGCCCCGCACGGAGGTGTCTGTCACTGCGCGCAGGCTATTTCAGTGAGAAATGAGCACGTGAACTGTACACTCCCCTCCTCTCCCCACCGTCCCCAACCCTCCCCACCACCCCTCCTCTGGACAGTAGATTGTACATCAACATCAGAGGGGGCAAGAACAGCAGTGAGCAATTCTTTCCTGTTTGTTTTTCTTCCCTCTCTTGCTGCTTCTCTCTTCCTGCCTTGTCTCTCTTGTGGAGAACAAGGAGACAGAAGCACTATTCATGTCCCTGTTGAATCTCCTGTGCCTTGCTGTCAGTCTGTATCTCCCAGTCCCTGGCGCAGCCCTCAACAGACCACTGTACTGTCTTGTTGCCTTTCTAAATCGTCCTTTTATTTGTTTTTGTTGTTGTTGTTGTTGTTGTTGCAACCTCCCCCCTGCCATCCTCTGCCCCTTGTCGGCAGATCTACTGTATGTAGGATGCTCCATCTCCGGGAGGGATTATTCCCACTAAATAACACCATGCAGCCTCGTGGCGGGAATGGATTAGCGGAGGGAAGGGGCACGTGAAGGCAGGAAATACGGCTGATGGTAGTAGAAGTTGAGGCGAGGAGGGGGCTATAGCAGGGGTGGGGTGGGGGGTGGTCAGCCTCCAGTCTCTTGACTACAGCAGGGATTGATGCCATCTGCTCACACGGACACACAACCGATTGAAAACCTGAGCTGCTTCCATGTCCTTCTCCTCTTTCCACCATCTCTCTCTCTTCTTACCCTCTGTCTGCCCCACAATGCTTCATTCAGTGTTTATCGCCTCTGCTATGAATAAATAGAGACACCTTATCTTTGCCGAGGAGAGTGGTGATAAATGTTTTCTCCCGCTCCGTGCAAGGGTGAAGACAACAAGCATCCCACACTTCTTCAGCACAGAAGAACAGAAGGCATTTCTCATTCAGGTCATATTAGTGCTTTGGTATTCTGCGAAACAATCCCAAAAGCCAAATGCAAGCTCGTGCTCTGTAATACACAGTGAAGGGTGCAAACGCCAAACAAAGCCAGCATTTCTATGAGTCCACTCCGCCTCCCTGCCTCTTTTTGGGTAATAGGCCACTCGCTCTGAAAATGAAACTTTGTGATGAGATCCACTCTGTGTATTTTTAGATCCAGTAAAATAGCTTCTGACCAGCTCAGAAATGGAGGCAGTGAAAGTCTGGCCAGCGAGCGCTCAGCCGTTAAACCTCCACATGTTTGGGTGAGCTGAAGTTCATCCTTTACTTTGGAGTCTCACTCAGCTTTCCCAGGTAGTTCAAACCTGTTGTTTCATCTAAGCTCACGTCTCACAGTTGTACAGTGCTTATGAGGGCACACGAATTTGAACTCGTCTGTCGTCTCTTGTTTCCTTTGAGCCGGATTACTGATTTTTGTCATTTTCGTTTTGGAAATGCAACCGTAATCCTCATCGGCAACAAGTAATCACAATACCTCCCGTCTGCTGCATACACACAAAAATCCATCACCAAACAATGTGATACTTGAAGAAATGTGTCCGACGCTAGTTTATTGCAAATGGCTCATTTTAAATGACAAGTTAATCTCCCTCTTTCCAGCCTGTACTAATCATTGAATGTAATCTCCATTAAAATAGCATTGCTGTTTTTGTTAGTTCTACTTTCGTTTTGAAATGGGTTAAGTTAGCGAGTGTTTGACTGACATTTCCAAGTGGATTTTGTCAACTTGGTCATAAATCAGGAGTAGCACACGTGAGAGAGAGAGGGTCATACATTGTACCTTGTTCTTGTTGCTTATCTAAGATACACAGAGATTTCAGGGACATGTTTGCAGCTACAGCAAGGGAGTGTCAGCCTGGCATTAGACAAGTGAAGATTCTGGGGTATATGATTTCCATTGGAGGCAGACTCGTCTATTCATGTCTGGGGATTATCTTGTGATGAACAGTCGTCATGCTGAGGTGGATTTCTTATCTCCGCTGGGTTTTACAGCCGCCACCCTTACCTTTGGACTTCATGGCCTTGTCCTCAACTGTCGCCTCAATGGTTTCTCCTTTCTTCATTTCATCCGGCGCTTACATACCTGTTTGATTTATTTTTTTTTAGCCCTCATACGATAAACCTTTTTCAACCTCACTGCTCAACTCTTCTTCCCTCGACTCAGTCCAATTGGCCCCAGATCCCAAATAAGAAAGCAGATGTATAGCAGACGTACTTGGTGCGACCATTCTAATTCTCGTCATCATTTCTCTAGCAGCGGGCTATGACACAGGCTCTCTGGCAGAAGATGACACATCATTGCACTCCACACCACCAACCAAGTATTTCATACAGCTTTACATTAAGTGCTGTTTGGGCTTTAACCTGGTCTCTCCGCACGCCTCCAAGTCGAGCACTTCAGCCCCAAACATTATGGTCAAGTGTAGCTCAGCGGGGGGGTTCCTTTTTACCTCTAAAACAACCTTGACGCTTAGTGAACCCACACTGTCTTTCATCAAGTACACGACCAGGCACATCATGCATTCCAACCATCTTGACATCATTTCTTCTCCTGCTGTTGCCAAGTCATGTGGGTATTTCCCACTGCTGCCCACACTGCCTGCTCTCTGCCTTCACCTCCTCCCTTTCGCCATTGTGACTTTTCTTTCCTTCACTCGCCTCGCTTTTAGCACGAGTAAGGGAACATGATGCATATTGTAAACATGCTCACACTCCTGGAAGAGCTAAATGATTCACGTGGGGAGGGAGTTGCTTTAATTGCTTAGTTGAGAGGTTGTGGGCAGGATGTTCCGCATAACTGAGACATCCAGTATCTTGAAAGACAGAGAGAAGGCAGAGAGGGAGAAAGCTGGTGGGATACGAGGTTTACAGAGGTAGGCGGCTACTTTAAAAATGGTAGCCCCAAGGAAATCATGATCTCTTCTGCTGTTCAAAGAGCATTTTGGGAACAACTGTAGTGCTGACTGTCAGCAGTGTTGACATTGCTCAGGTGAGAAATCCAGAGATGGCTACAGAATACAGATATTTACCTCAGTCACTATTTCCTCTCACTTGCCTCTCGACTGCATTTGAGCTGGTGGGTTGAAGCAGAAACGTTGTACTGGAAACACATCTCCATTGCAAACATTTACAAACCGTGGATACATTAGATTTTTTTTTTTTTTGAGTGAAGTTATTCAGATTCTCGTTGCACATCAGCTGTGTTGGCTGCTGTTATTATTATGACTTAAACTATGAGGACAATCCAGCGATGGACTACAGATTAGATTGTTGGCTGGATCAATGTGACGACGGACCTTCCCCTGGAAAGCCATTGTTTGTGTAACAATGACAAGACGTTTCAAGCATATGAAGTTATGCAGGTGTTTCAAGGAATGCAGTTGTTTTTTTTTGTTTGCCTGCTATAATCACATGTATCATTGTGTTTTTAACTATATAAATAACTTTTTCTTCTATAGTCTCATTTTTAACGAAGTGGTCTTGGTGCCTAAAGTCAAGCAAGCAGCCATTTTTGTTTCCAGTTTTGTTAATTTCTTGTACATTGGTGCCTGGCAGAAGTACAGATATGAAAGGTATTTTCTGTTCTGGTATGTTGAACATTTTGTAAGGGAGCATGTGTTCTATATGGTTCATATCTACATTATTAAAATGTATTATGTCAATGTCATTTTTTTTTCTTGAGATTTGGTTGCATGGCGTCACAGAGGAATTTGACATCTCCTCATAACAATAGAGATGCCTTGTAGCCCTGGTACATAGTCTGGCAAAAATACACAACAAACCTCAGGTATGATTCCTAACACCATAGAAGAAAGTATCCGAAAACTCATCGGCAAACATGAGGCTGAGGGATCACCTTGATTTATTGTCCTGGGAAATCTTCGTCAGATGTTTTCTTCTCAAGGTGTGTATTGGCAGCAGAGAAGAGTGCCGCAAATTAATTTATTTTTTTGCTTTGGTAATTGAGTCTGGCACATTTTGCTATCAAAATGCTATCCGTTTAAACACTTCAGAGAGAAGTCTGTCGTGCCTGCTTCAATCGCAGTAACGTGATTGGTGATGTTTAGTCCACCGCCCTTACTTTATGATGAAAAGACGACTCAGATCTCTCAGACTCTGACATATTGAAGATGAGTCAAAGCTTCATTTCTGTGCAAATTGAGGGTGCCTGTGCAGGATTTGGCAGCTTGCTGATATATCTTTCTCAGAGAGCTGTGGTTTGAAATGGACTTGGGCGTACAGTAACCACAGAATGATGGAAACCGTGTCGAGCTACTTATTTCACCTGTAATGCAGTTTCACACCACCTTTTGTTCTTGACTGAGAGTTGCTCTGTGTTGAGTGCCATTTAATTCTTGCTAAGGCACCTGTGTGTGCAGTTCATTTTTATCTTTGCGAGTCATTTCACTATTAATCCTCAAACTGACCAATTTACTCACGCCAAGATCATTTTTAATTATCACCTCTGCTTTACAGCTAATGTGATGTCCAGCTGGTTTATGTTAATGTGGTAGTTTCTGTCGAGTATTGGCCCTGTTCATTTAACATTTTTTGCATGTACTCCGGGCTATTAATTATGAAAGACTGAATGTGTGGCTCAGCCAGAATTGTTGGGTGACAGATGCATTAAGGGTCAGTCCACTGGCAGCAGCTGGAGATGAAGGTCAGCCCAACCTGGGTGAGCAAAGGGAGAAGCTAAAGTGGCAGACAAAGGAAGACAAAGAGGGATGGTCTGTCTAACTGTAACTTTGTTGAGGAAATGAATGGTCATCATCGCTCGAGGAAGTAACTCACTTCAGAACGAATATTCAACTTTTGCAGAGACCTGTGCAACCTTATTTTAAAATGACCACACTTTAATATAATTTATTATGCTACCAGCAGACAGAAGCTCTTGGTTATCACGAAAAATGAATACTGCAAGCAAATATCAAATATTCATCCATTCATCTTCTATACCGCTTATCCCGTGCAGGGTCGTGAAGCATTGGAGCCAATCCCAGCTTACTATGCGCAAGGGCAGGATGTACCCTGGACAGGTCGCCAGACTGTCACATCTGTAATATCAAATATTATTGACGCTTATTCAAAATGTTTTTTGTATTTTTGTACCTTTGTATTGCAAAGTTTCCTTGGGCTGTTTTGAAAGGTGCTAACAAAATGTATTGTTATTGTTATCAATATTCATATTCATAATTTTTATTTGAGTTTGGGTGTTTTGCATTATTTTAAACACCAGTTGTTTAAATAAAAAACAAAAAAACACAACTGAAATGTGAAAACATAAATATGAAGTGTGTTTGCATGAGCTCCAAAATAGCAATGCCAATAATGTATCTTGAGAAACCATATGCTGTCCTTATTAACTGTGGCATATGCCGAAGTCTGCTGGCACCTGGAAGTGGACATGGGGGTGGCAGCACTGCTGGAGGTTGGGTGTCTGTCTCTCAGTTGTCTGTTTTTTTCCAAATTTAAAACCGGGCATGTTTTAATGGTGCAAAGATGAGATTTGGCAGATACCTGTGCTTGTTAGTAGCACCTCTCTGCCATTCTTTAACATGTGTCTTAAAAACATGAATGTGATTCATGTAGCTGTATTTAAAAAAGTTGCTTATTTCGATTAACATTAATGTAATAGAGGAAGACTTCATGTGTCTAGTCTGTACATCTCCAATGCATTCAGACCAAACTGCACAACTTTTATTATAAAGCTGGATTATATAATGTGTAGGCAAGGTTATCCTTCTTTATTACATCTTATGATGAAATTATATTTTTAAAATTATTCTTTTTTTGTCAGAAGCGTGTCCTTGTCTCTGTTAAATGAGGTGGGCACTGTGGCCTTTCAGTAGCCTATGATGCAAGAGGGACCTATTAAAATCTGTTCATACAGGGATTGTTAAAGTTACTGTGAATCTAGTTAAATGCCACCGGCTCTGTTGCTTCTCATCTGTAAACTGACAGACCGTTGTAACTTTGGGAGCAGTCTCAGCAGCTGTAATAATCCTGCCAAATATATTGCTTTAACCTTACAGACTGACATTTTCCTAGTTGTCAATGGTCACTGAAATATGGGACTGCTAATCTGAGGTTTATCTTTGCTTAGGTAACTCTACATATTTCAAGAGATGATTTGTTTCCCCCTTCATCTATATGAGAATTAGCGATCCAGTTCAGAAATGGAATGATTCAGTCGGGAAATGCACAAAAACAAATAAAATTCACAGAAACTGTTTATACATTCTATTTCTAGAGCTGAGATTTTTGCTGAGTTTTTTTGGATGCTTTTGTTGTTGTTGTTGTTGTTGTTGTTGTTGTTATGCAGATCTATGGAAGGCATCTGTGTGAGTCAGGTCTTTACCTTGCCATTGACCTTGTGGAGTTGGACCAATGTGATGGAATAAGAGCAGACTCGTATGAGTGTGCACAACTCATGTTTGGTAATGATATACAGGAACCTGTGCTTCAGCAGCTAACCATGACCCATGTGCGGGAATAATGTAGAGCGACCCGCTGCTTTTGTGTTTGTAGCTTCCTCTTAGCAGTGGCATTCCTGAATGTACTTTCTTGTTCTCTTCATCAGCAGTCTCTTTATCTTTCCTCCTTTTCTCCGTAACTTTTCTTTCCGGTTGAAGTTCTTTCTTTTCTTTTTTTTTTTTTGCTACTCTGTTCTTTGTCTTTCCACACTCGGTGTGTCTGTATTCTACGTGGATATTAATCCTGGTGCTTCAAACTCGCTCGGGGCTCGGAGCTGTCTTCTGAAATGCAGATCTGTGGAAGTGTCATCATAGCTCTATGTCTTGGGTGTCTGCGCTTGCCCCCCAGCCTCACTCTCCTATTCACGCAGTCGTGATGACATGCATTATTCCTCACTGACTCATCTGGGCAGCCTCAAAGCTACTCAGTTTTGTTTCCCTTCTCGACTTTTTCAGCCAAAAAGAGAGTGGTGAGATAATTTATGCTGGTGTCTGCAAATCACGTCGACATTGTTTCTCCTTTTCTCTACCTTTTTCCCCACTGTGGTGGAATTTGTATATGGTGACTCACGCATGTGATGGTCACGCAGATAACTTCTTCTTACATGGTTTATTTCGGTCCGGTGCTTCCCAGTGTTCCTCTTTTGACAGATCGGTGTTTACAGTTGCTTTTTAGCCTCTAACTAAAGCAAATGACAGGCCTACAAGAAATGACATCAGAGTCGCAGCCACATGCCCTTGTAAGAATGCCTAAATATTTACTAGCCCTCATAACACATGCTCGCTTACCACTTGTGCTCCGATTTGTTCAGCCTGAAAGTTTTAAAACTCAGCCCTGTGGTTACTTCCTTCTCCCAAGTATGGCTTTTCTACGTCCTGTCTAAGCCAATCCCACGTCACGTCCCTCAATAGAAGTTGGCTTTTTAATTACAGTCATTAGCCCGAGTAGATCTGCTGCTTGGGTTACAGAACCTTATTACCAAGACCTTGTCTCTTTCCTCTCCACACAGCAAACCGTCTAATGCTGCTCTCCAGTGCGTTCTCTGAAAACAAGCTGCAGTTACACTGTTTACAGAAAACATGCTGCCAAATTGGATCCCCAAATCACACGAGTCTCACCAGGAGACATTTCCCCCCTTCTACTCTCATCCTCTGTCAATTGGAAATAGAGGAGAAATGTGCAGTGTTCCAATAACAGATTGAAGCAAAGTGGGGTGTAAGCGGTCTGCTGTAGTTTGTTCACTGGTGGATGGATTCTGGCTGGTGGTATGACCAGGACAGAGCATCCCACCGCTGCAGATTTTCATTAGGATCTCTTTAAGCAAACCTGTTGAGATCAGCCATACACTCATTCTTTCCTCTGTCCTTTAGTGGTTGTGGTTTTTATTTTTATTTTTTGTAAACCAGTTTCTGTTCTGTTTCATCACAACTCCCTGTTTTTAGTCTGCCTTCAGGATGTCATGACAAATTCCTATGTGCCTGTTGTTTAATTAGTAATACAGAGTCAGCCTCCTCTTTGGGTAATGGAAACAGCTAAATCACATCTCGGTCCCACTGGAGTCCTATGTGTCTCTCCACTTTCCAACTTGAAAACAAAACAGTATCTCCCCTGAGCAGCAGACAAAAGCTACACATCTGTTTCTCACATATGTTGTGAACAAAACAAGTTTCAGTCATTAAAACCCAACGAGATTATTGAATATGGTATGATTCTAAGTACCATGTCCCTTGCTTTAATGTTGAAAATCTGATTGGATTGGATTTTAGTGAGTGGAACTTTGATTTATTTCAGCAGCACTATTGACCACATGTTTAAGCTTTAAAGGGTTTGCTGGTACATGGGCGTGAAGTCAAAACTGTGAGAGCATTTATCAGGAGGATAAGAGAAGCATGTGATGCATACTATGTCCTAATTGTGTAAAGTTGTGGTATCAACACATCACATGTCAGCAGACTTTTTTTTCTTCTTCCCCTTGACAACTGAAGTTAAGCTCTAAAACCAGATGATTACGTTAAAAAAAACAAAACTGTTTTGTCCAGTTTCTTCATGCAGCAAATCACTCATGAGGAAGTGTTGAACGGCAGCACACTACAGCCCTACGTTTGTGTAGCAGTACACACCTTATGATGGCTCGTGTTTATGGTAATAATAGAACACAAGTAAAGCTCAACTCTGTATCTCACTGCATTATTAGCAGCAGCAGACCACCCGTGCAGCCCAGACAAATAAAAATCCCATTTCCTTCTTTTCCATTGGTGGTATTAAGAGCTGAGGATTGTGCTGGTGCCTGAGTGCCAATGAAAAAGCCACTCTGTGTGTGAGCAGTTAAAGCCCTCTCAGCGCAGCAAGGGTGAGGCCTTCCTTCTGTATGCATCACCCCAGTGAGCGAGATCGATTCACTGTTTGCTCTGTCTTGTCTAAGTGTGAGCTCACATTGGCTGCTCTGCCCACAGAAAATAATTCGGACTTTGACCGGGGAAAGCCTGCCTCACCTTCCATGGCGCTTATGTACACCACACACAATTGTATACATGTACAGTGTGTCCGCATGCAGTTTGTCTCACAGCCTAAGGGAGATGGTCAGCCGAGGAGTAAATCCATGAATTCCTCATAACACAATCTGTTGGCTGATCAATAATTCAATTCTATCTCTGAGCAAGCATGTCTGGATCCAATCTCACCTGCACCTCCCTTGGCCTGTTCCTAACAAGGTGGGTGTTGTGTCCTTGAGCTGAGCTCGGCTTATGTCTGTGTGCTTCCCTGTGTCCTTGTGTGTCTGTCGATTACTTAGCTTCAGTTAGTTCTCAGACTGCGGTTATTCTAGTTCATCGTTGTGTATCCACTTCCCCTGTGCATGTGTGTGCACGCATGAGAGCCCTTAGCCAGTGTGGATTACAGAGCGCTCATTATTTCTACTGTGTACATCACTTGTGTCTTTGTGGCCACAGCTGTGTGTGAATGCAGAAGTGTCCGTCTACAGTTGGCAAAGTTGATGTTTGTGTGTAGATGTGAGCCTGAGCTTCTGCATGATCTCCCTCCAGGCAGCTGGAGGAATCAAAGGCATGGATCTCATTAAAAGGTATAGCGCCTGTGGAGAGGTCAGTGGCTAAGTTCTCTGATTACTGGGCTCCGGCGGGCTGCCTGGGTGCTGTTTGGTGACAGTGTGGGTGGGTTGGTGAGAGGGAGGGCTTGGGGTGGAGGGCTACTCTCATCGGCATTCCTCTCATCCCGCTCCAGTCTACACCTGGTGGATGCTGTGCCCAACAGCCTTTCTCATCACGAGCGTCAGCCTCATCCAACGGGGTCAAGGACGACACCCAGGAGCATATATTTACCCCGAGCTCAAGTTGCCTGGCCTCCTGCTGCTCCCCCTCTTTTCTCGCTCTGGCTAATGGGTTGCCTACTTCCAGTTCTGTTTTTATCCCTCTTTGTGTTTATCCCTCTTTGAGTGTTTTATCAAAGGCCACATTCAGTTTCCATCCCAGCGACAGCCTCTCACGTTGCATATCAAGCTGCACCAGTAGTCTGACGAGTAGCTTTCTGGGTCGTTAGTAACTCGTTCCAGGGCCCGGACTCCTATCAAAGCCAGGGACCATGAGATGACTTTCAACCAAGGGCAAAGTATAAGGTAGCTGTGAGTTAGACAGAAGGGGATGTGTCTGAAGGTTGCCTGACTTTGGACAGTTTCTCCCTTTCTTCTGAGTGGTCGTTGTCTTTACTCCCGCTGTCTCATTCCCCTGTGTGCCTCTCAGTTTAATTCCCTTCCAGATAAAACAACGCCAGTAAACTTCCTCTTTGTTTCTCCCTCTCCTTTTCTTGCTGATAACCACGCTATCTAAAAGTAGGCCCTGGCAGCACTCCCTGTCTATTCACTTCCCCCACTCCATCCCCTCACCTCCCTTTCCTCTTCCCTAGTATGGTTGTATTGTATGTAATCAGTAGATGGGGTGGAGGGGGGTGAAGGGTGGGTTTTTTTTTTCTTAACATTTTTTTCCTTTTCTTTTCTGGGCCGCCAGAGAAGGTGGTAGGAGCGATTGCGGACGGAGGGGACTGTCGCGTATCTGCTGACTGTCACTTCCATTAAGTGTGTTGTCCTCAGCCACCTCCCCTATATGCCCAGATCCAGCTCTCAGTAAGCCCCTTTGTTCGGTGTCCAGCCTTTTTAATCCACACACCCTTCAACCCTAAACTTTCTCTTCACAAGGGTTTAGATCATTTTTAGGTGTATTTTTTTTTGTTACTCTACACAGTTTTATCAGAGTTGAGGGGTTTTGTAAACATATATATTTGTTGGTCAGGTTTTTGCAACAGATTTCTCTGCCTTGGAGTAGAGCGGCGGAATTACAGTAATCCACACTTGGTGGTGGAGCTCCCACCACCTCTCTTTTTCCCAGTCTCTGTCCTTCTCAGGCTCAATCAATTAATAAAACTTGACATTTGTTGGAGAAAACAAATAAAAGTGCTTGTCTGGGGGATTATCTCATATGAAAACTGCTGTCACATTTTTCTGTTTGTTTACATATCAATGGACATCCTGATCCCCGGACAGCAGCTCGCTGCCAAAAAATGGCGGCCTCAAAGGAATCTGGTTTAACGCTGTGCAAGTGCATTTTCTAAAGGGCAACACCGCGTCTCTGGATGTCGATGTCTGTTTAGCAAAATAATCAGTGTTTTAATTAACAAAAGTCAGTTTAGAATATCAATTATGGTTTTCCTTTATCTGTAGTCATGTCACACCAGGAAACAATTAGCATTGATTGTGAGTTTATATTGTCTCTTGCTGGTGATAATTAGTTACTTTTTCTTTTATAAAAAAAATATTTATTCATAAATAGCTTCCAATCCTGCCCTCTGCTCTCAATTGTGATTTCCTGTATTACTTTTTCTTTTCCAATACTAATGAGTGGTCCTAATCTCTTGCATTCCTAATTAGAAAAAAAAAAGTTTGTGAGAGTCCATTAATCAGTCCTGAATGTGTTCTGTTTAAAAAAAGAAGGCTGTGTTATTTTTTGGAGTGCCTCAGGGGCCCGATCAGATTTTCTCCTCAGCCTCATCCCAGTCCAGACACGCTCCTCACCCTGGTATGACAAACATCTCCATGATGTTCGTTCAAACTAAAGCTGAGCCTCGACGGCACAATCACCTTCACGCACACGCACTTGTTTCACTCGCACATTCACTGTATAACTTCCCCGGCTTTCCATTTATCTTTCCTTCCTTGTCAAACATCCCCACATTAACACTCTTCCCCAGCTGTCCCGCTCCGTCTGAGAATACCATGCTCTGGGGTTCCTCTTCTTCCCTGGCTCGGGTAATGACATGGTTGTGGCCCTCACTGCGGTCGCTGTGAAACAACAGATCTGCTTTACAACCGCACTGTCTGTTTGTGTGGTGTGATGGAGTGTGTCTTCTCATCTGGAGGTATGCCATCAGCTCACAGTAACACTGTCATCACCGTTTGCCTTCCATAGCAAACAAAAAAATAACAAAACACTCTGCTTTCACCTCATTTCTTTTCCATTTTGTGAGTTGTTTCTTTGTTGTTGGGTTCTTCCCTGGGTTTGAAAATAATTTGTCAAGCTTGACGGTAACAAAGATATGACCAGTTACTGCAGAGTAGTTTGCATTTATCGGTTGTCCTGTCCAGAGTAGGTAAAGGGTGTGGTGGAACCAATTATAGCAATGGGTTTTGTGTGCAGTAAGTGTAGCGTGGTAGTAGCGTATGTGATGGGTTTTTAATGGGACTCACTCACAGTCACAGATGTAAAAGCTTGTTGTTTTTTGGGTGATTGCAATGGTCAGTGTGTGATAGGTGAGCCAGGAGAGCAAAGTCTACTTCCATCTGTGACTGATTGTTGGGATCAAGCAGTGCTAAAAGTCAGATGGCTTCTCACTAGTGTTTTTTTAAATCACTTGTTTGTTCCAATGACTTATAATTGAAACGAGTTATATTGCCAAGAATTTTTGGAAAACCAATAACAGAATGAAAGGCCTGTGCTGTGGGGGTTAAGTGCCTGTGCCTCCATCTGTTAGTAATGTTGCTCATAAGATTTGTTTGGTAGTTAGATCCATGCTGTAAGTGGAAAAGGAGATTTAAGTAACCTGAGCTTATATTTCCAACACTCATAATTGATGCACTAATTGTGTGCTTATTCATAGTGGGAGCTGAAAGCAGAAACTCATTCCATACAAAGAAGTCTCCGGATGTTATCTTTTAAGTAATGAAAGTGTCCCCTTTCCTCTGTCTTTACAGCCACTGTGCTATCCCGCATCTGGCTTGTCGCTGTACGGTAAATGATCTGGCTGTGGCCATTAGCTAGATCTTTGTCTGTTCATACTGCTGGTGCTTCCTGATAGTTAATGTGTTTTCTGCTTATTAACCGTACTGTCATATACTCTTTTGTAAAGATGCACATTAATCTAAATGTATGCCGGTACATTGAAATTCTTTCCAGCAGCACACAGTAAGCCACAAGAGGCTTGATGATCTAAGAAATGAATGAGAGAATGCCAGTTCACTAGTTTTTGCTTAGCTCAGTGCAGACTATCGAAGAGGTGATTTGTATTCCTGCTGCCTGGCAGTCCCTGGCACTGTTTGCAGTAGCCAATCTGGACAGGAGGGTTGTTATCAGAAGGCTTGAATGAAACACCTGCCCAGCACTCTTCACCGTGGTTCTGCTCAAGTCTTTCCACGCCTTTGAAAATGTCGTGTTCTGCCCGTTGTGTCGGGAACACTGCTTGCTAATGGCTCCTGGCTCTGATCCAACCTTATCCCACAGTCTGAACCTGGCTTTGGTTGCATCAGGCCTCTCTCACTACTAGGAGACTTGCCTGGATCATACCAGCCAGCAACCAAGGTTCTGCTGGGGAAACAACTTTCCACTGTGGTTGAGGCATTTGGACGATAAGCCCCAGCCCAAACACTTCTCCGAGTGGAGGTAGCCAGCACCTACCACTCCTAACATGCTGATATTTAGCAACGAGAGTTTCAGGAAGGCCCTCTTGGTGAGCCACCTTAGATTTTTCACTTCACAAACTAGCCTGGTCCCATTGAATTGACTTTTTCTACTGTTTTGGCTCTGCCCTCTCCCTGCCCTTGACACTTGGAACTGCTATTGAAATTGAGTGCACGTACAGACTTGTCAGCTTCATGTAGCCACGAGCAGCTAGCCCAAGTACATCACCCTTATCTGTGATGTCATTTGCTTCCTCCCCGTCCATGCTTCTCTGAGCTGGGTCATAAGCCACCCTCCCCCCTCCCCTCAACCTGTCTGTTTGGTTGTAATGCAGCCTAAGCTTTGTGTTGAAAAGGGCATTAGCCTATATTTCTGACCACATTCACTTTGTCATTCAAACTAGGGGATGGCTACACCACATGGGTGATTAGTCACCTTTGTGTGTATGTGTGGCTTTTGAATGACTGTAAGAGTGGAGGCTGAATAGTGTATGTGAGCTGCGATAGGCTTGATTACAAGGAGCTGAGGCCGACAGCCTAAATGAAGATGAAACACAGGTGCTCACATCAATTTACGTCTTGTGCCCCTGTACGTGTATGTGTGCATGGATGTGTGATTCTGTGTGTTTATAATCTAATAGCTCTACCCGACCCCGACATACAATCACAATGCAATATCATGCCCGACTTTGACTCGCCTAGCGGGCCTTCCATCAGCAGTTTGGAGTGCAGCTCTCATGCTTGTAGGCTGCTTTAATGATAGCTCTCCACAAAAAAAACAAAAAAGCCCAGCTGTTTGCTCACAAAGTAGGAGCATGAAAAGTGGAGAGGAGGAAGAGATGGAGGATGAAAGCCTCACCAGCCTTCTATTGTGGAGATGCACTCATACAATTCATGAAGCAGACCTAACAAAATCAAGAACACGTGCGCCATGAAAGATTAATTGGGAGCTGTTATTTCTAACTCTCATCACCTGCAGTGGAAAAGGTAGGGAATAGAGAAAGAGGCACGTTACATGGTGTTGGTGAGGATAATAAGGCGCCGAGGGAAAGGCGTTTTTCTCCCCTTGGCCGTTAGCTGACAAAAAGTTTCCGAAACCAAACACTCCAAAGTTATAAACTGAACCTGAAATGCTGTTGTTTTGTGTTCACCTGGTCTAGTTAGTAGGGTGACGGCTCATCAGCCGGCACTGATTACATTGTGGACATGGTTAAACAGCCCATTTAGAGGTTGTGTGCACGTGCGTAAGCATGCACACAACGGAGCGAGTGTGTGGCATTGTGTGTGGTACACCACTGTCCAGACACATCTGCCTGGCTTTAATTAGTTTTGGCTGGCACGGGGACCGACCGGTCTCTCTGGTGTTTAATAACTGCCGAGACAGTGTGCATTTATCAAGGTCTGAACACAGCTGAAGGATCGTGCATTAATTTGGCCAAAATCACTTAAAAGTGATTATGCTCTTTTTGTTTTCTGTAGCAGCTTGCCAAAGGATCTCCTGCATGCTGAGGCATGTTGAAACAGACTGTCTCTCCTGTGCATATCTCTGCTCTTTTTCACTCTCTTATTTATTTTCACCTCGGTCTCCTTTCACTTTTATGTTAGTCAATGTATTACAATAATTTGTCTGACCCACATTTACAGCCTTTTGAGGGTTTCAGCCGGGTTCTCGCACTTGTTCTTGCCTTCTCTTCAGTGTTTTTCATCAGAGCCATCGTAGTGAGAACTATCCCAGCCAGAGAGAGATTGAGGGCATGTTTCCTTGTCTCCTCAATCAGAATCAGTAAGTAGTCCTAGGGAGGAAAGCAGGCTCACTCTCCTGTCTTTCGCTCCCCTAACTGCAGTGGTTTCTAATCAGGGCAGGAGATTTTTGCTGATGAACCAATATGAGCTGACAGACACCCTCTCTTCCCTTAACCCATCCTCTCCCTCTTCTTCCCCCTATATCCCTTCGCATCTGTGAATGTTACCTGACAAGACTCATTTGTCAACTCCCCGCCCAGCTCTTTTCTTTCCGTCAACTTGCCCAAGCCACCTGATCCCTCCCTCCTGATGTTCCGCCAGCGCGCGCGTGTGTGTGTGTGTGTGTGTGTGTGTGTGTGTGTGTGTGTGTGTGTGTGTGTGTGTGTGTGTGTGTGTGTGTGTGTGTGTGTGTGTGTGTGTGTGTGTGTGTGTGTGTGTGTGTGTGTGTGTGTGTGTGTGTGTGTGTGTGTGTGTGTGTGTGTGTCACAAACCCAACTGAGCAGAACCAGGGTGCACACAGGTGCAGCTCCTTTTGCTGCCCGGGGGATGGCTGTCAAACTCTCTTTATTTTGGCCCTTTTCACTTGTGTCATCCCCATTGTTGCTTTCTGCATCCTACTCCAGTCCTACCTTGGTCTAGCTAAGCAGCACTCTTTCCGGACAAGGTGGTCCCATGAGGCACAGCACTCTTGGGGAGCATCCTATGGCTGTTGCTCCAGCTGTTGCTCCTCATCAGCCTTCAAATGCTGAGCTTTGATATTGTATTTATATTGTTTTTGTTATTATCTCTGACTTGGTACAAGGACAAGTTCCCCATAAGGGATAATAAAGAGTTCTACAACTACTGTAATATATTTCATGCCAGAAGGGCCTAAAAAATATGGAGAGGAATTCAAAGCAGCAGGAGCAGCAGCTAACGTTGCCCCCAAGCTCCTCAAGCAAGTTCAATGAATGCAAATTGACTTTTTTTTTTTTTTAAATAAAGCTGAGTTCCCCAGCTGTAATAGTCTGTATTCCTAGCACAATACTGCACAGCCCCATATCGCCTCATTCAGTTCAGTCCTTTTTGGGTGGGATTGGCAGTCTGATTCCTCAGTCTGTCAGCTCACGAGGGGAGCTTGCTTTGATCCAGGGCAGACTTGACCAGATTAAATAGAGCGGGTCCAGGCCGCGTGGACGGGTGGCTCTCAGCCATCTTCTCATTTGTGTTTCTCATTGTCGCTTGCAGCTCCCCTCCATTTTTGTTCTCTCCCCTTCCCTTTTGTTTGCCTCACGCTTGTGCTCAGTATCTGGCCAACGATTGATAAGACCCAATCCCTGACAATGCCTGGCACGCTGCACAGGATCAGTGGCAATAGCGCTCAAGCATTGTGGCGAGTGTGTGTCTGTTCAGGCTTCAGGATGGAGATGGGATGCAACTCACGTCATTGTTTATCTACCTTTCCACTTCCAGATGGGGCTCGGTAAAAAGAATGTGCTTCTTGAGACACTCTTTCCCTCATTTCTTTTCTCCATCTCTTTTTGCATCTCTCCTTCAGCTGGCTCCAGTGTATGGACTTGTATTCGGGTCCAGAACATGCAGCATGAGGTGAGGAAGAAATGGTCTTGATAGAGCCTGAAAGGCTGACTGATTCTTGACAGGAAGCCCTCAAAAGTCAGGCGGTATTCCCTGTGAGTGGAATGACTTGGTGTGAGAACATATGTGAAATGAGAAATCGAGAGATCAAAGCCCTTTATGCATTTATGAATTTGAATCACCACACATTAGTACACTCCTATGTCAACACCTTTAAAAAAAACTTGACATTTGTCGTCCCCCCCCCCCGAGGTCATTGAATCATAAAAATCTTGTCTCGGGCAAACAATTGAGTCGGCTGGCCTCAGTCGTCTTGGTCTCCTCGATTGATGGATGGTCAATTCCACCAGCGGGAGATAATCACAGTGTGTCAGCCTCCACCGATGCAGACTCTTATCTGTGTCTGCCCACAGCCAGCATGCCACAAATGACCACAGGGACATGCATTTCTCTTTATTGTTCCAAAGCCGTGAGGGAGAGAGTATACGTGCTGAACTTTGCTTTTGCAGACTCGCGTGACAGCATCCTCCTCTGGATGAGCACATCCACTTGGAGTGCGCCGTCACCACAGGGTACTTCGACAAACCTCACCACAGTTTTTGGACGGTGACTGCATTCATGATAAGTCAAAACATTTAAATGTCCTTTATTTTTTGAACTTTTTTTCTTTTCTTTCATTTTGAATTATGCGCTGTCTATGAGCTGTCTATGAGCCTTTTCTGTCCGAGTCCTTAGTCGGGAAGTCTTTCACTCTAATACATCAATAGTATTAGGTCAGAATCTGGCACTGTCCCATGGTATTGTCCCAGGTGCTTTTAAAGAAGTCTTTCACTTAAAGTCTCCCTGCCTTCATTATCAAGGAGGATCAAATAAGATTATGTCTCCAGAGTGTTTATTGCAACAATAGACTTGGATGAAAGTCTTGTTTTCTTGCATCCGCTGTGCTGCCCATAGGTCTTTTGAGGGGTTATTTTTCCCCGAGTGAGCTGCGCTAATTGTGGTCTAATGGCGGGCTGTTATAGCGTAGAGTGGTAAAAAGCAGGCGGTTGGTGAGGCTTGCTGCCTGTCCTGATTACACTGTCTAGTTAATGCACCCTCCTCAGATACAAATGGAGGGTGGTTATTGCATCAGGAAAGACAGTCAGCCTGTCAAAATCGCCCTCTCTAACGGACTAGAGAGAGAGAGAGAGATAAAGAGAGATGGAAAAGAGTGAGAATATATTCTGGAGAGCCAATTTCACTGAGGGGATAGAAGCGTGGTAGTGCAATTATGAAATATAGCTTTCTGTTTCAATAATGACCTTTTCTCCACAGGCTATATATAGGCCACTGTAAATGATTTACAGAATATCCCATGGAATCCTATAGATGATGACCTATAGATTTCTATGAAGAGCAACGGCAGTTTCCGGTGAAAGATTATGTCTTGCTGGCACAATGGTGAGCAACAATGTTAGTCACTTTCAGTTTCCTGTACTTGGTATGGCTGTGCATGGGTGTACAGGGCTTGACATTAAGGATTCTGAGCACTTACCCTTTGGGCATGTGCTCAAAAAACTTTTTACTTGCCCGGACAAATTTTGACTTGCTCGGATTTTAATAGAAATGTATAAGCTTGGGTAATGTATGAATTCGACAAACATAACTTTTTACATAAAAACACTTGTAGTTTCGTTAATAATCAAGATGTCTCAATGAAACTCAGGGAAGGTGTGTCTCTTCATACTCCTCAATCTGAAGGAATAATAATATATACTTTAAGTTTGTTCTTCATAGCTAAAAGCCGAGAGTGGCATTAACTCCCACAGACTTCAATAAGGCTTTTTGCTGTTAGTCTGAAATAAATTTGATACAGTATTAAGATTGGAGCTGTCACACCATACTACCATACTACTTCATACTGCCACACCTTATTTATTGTATTAGTCACTTTTTATCCATATGCATTTTTTTTTTATAACATTCTAAATGTCTGGCATGTATTTTATTATATTGGTCAATAACAAATCAATCTTGTCCCTGTTCCTCCTCTTCCTCTTCCTGCTCAGTCAACTTTTTTTGGAACCATAAAAAGTTATGAAACTTCGGGATTAGAAAGTCAAAATAATCAAAAATATGTCATTTTAGTTGAAGTTGTTTTTATGTGAATTCGAGTGAGTTTTTAATACGTTCGGGTGACGAACGATAGAAGAAAAAAAAACAGGTCACAAACTGAAGAGCACCTTTCTGACCCATTAATATATGAAACTGACTCTCGTTGAATGCCGAGCTGCTATAAACCAGAGATGTTTGAAGTAAAAACATACAGTCACCTGAAATATTTATGCTGAATCACTTAACAGCAGCAGTTACACATGCACATGCAACTTAACATGTTTACAAGCCTATAAGCAAATGTCTGCTAAGTCATTGCCTGTTTTGGAGTGTTTGTACAAAGTGCTATCTTATACAGTTGTCATGATATTATGCAATATATCCAATGTATTTCTTATGCTTTTGCATTTACTCAGACATAAACTTTGAGATAGTGCAGTATCTCTTAAAATGTGTATGTTATACCATTGTGTCTGGTTTGTCCAAGAATACAAGTATCTCCTCTGTGGACAAATCACTTACAGTAGTGCTCCATTCTTTACTACCATGTTCGCTGTGATACATAAATCTTTTGCCACTGCATATAAAAACCAGTAATTGGGCTGTGATGTGGAACACTTCACAATTTTTGGTCTGAGTTAAAGCTAAAAAGTCTAAATTTTGCAGATTATTTTCTAAATTAAGGTCCAAAATTGTCAAATATGTATAGAACTGCACAAAACCTTTATGCAAGAATGACAGGAGGGATAGTTTGTTTTGAAATACTTGACACAATGCAATGTGGATGAACAGAAAAGAAATCAGTATTTTGTGTGACTACTCTGCACCAAGAACAGCATTACTTATTTCAGTGAACTTGCAGATAACTTTTGAGGGGATGCCACATGGATGTAGCACAGACCTTCTGTAGATTTAATTCAGACTCAAATTCTCCTGTGTAAACACAATTCAACACAATATCCATGATGTTGAGATCAGCATACCATGACTTTTAGGACCCTAATCCACCCTCCTACCCTAAAATGATATTCAATTCAGGACTTACTCCTAGTAGCATTTCTTTCTGGCAGGCCTAAAACAAAACAAAACAAAACAAACAGAATAACATCAAGCATAGCTACAATGAAATAAAATTAACTCACAGACTTGAAATTAACATTTTAGCTCACATGAGATTCATGGGGGGGGGGGGGGGGGGGGGGCATTATTTTAGACCATTTTCAAGCTGGCTACACATACAATCTGTTTTTGTTGTCTGCCTGATATGTCTACTCTGTGTATTTACTGAGTAGCAGTACAGGACTGCTATGTTCTTCATTGTGCATGGTTTGGAACATTGTTGAACATACAAACACACCCACCCTAAACAGTAGTCCACGAGGGGAGTGCCCCCTGTGGTGTTAGTGTATACCCGTGCCTGACTCCGCGCTCGTATTATAATGATTGCTGGCAAAAGGTGGCGGGACGCTGAGCGCATTCACTCTGCCTGGCAGCTCTATAAAGCAGCTACGGATGGTTCCCAGTGGGGTCCTCATCAGCAGCACAGAGCACTGAAGCGCCTCTGGACTTTGCTTTCTAAAGTGACAATAGTTCCCCCGCCAATAGAGGGAGAAAAGAGAGCAGTTAGGGCAGAGAAACAAGATGGCCGCCAAGCAATTGCATCTGTTGAATGCCTCCTAGGGAGGTCATCCAACAAGTAATGAGGTGAAACGCTGCACTAGAGCAGTAACTGTCAATCAGTATGGACATTGTTGGGTTATAATGAGAGCCTGTTGTGGGTAAGCACCTACATAACTAGGCATCCCAGGTGAATGTGGACCACCTTTAGCCTTCTTCTACATCTGCCTCTCCTCCAGCAGTCTCCTTCATTCTTCAGTCTTTTTTTTTTTTCTCTTCACTGAGAACCAAGCAAATAATGCTATCCATGGACCATTTCCCAGGCATAATCCAACATCTGTCTCACTCATGTCTCTTGCTTTGACATTAAAACACCCCCCCCCCCCCCCAATCTCCTCTCCATCTTCCAGCCCTCTCCGGTAGCCGTCACAGCCGCTGAACGATTTCCTCTCACTGGGAGGTTCCTCCGAGTCACCGTGGCAGTGTCAAACGAGGCTCCTATTTAAGCTCATTAAATGTTTCCAACAGAATAGGAAATCAATGGTGCATACCGTTGCGCGAGAACTTTTCTCTTAATTTAATTTCCCCTCCCCCTTATCTGTTTGCACATCTCTCTCGCTCTCACTTTCTTTTTCTCTCATCATTCATGAGAGAAAAAGCTTGTATTCTCCTTTAAGAGGTGGAGGTGGTGATGGGTGAGATTGGCTGAAGGGAGTGGGGCACAAACGGTTGCCTTCAGAAACTATTTCAGACTTGTATTTGTGACAGGCACCATGGTGTGAGGCTGTCCAGTCTTTTCAGTGTTGTTTAGCACTCGCCACACGGAGCACAGTCGACTTGAAGGTTTTGCGCACGCTGGCCTGAACCAAAGAGCCTCAGCCTTTGTTTCAGGCCATGCTGCCGAGGGAACATGTATTTGGCGCAACACAATGTTGCGGTGAAAGCTTGTGGGAACAGTTTGATATGCAGATACCTAAAATTGAGATGACCCCATTTTAATAATTCCTTCACTTTATGCTTTGTGTGTTCACCATCTTCTATTGTTCCCAACTTCCTGGTTTTGCTATGTGTGTGTGTGTGTGTGTGTGTGTGTGTGTGTGTGTGTGTGTGTGTGTGTGTGTGTGTGTGTGTGTGTGTGTGTGTGTGTGTGTGTGTGTGTGTGTGTGTGTGTGTGTGTGTGTGTGTGTGTGTGTGTGTGTGTGTACACGTACGTGTCTGGCTGGGCTTTGTGCTGTTTGAAACCCTGCCTGGGGGCTGAGCCCGCACCTTCTCTGGAGCTTGTGTAATTGCTCTTTTGGGGCCTTGTCTCTGGCTCTGAGCCCCATCTCCATCACTCTCACTCACTCTTTGGCCTCCACCCTTCTTTTTTTTGCCCGAACTCCCTTGCTTCCCTCCCTGCATGGCTCATTATGGCTGATCCCCACCTGCCCAATCTGGGATTTCTTTTTACACACACACACGCATACAGAGCCACTCAGCAGTTTTCAGAGCTGCCTGTCGCTCGGCTGGTTTGTGTGCTATCTGCTATAAAACAGCTTTGCTAATACTGTTTGGCCAAGAAATGGAAACAATAGTGCTGTCACATTTTTTTTTCTCCTACTGGTGCAAACAGACAGTTTCTCATCTCTGTCGTGGCTGTCATAGCACCATTTTTCATAAAACCCTGGTCTGTCAACCCCAGCTCCTCCTTTTGTATACACTTGCCTCAGCCACAGGCTCCTAACCACAGCCCTGGTCTTTTCCATTTCAGCCCTGCCTCCAGCCTGTCACACAGCAGCCCCTCCATGCCTGTTCCCAGGCTAGGGGGCTTACTTTGAAGGATAATGGATGTGGCCAGTTGCAGCTGCTCAGCAGCAGGGCACTATCATAGGAGTTATCTAAGGGCCTGAGAGTGGCCTGTGATGAATGGCTTGGAGCTGTGTGTCTCTACCGATCAATAAGCCACTAGCACCCAGATGAGCTAGATGCCCCTTCACTCCCTACTCCCCCATATCCACACATATATCTCCTTCTCATAATCTTCCACTATGTTTGTGAACTTTCCCTCCAATTCATGGCTTGAATTGGGCCATTGATCTTTTTTCCTTGGCTTGTTTTAAATAAAGGGCCAGTATCGTCTCTCCAACCAAGCGTGCAAGCTTTCTGACAGCAGTTATTGCTACAATGATGGCAAAGCTCACAAACATTACTTTGGCCTGATCGAAGGCCTGTAATCGGAGGAGACCAGAGAAAATGAAGGAGGGAGCATGACTACAGCTTTCACCCACCCCCCACTGCCCTCCATAACCCCCAGCCCATTATGAGACTGATGTAAAGCAGAAATCCCATGTGAATGTACACACACACACACACACACACACACACACACACACACACACACACACACACACACACACACACACACACACACACTCTCACTCTTTCTGTCAGGGCTCGTTGAGCACAAGTTGTCCCAAAGCACCTCTCATAGCCCCACCCAATCCAAAATGAGATGGGGTGTTGCTGTCTTTGTCTCTGTGTTGTGCATGCATATATGTGAGGTCTCTCCAGACTACCAACGTGTGTAAATTTGTCTCGCAGAGCAACAGGTGTGTTGTAGCTGCTGTATGCATTGGTTTTTGATCCGTGTGTTTCCCCTTTTTTTTTTTTTTCTTCCTAAGCTCAGTACTCTGCCGGTAAAGGATTTGTGATGCAAAGAGCCAGCTGGAAACCTCTCTCCTTTTTCTCTCTGTCTCACCTCTTGGGACTTCCAGTAGGCTGTATCTTCCTCTCTTTTTTCCTCCGGTCTCTCCTCTCCTCCCACTTTGCTGCTCTTCTCTCCCCCTCTTGCTCTGATCTTACCTCTGATCTGCTGTTGTCTCTGTCACAAAGAGCAGATCTTCAGTCGAGTAATTGCATGTCCGCTGGCCACCACACCTGTTGCTGTCAATGCAGCAGTGTGGGAGAGAGGGCAGAGCTTTGCCCTCTGGCCTCTATCACTATACCCCCCCACCACCATCACCACCACCACCACCACCACGAGCTTTGCTGCAGGTGTAACCCTACAGGCCTGTGACTATGATTTAGCCAGTGTGAACACGTGCGATATAGGATGCTCTCACAGTTAATTGTGTTTATCCGTAACCTTGCGCTTCACCTCTTGAACGTGTGTCTGTGCAAATGCATGTGTCTGTCTCCTCGAACCTGGTCAGTGCTGACAGTTTACTCTCTCATCCCCTAATCCCCTCCACCTCCCCTCCCCTCTCCCATTATCCAGAGCCCAGGCCCTTAATGAAGCTGGGGGTCAACGGCGGTGTGCGGCTAATTGGCCAAGTTCGCCCGGGGCTCCGGCTGCCTGTGATTGAAGTGTCCAGCGGGCGCCCACTGTGCAGCCACTACTGCTGCACCCTCTGTTCCACTCCAACAGCCAAGACGCTCACTGCACCCCTGTCCTCCTCACCCTAGTGAGTATCACCCCAGGTCACTTCTATTTTCACTTACGGTCCTGATGCTTCTGTTCCTGGGCTATTTTTGCCTGAAGACGAGCCTCCAGACTCTGCCCCACCAGTCGTATGAAGTTGTATAATGTTTTTAGTTTTTTTTACATTGTTATACATAACATGCAACATATATGTTGAATTTCTATATATATATATATATTTTGCTGGACTTTCATTCCCACAATGGGTCTCAGATTTTTCTCACTTCCCTTTGCTTGCACCACCCTCACACTGTCCTCACTTTCCACAGTGGGATTTGTGCAATTACCATGGTCCCCTATTGGCTAACAGCCAGAAGAAAAAAAAAACTTCCATCTACTATTTCTCTCACAATGGGCCCAACAGTCCCAGCTCTGGCCAAGCTCTGTACCGCACTGTTCCGAGTTTACAGGAAGGCTTGGAGGCATCGGCGTGGGGGTGACTCTAATTAGTCGAGCCTCCTCTTTCTACTCGTTAAGGCAGTCCTGGCTCTTATTGTTTGGCTAACAGTACAAGAGCAGAGGTAGAAGGGAAGCACTGAGCTCTGGGGAAGAGACGGAGAAGATGGGGTGTACCAAACGGAGGGACCGCATCGAGACAGTAGTTGTGTTGCCGAGCAGATAGTTGACCATCTCACCTGGGAGCTCTACAGGCGGCCTTCAGCCCCCGAGAGCCACAGTGCACCAATGAAAACTGTTGGTGTGTCATGGTGTTCATAGTAGCGGAACATTACTGCCTAGTAAATGGTCAACACTGTGTGTTCATGAGGTAGGAAACAATGGTCCAATTATCAGCCAGGTCTTGGCCCACAAGTTGGGATAAGTTATTTTCTGTCATAACTTTATTTGCACTCCAGCAGGTCTCTCTGCTTGTTTATTACAGGATGCAAGCGATCAAATCTACTCTGACGCTCATTAAATGAAGATCCCCAGCAATTAACTTCTGCTGTAATGGTTTTGTATGGACAGTTATAAAATCTTCTCTTCACAAAAACGTTAGGCAGCACCAATACTTCAGTCTTCATGACTCATTTAGTTAATGAGATGACTGAAAAGGTGAGCAATAATTGCATGACATGTTTTTATTTCTTCAGTATTACTTCTAAACTGTCTCCATTCTGTTCCAAAAAAATCCCAGATCAACCACAAAACCTCAATAGTGCTGGCTTCTGAGAGGGATACACTTGTCCATCTGTGAAGTGCTTAGCTTGACAGACGGCTCCTTTTCGCGCCCATCTTCTCATAATCAGTAGTTTGCTTAGGTCATACCTCTCATGCTCCACTTTCCATCACATTTCCTGTGGTACTGCATGCCTGCCAGCCTGCCCGCTGGTGTTAAAGATAAACAAAATATGGTTCATTTGAAATGTAGGCTACTGCAGGTGGTTGTTCTGGCTGTGCTGAATTAATAGAACTTGGAACTCAACGAGCTAAGCTCCACTTTAGACCGAAAATACAGCACATTAAATATTCACACTTCATGTTTTTAGAGTTGAATTTTTGTTTTTTTCCCCTTTGTTGTTCATATGCTTCATATCTCATTTTAGTAGATGTTGTAAATGTCACAGTAATGACATCCTTTTTGCTATCCATGTGGATTAGGTGTCAATCATCTCTCCCAGGGGGCTTTGCCTTGGTGCGACCCTGGAGCAATGAGATACTCAGGGATGAATGAATTAGGATACGTTATAATAAACAAATCTCTATCTCTTTTTAATTGTCATTTTCGTAATGGGTTGGATGGAGGTTACAATTTACTTTCCTTTGTGAAACATTGTCTTCTTTATCCATCACATTACTTTCACATTATTTTGAATGGTAATCTGTACAGTCAACTAATTCTGCCATCTTACTCGTTTGTGGAATACTCCACTCCTTCCGTTTACCATTTTCAACGTGATTCTTTGATGTATATAGCAAAACAAGTAAACAAGACCATTTAATGGATAGCAATACCTTTGACACTTAATATTTCAAAGCAGAGGCTCAGAGAAAATATTGTTTTTAGAAAAGGCTGTGTATTTGTTTAGAATATTGCTGATGGCGATACTTGAACTGTAGTACTTTTGAAGTTGGTTCAGGTTAATCAAGTGAGGAGAAAGCTGTCCAACATCAAAAGTCTTCTCTATGATATTCAAAATGACTCCAAATTTAACTATGCATCCACAGAAATGAGAGTGCATAATTCATTTGCCACGCTGAATCAAAGTGATGATCCTTTACTTTTAATGCTTGTGATCTATTGAAACTATGAAGCCCATTGCTGTGATAAGGTCACAGTGGAAAAGTGCATGTGCTGGAAACAAAGGTTTAAGGTCTTGTTGAATCACATCCAAGAATCATAGCAGTGTCCTCTTGTCTGTGGTGTTAAATATATCATTTCATCCCAAGTTTTAAAAATGTTTCAAGTTTGCTTGTCTGCGCTAGCACCATCAGAATGTGTAGAAATGGTTAAGATTGGTTCAGCGCCCTCCAGGTATACCTGCCAGATGATAAACCTAATCACCCCAAGCCAACAAAGACACACGGCCTTCAACACCAGCCGCGGTTTGGTTTTGCTCGCTGAACACAGCAAATGTCACGTCCTTGCGGTACCAAAATAATATAAAACACCTTGTTCCTGACTCATCACCCCCAGCCCCTCCCCCCGCAAGCTCCCCTAACTCCAACATGGTGCTGCAGCTCTCCAGTTTTCCATCGCCCCCTGTGAATATCCAAGCTGTCGAGGCTGACTGGGCTGAACGTTTTCTTGCCAGGGCACAGTTGGAACAGATCCGGCCTCCGGGCCACATATACTGCTCCACTCCAGCCCCTGCAAACAAGGCCGGCCCTGTGCAGCTGTCATCTAAATGCTAAGCGCTTTAGATCGCCACGGTTAATTCCTTTTGTGCATACTTATTGGTTTTTGTGTTTTAACTGCTTGTCTATTTTTGAATATTATAGCTTTCTAAGGTTTTTAGCTCGCTGAGCAGGATCGTCTGCTTGAGATCATTATGTGATTCATTAAATTCGTACTGAATCATCAGTGGAGACAGATTCTTTGTTCATCAAGAAGGTATGTAGTTGTAGAAACCTGTGCATATGATGCAGGTGGTTCTCGTTTGAGGAAAACCTTACAGTTCTCAAAATAAACAGAGATCTGCTTTAATGTTTTTTTTCCAAGCAAGAAAATGATGTAATGTTATATTTCAGGAGAGTGTATAAGACCTGTCTGTCGAGTTAATCACCCCATCTCCACCCTTGGGGGCTGAGAAATGTGGCCGTCAGACTTTATGGGAACATGCGCCAAATGGCCAAGCCCACTTTTGAGAGGAGGCACATTGAAAGACAGATTCCAGACGAGCCTCTCAAGCGTTTTCATGTCAAATCCACAGACGTACAAATCTCCACAATGATCTGCCAAGTTTCAGCAGAATTCACTGGAGCAGGAATAGCAGAATTTCACACCCCCGCCCTGAGCCCTCAATCCCCCTCCTCCCCCAGCCATCACTGGACACTGCTTGGCAGCAGACAGTGATAGAAAACATCTGTGAAAGTCAGTTTGTATGTGAAGATGGTTGAAATATGCTCACCAGATAAAGAATTATGGTTTCATGTGTCAGATGTTTTATTTTTTAAAACATTTGCATGGCTGCAAATGAGTTGATTACTCTTGCCCAGGTTTCACTGGGAAATGAATGAAATATAAATGTAGATACAACATCCAAACTTTTTTTTTGCAGTTAAAAGGCTCCAGGGCAGATGTTTCAAAATTGATTGTGCAGTCCTGCCGCAGATAAATGAGCACATGTAAACAAGGAATCGTGGTAGGGGTTAATGCACTTTGCAGCTTTTTTACTTCCTGTGATTAAGAAAAAGGAAATAAAAGCATTCTCTTATCGTCTCTTCTTTTTTTCACTGAGCTTTGTTTGCATCAAGCTTGTGTTTGCTCTTTGGCAAGGGGAAAAATACTATGAGAGAATGATTGGACAGGTCCTTGTAGTGCTCTTCTGCAATTTCTACATATTTGACTGTTCAGAGTCACTGAAGTCTCTTTTATTTGGGTGTACTGTGCAATATAAATAATGAAATGGAGCCCATAATTGGGGGTTCTTGGTAATTAGGACCAGGCTGTCAGCCAGTGAAGTTGCCTCAGTCTGATGGCGCTGCAGCTAGGACAGTAATTACTATTATCTATGGGGGTTGTTGACACAACAATATTCCCATTCTTAACCAGGACAGTGGGCCTTATGTTTACTGTCCTCGTTTTTAGTTGGTTTTTTTCAGGTTCAGCTGCAACCATGTTACAGACGACAAAGACGAAGTGATTTGGTCAGTGTCTGTTTAGCGGCCAACACCAAGATTCTGCTGTCAATAGAAAGGCAGACGGCTGTCCTTGAATTTTCTGCTCACTGACTGTGTGAAGAGCTCGTCCATATTTTCATTAGTCAAACAGTTTGACTTTTTCCCCGCAATCGGTGTGACGCCCAACCATAAACAGCATTATCAACCATCTCAGCAGGTTTTCTAATACCCCTGTAATCCCGTCATTTCATTCATGGATACCGCCCGGGTTATTCTGGGCTTGGAGCGTATCTGCTCGCCTGTCTCTGCTCCTCTGTGTGAGAGATTGGATTCCCCAACTGTGCTCCCCCTTCTATATTGCCACACACACTCACACACTTACACACACACACAAGGACACATGTGTATGCCCAAGTGTTTGCTCATCTCTCGTCAGATCCTCATAGTGTAAATGGGCTGGTCAGACCACATGATGTATAGGTGTGGAGGACAATGGCATGGTATACTCCATATAGGGGATGATTCCTACTTGCCGATAATAACTTGGCCTTGCTGAAGTGAAATTCTGTTCTTCTGGCTCGAGACTTACGAGCACAGCATTTACCCCTTGCGATGAAAAAAAAAAAAAAGTGAATGGCCTCAACACCACAGTACCCAGGTGACATTTCCCCTTCCTGCTATCATGCAGAGTAATAAACCTGCCGGAGACTGCTATGACTTTACTCAAGACTGTGTGGAGTGTGATTATTGGATGAGTAAAAAAGATAGTGAGGTTGAGCAAAGGGTAGATGGGCTTCTGTTTTCACCTATGCTGTAACACAACAAGCAAATTGCACCAGTTCTGAATTAAACATGTGGCACCTCATAGCTTGGGGCTTGATGGACATTCAAACATATTGCAAAGCAGAGAAAATGGCTTTTTAAGTAGCCTATTTATGGTGAAGATATTGTATTCATTTTATTATAATAAAACACGCATTGCACTCTGAGTGAACGGCATGGGGAGGTGAGGCCAGCAGAGTGCAGCTCAATGTAATAACAACTGTGCGACTCCTCTAAATGAGGCACAGAAAAGAGCAGGTTCCTGTAGATATTAGTTTCCTTTGTCGTGGTGCTCAGATCTGGTGATATGCTTCGTGAGGAGTAATAAAGAAATATATCTGTTTTTATTGTGCCTTGGCGACAGAGTTATGTTTAGAGCTAGTATAAAGAGCTGGAACATGGCGTAAAATGATATTATGGCCCATTAGGTGGGGGCCCGAGCTAAGCGTCGCTAGCGGTAACCGAGGACTGGGGGTAATGGGGCCGCAGCGTATTGTCTGTGATCTGCTCTTTCACTTCTCTCTGATTGAATCGTCTACATCACTGGCACTCCATCTCCCGGGGAACCGGAGTAGACAAGGTGATTTTGGCTGAAGACATCACTCTGTCAAACCTGCAAGATAAGAGAATAGGGTGGGAGAATGGAAAGAAATGCGTTGTGAAATGTAAGGGAAAGGTGGTGTTCAGGGATTATAGCTAGATTGGTGTTTAGAGCGAACTGATCCCAAAGTGTACAGTTGTTTTATGTTGGAGTTGAAAATATCTTTCTTCGACTCTTGCAGCAAAACTAAACTAAACAAGTTTTTTTGGGGGTTTTTTTTATACTCGAGTGAGAGAAATATGTAGCCATTGTTTACTCCCTCCCCCTTGAGTTGAAGCCTACTTATACTGCAGTACATCTTTAATAGCTTTTTACCCTCAAGGTATTCCTGTCTCTCGATTCAGGTTCTCTACAGAGCTGACCTTCCACTGGTGGGGCTTTTCCCGGTGGGTAAAAGTGGGAGGGGTTAGGATCACATTAAGGTGCTGATCCATCTGGCAGAACTTTAACTTGCTGTTCCCTCAGGATGCTCTCCTGCTCAACATACTATAAGGGAGGATCTCCATCGGGAGGAGAAGCCATAAATTAGCATACCTGGCTTCTCAGGGGTCTCGTGCTCGAGGGCCATTTACACTCGGAGCACTCTTTTAAACTCTGCTTCACCTCCATCTCTTGTCACACAACACCGTCCCTGTTGTGAGGTGAGTGGGGAAGGCATTGTGTTGAGTGGCGTAGTTTATCTGTTGTCTCGCGCTGCCAGTATGGGGGCTCGGAAAGTAATGTGAACCAAGCAGGAGAAGAATTCCAGGCATCCTGAATGGAACCAGATGTGTGTGCGTGTGTGCGTGTGTGTGTGTGTGTGTGTGTGTGTGTGTGTGTGTGTGTGTGTGTGTGTGTGTGTGTGTGTGTGTGTGTGTGTGTGTGTGTGTGTGTGTGTGTGTGTGTGTGTGTGTGTGTGTGTGTGTGTGTGTGTGTGTGTGTGTGTGTGTGTGTGTGTGTGTGTGTGTGTGTGTGTGTGTGTGTGTGTGCGTGCGCGTGCGCGTGCGTGTGTGGGACTCTGTGTGTATCTTTGTGTTCATGTTTCTCACTCAGTCGCACAACGTGGGTACTTGCACATAAAATGCAAAGACATGTGTGAATGTGCTTCTTTATGCAAACTTGCACTCATACATCAAATCACAAAAAGTCTGCAGGGTAGCTGGGCTTTCATAAAGGAACAAGATGATACGATAAGAAATGAGATAAGCCAGAAATGACCACTGCTGGCTTGTTTATGTTTGCATGGCGTGCCTGCCCAGCAGCTCTCTTCACTTCACATAGATTACTACTCAGACTGTGTTGCTTGTGCATGTTTGTACATTTGGGTGTGTAGTAACCCTGAAATGAGCAAGAAACACATCTCCATCTGCATTTTGGGACACTTTGGTACATTTAACAGTCTTATCTTTTCATAAAGCCTTATTTTATGTCTTAGTTTTGACTCTGTGATTTGAAAACAAAGAAAAATACCCCATATAAAGGGTATAAAGCCAGGTATCTCTAACTTGACAGCAAATATAGAGGCAGTTATTTGTTTTTAGCACACTATAAATCACAGGCTGATCCAACAGCAGCATTGGAGAATAAGATATGTCACACTAAGCCAAGATTTGTGGAACTGGAATGCCAATATGAAACGCATTAATGCAATTAATTATACCTGTGCTTTTAACATGTCAACATGCCTGCCAAGAATAAGTCCACTTTTTAGCACCACAGATTATAAGCAGTGATGAATGACCTGATAGCCCACCAGAAGCAAAGCCAGCACAAACTGAGCATCCCCTGGTGGGCAATCCCACCCCGTCCACATTAGCAGACAGGACATGAGCCAAACAAACAAGCAGAAATCTCCAAAACTCTTGTCAGTGCTCAAGCTTTTGTTTAGAAAATGATGATCAGGCTGACATTTGTTCAGGTTTTAACTAGATTTTTCAGCGAAGTTGAATGGCGATTTTTTATTGTGGACGTAAAAATCTCAACCACGTTGCCCCTTCTTTTCAGCGGTTTTCTGAGACATCCTGCATTACAAGACCAATCACGCCTCCTTTATCTCTAATCCTCCACCTCAACAAGCCAACAAAATCACCAAGTACCGGGTGTTTAAAGGGTAAATGAGGGTGCGTCGTGGCATTCTTCAGATTACAGGGCTCTGCCAGAGCTGTTTTTGCCACCTGCCACCAAACTGAAATTGTTTGAAGACACAAAACATATTTAAAAGGCAAACTGAGGAAGAATACAGCTCATGAAGTTGTATCTATACTTTTGCATAACATATTGTGATGCATACAAAAATGAATTTATATTATATATTAGATGTTTTAGAAACCACATTTTTTTAGCTGTCTTTAGCTTTTGTAGCAGTTGTACTTTTGAAAGTAATTTTGTAATAGATTGAGCCACTTTAATTGTTTCAGAAAATCTACCTATTTTATTCATTTAACATTTTCTTTTTCTTTTTTCTATTACAACTAGTTTTACTTTTTATCCATTCTTGTATTCTTGGTTGTATTTGTTTGTCACGTTGACACTGGCACATTTTAGTCACTTTTCCTTTTTAACGGTTGCTAGGATTGATGATTTTAGTCATTATGGCTGTTCTTTGGCAGATTTAATTTTTTGTACTATTTTAAAAATGGACAGTCAATTTACCAACTTAAGCCCTTTTACTGATGTTGCTTTCAAAATCATCAACCCTTTTTAGCCAGGAGATATGAATCTTCATGAAAATTTGTCTAGTCTGCAAATGAGATTAAGATAAACATGTTTAATCATATACATTTGTGAACGCTTACTACAGTGCAAAGGGGCTAAAGTCATAGATTACAGACCCCTGCTCAGGCCTGACTTGGAAATCGACAGTCTAGTTTCTGCAATCATAGACGAGATGGCAGTGGCAATAAATGGAATAACTTGACATCTCTTGGCATCTTTACATCCACAGTGGGTGGATGTAAAGATGTGCTGTCCATCTTTATATACAGTGCTTGGCACTTGGAAAAAGCAGAAACTGAGAATGTGCATACATGTCTGATTTCCCTGTGACAAGTGTATGTTCTTTGTAGTGTCACATGTTGATAGTTTCAAACTTCAACCGCACTGTACGCGCGGGAAAATAGTTAACATCGCCAGCTGGTGTCTGACATTACACGGACATTGCATAAGTCTTGACCCCAAGGCTGAGAAAAGCTCTTCAGCGGTTCCACTGGCGACACAAAAGCTTTTCAAATTAATTCTACGTCCATCGTCTTGTTTCTCCTTTTTCTGGGCTGCACTATACCATCAAAGCAAGCATTCTTTGGTGGGTTTTTTCGGGCAAGAATGTGTGACTAAGTGTGTGCGTGCTTGTTGCCTGAACATGTAGACCCGTATCAGCCATCACCACAGGAAATGACCAGGCGTTTGCTTTGAAGTCCCAGCAGAGTTTTTCATTATTCCCTCTATCTCCGGAGACACGAGGCGACAGACCCGCCCTCCCTCCCCCTTTCAGACTCACTCTGCACTCACCCCTCTGCGGCCGCCCCACTCAGTGCTGTGCCACCAAATGCCTGTTAGAATGCAGAACAAGCATCTATTAGCATAGAGAATGGGAGTGCTGGTTGCCACAGGGCACAAACCTCACTACCACCCCATCACTCTACACACCATACTTTGCCTGAAAGAGCTGAGAGGGCACGTGTAATTGCATTTTCTTCTCCCTGTGCAGAAAGTCAATGCAAGATACGGGGAATTCGAAGATTCCCCAACCATGGCCCATCCCTCCACTTCCCCCTCTCTCAGTTATTCCCACTTGCCTCGCCGCACACCTCCACCCCTTGCAAAACCTCCACTTCTTCTCCTTACGCTCATAGCATGTTGAAATGGGTGGCGTGTGGAGATGAAATTAATTGGATCCAAGTGTAGAAGTGTTCAGCCCCCCGTGGTGTGCTGCTGTGTGGGGTAGGATTGGCACACAATCACCAGAACTTGCTGCAAGACCGAGAATTGCTTTGCTGCCAGTTTTTTGCCAATCTGGTGCCTTCCTTCTTACTCGGAGTCTTACATGAAATCAATTTTTTTTTTTTTGCGCATCATGGCACTATGTTTCAGTCTTTTACAGAGATGGACAAAAACAAGAATATCTTTTTATACAGAGGTTCATACAATATATAAATCTACTTGTTTGTGAGCAGGGAGGCAGATGTGTTGTTTATCTTGCCAGTGGGGCGCATGCCAAGGCAGCATGCCTGGGTTGGGTGTGGTTGAAATCTGGGTTAGGAAATCCCTTGTTGAGGTTATTACATGCAGAAATGCTAATGAAGCTTTTGCTCCAGTAATGGCATTACCGGAATGGAAACACTAACCCACATGTTTGAAACGAGCGCTGCAATTTGCTGTGACAAAATTCTAATGACTAAATATCCAGTCTACTAAGTTCCATACAATCTGGATCATGTAAATGTTAGTGCAAGAGTTTATGAGAAACAAAAACGGACTCTGAGCTTCAGTTTCTTTGTTCCAAGTCGCTTGTAAAAGTCTTTTTTTTTTCATTGGAATTTCTGTATTTGTTACAGCCTTTGCCAGTACATCATCTCAGCATTCAGTACTGATCATGAACTATATAGTCTGGTTCACCATATGTTCATAACAAAATTTCTACAACCTCAACCATTTCACAAATGCATTAAATTCTTTAATATCGCAAAGTTTGCTGCCATTATGAGAGGATAAATAAACAGACCTAAAAACCTGAAAAAGCAGCTGCTTCCATTAATTATGTGAACATTTGTGTAAAACATGAGAGTTTGATACCCAGATCCTCTGTTGTTATGTGTGTCGCCTGTCTTGTATTGTTGTAAATGCTTCCTTTCTTCAAAAGGTTGCTGTTGGTTCCTTGCTTTGCTGTCTGATCGGTGCTGCATGGTTGTGGCTTTTTGACTTCTCTGTTTGGCCTTCCTTCTCGCCATGCTGGCAGGGTTTGTCTGATTTATGACAGTTTGGAGCTAATGGTACAGAACCAGGATTTGTGTCTGTGGTGTTGTGACTGGACCGGTGCCGCCTCATTGGCTTCCTCACTCCTCTTCATCTCCCTCCCCCTCTCTCTCGCTCTCTCGCTCTTTCTCTTTCTCTTTCCCTGGATGTGGTGAGCGGTGAGTGACTCGGCTGTTGATCAGCATCTCCACGCTCTCAACTCTCATTCGTCTTCATCCCCCCTCCCACTCATTTCCGCCACAGGAACCAGGCTGCTCGCTGGCAGGGGAGCCGCCTCACCTTCAGACAAGGCCATTACACCTAGCCTCACCTTACATCCCTTTTCATCTCTCATGCCCCCCCCCCCCTGCCCACCTTTTCACTCATCCAAATATCTCCTCACTCTCTGTCCCTACGTGTCGGCACTCAAGATCAGGGCCAGTCTGCAAGGCATGCGGGGGGCCTGTATGTGGAACTGTGTTAATTAGCACGGGAGTCTGGAGACGAAAGCCACGTTATCTACTGCCTCAACTCTCCCCCCCTCCTTGCAAACCTGCTTGTTTCTCTCCTTCCTCCTCTCTCCCTATTTTTGTGTCTCTGGAGGTTGCTTCCATCATGCCGCTTGCGTCGCCAGGTTTGTGAAGGATGTCGCTGCCAGCTGTCTTTTCATGGACGGCTGCCAACCTCTCTCCATATCTTCCGTCCGTTGTCGTTTCCTCATTTATTCCCATTTCTCGCTCTCTTTCCTCCCCCCACCTTTCCTCCCCCCTCCTTCGGCTGTTTATCTGTTAATGAACTCTGTGTCTCAAGCTCGTTCCCGTTTTCCAGCCTTGTCACAGGGATAGTTTTTGATTCAAGTTATTATTTTTTTTAGGTGGTTGAGGGGCTTTGGGGGGCATTCACTGGCACAGTGGTACAGTCGTACCAAGGTCGGGAAGGGCAGAGAGCATCCAGGTCGCCAGACAGTCTGTGTCCACCATTACCATGCCAACTCTGCAATCTGTAAGCAGTGTGTTAAGAGCAAAACACTCCATTTCCCTGTCGGCCTAGTGAAGTTTGCCTTCTTCATCGGCCCAATAAAGGTCAGATGAGCATGGGCAGACAAAGAGAGCCCTATATCCCATCTGAATAATGACAAATCCAATCGATAGGCAGTTTCTGCAAGGCCTTCCCGCTTTTCCAACGAGCCAAGCAACACATTTTCTGTGTGGAAGCCGTCCCGCTGTGACACTTTTGCCCCAATAGAGTTCTTTGCACTGTGGGTGAATTGCAGAAAATTCCATCTGTGAGTTTCAGATATAAAGAGATGGTGAAAGACGGAGGCTGTGGGCACGATGGTCTGTTATTCTACAATGAGCCATTTCATGTATACTTTTGAAAGCATGGCTGACATATCCCACACTGGCTGCCTGCCTCATTCAATCAAAGCAAGGGGTGTAAGTCCTCCATGTGTCTACTGACGTTTTCTGTCTGTGTCGCTTCTTGTCCATCCAAGTGAATCAATTTTTTTGTGTGTTTAAGTTGCCGAGTAGCCCAGCCTCCTCTGGTTTTTGTGAGCTGTTAAGCACTGCACTTTATTTGACCCGGGCCTCCAATGAGGTGTCATAGAGTGCCAAGTGTGAAACAGATACATGCCAAATAAAAACACAAAGCCCCTCGTCCTTTGAAACTGAAACAATCACTCCCACATGCACTAACAAATGCACATACAGCGAGTCTGTCAGTTTCTTTTGCTCATTTTGTAACTTCAGCTCTTGAGAATTCTGTTTCCATGAATTAAGCTGATTTGGCCCTTGATTATATCAATTAATCTACATTGGCAGTGCTTCATGAAGGACACACTAGGGAAGGATAATTGTGCCTTTATACTGGATCCATATGAGAATTTCCATATAATTAGTAATACTGATCCAAATCTCAGGAAGTGTCTCAAGCTATCTTGTATGTCTCTGTTGTTTTTGATTTTGCTTTTGCTTATCTGCTTTGTTTTTACATTATGTGCCTGTATTTTTCCTTTCACACCCAAAGTACCCTCCCAGTAGTAATCCACCCTTGGTTTCTGAGGCTGTTGGAGAATTGGATGTTTAAATATCCTTTCATTGATGAAGCCCTTTGATACCCTTGTTAAACTGAGCTGATTCCACCATTGAGGGAATTAGGGCCACTTTTGTACACTGAAGCTCCTTGGTGCCACGCAGCGCTGTGATAGTGCCTTCTCAGAGAAATGGAGGAACAAGGACAGAGGGGGTTGGGAGGGAGCATCTCTCTGAACTTCTGCCTCTCTCAGAACCATCTGTCTGTTGCAGGCCCAACATTCTGTGCTGCCTGGTATTAGCACTTACAAATATATACATTTCTCACATTTAGCTTTTGAGAGAAGTCATACCCCTCACTGCGATATGCTCGCCAGGAGATGGGAAGAGAGAACAGACTGAAGCCGAGTTGCGGGAGTGATTGCCATTGCCTTAGTGATGAGGGGGGTGCAGACGTTTGGAGGGATAATGGAATCAGAACGAGGGACTGGCTGTGTGATCAGGCCTTGTTGTATATCCCAGACTGACTAATGGAATATGTTTGTTTCCAGCAGCGTGATATCACAGCAAGCAACATTAACTCTGAGCACTGCCTGCCTGGTATCCGTGAATATGTATCAGTCTTTTTCTTCTACAGATATATCCCTGAAGCATGTATTAGCAACAGGTTTTGCATGGCATCACTAACTTTCAAAGAGAACAAAGCTCAAAGCTTTTCGGATCCTCTCTGAACACATATAAGTGTGCATTTAGTTTTTATTTATTCCTTGTTTGCCACATCATTGCTGCTGTAAGAGATTGTGTTGCTCTGTTAGTTACAGATAGGGGTTTAAGAAGTTTGGGGGCACAAGCAAAGTGATATTCACAAATGCTAATAAGTTACACATAGCGTAGCTTCCCTCCTGTCAGTTGTCAGTGCTAGGTAAGCTTCTGAGTCGTACAGCAGGATGATTTGGTGTTAAGTCTGTCTGCCTTTTTTTTTTTTTTTTTAAGGAGATATCTTGGGGTGAGCAGCTTTTATCCAAGGCTTCCATTTCTCTTTAGAAGCTGGTGACTGACTCCCCCACCCCTCCTCCGCGGTTCCTCGCTGCTGTGAAATGGAATTGCTTTCTCGTTCGTTAAAGATTTTCTTGTCGCTGCCTCGTACTGCTTCAGGAGTGAGATCACTTGAAATGGCTGAAAGTTCTCAAAAACCACTGGAGAATTATGGTGTGGAAGGAGTGGTGGCGTGAGGGGCATGGGTGTCGGCGGGTGTATGACGGGAGCCAACATAAATAAGAAAAATTACTTTTTTTTTTCTAGTTTCCTGAATTTAATCTGTTTGGGTGGGGGAGGGTTTGACAACACACAAATAATTTCAGGCAAGTTGTCGCTTTACATTAAAGCATGAAGTGGCCTGCTGGTGTAACGCAAAGCAATCCCTCTTGTTGTTGCCATGGAAGCAGGTATGTTGTAGCAATGGTTACCAGTGATCTTGGCTGTGCCAAAACCACTGCCTACCTATACCCTATAGGCTTTTCAGAGGGTGAACATCTGTGAGACCAATCATTCCTTTCTCTGTGAACATTCAGTCCATTTGAGATTGCAGTTAAAACACCAACAACAAACTGCCAAAGACTGGATTAAGCCATACATGTAAAGTCTCACTGTAAGAATTAAACAGCTGAGGATAATCTGCACATGCTCAGAATAATCCCACTCTTCTTAAATGATGCTTTTCCAAACAGTGGCTTGCAGTGAATAACCCTCTTGAACTTTCTCACATATCCCTTCTCCATCTCTGCCATTTTCTCCTTCACTTGCTCCTTCCCGCTCCACTCAAACTCTCATCATCACTTCCATCTGCCCCGAAACAACACAACTGTTCGTCACGTCTCACGCCCGTGCCCCAGCACCCATGGTGTTGGCGTACTGGTGCAGCGCCGCTCCGTGGGTGTGTAGCGCCAATCTTAATCACATTGGGTGAGCACACCTGTGAAAACAGATGTCCGCCGGGGCAAGCATGCTGTTCCTCTTTAGGGAGGAGCATCCGCACATGGCTTTTTGCCACTCCTCCACCCTCCCCCTTCTCCTGAACAGAGTTCCTCCGGTTCCCAGCGGGCGGGTCTGGCCCCGGCACCCAGACAGGAAGAGCCCATGGCAGCATGAGGCGGGAGACAGGAAATGCCATACCCCAGGCTGTTACCCCCTGCTCTGTATATTTTAATACAAGTCCTGCTTAGAGATGATAATGGGAAGGTGTGATCAAAGCCAAACAGCTTTTCTGCCTCCAAACAGAACAGAGACAATGTGGTGCAAAACAACTTCTCAGGAAATTAAAAGCTGCTGCTATGATCATCAATCAATTTTTAGTCCCTTTTCATGAAAAAACCCCAGGTGCTGACCTTTCACACGAATCTTTGAGGCTACAGATGGATCTGTCATAACGGCAGGCTTGCACTTTGCCATATAGAAATGTATTAGTACTGGCATACTAATGCTGCCATACAATTAAGTACTCTAAGATGGTATTAGTCAACACAATGTTGTGCTTAGTATAATTACATCCTTATCTGATAGAAAACATTGTTTCAAAGTGGAGCAGCACAGCTGTACTTTTGCCCGGGAGCGTTAGGAATAATGTATGTTGTTAAACTGGTTTGCCAGATAGTGGCTGACGCTAATGACTTAAACAGACAGAATAATCTGTATTGGTGAATCTTAAAAAGGCAATAAACTCAACCCTATCCTTAGTAGGGAAGGCTTATGTGATTTCTATCCAGCTGTGGTTTCTCATTTGCCTGCCCGAGACCCCGATCCATTTTATTCCAGCAAATCCTGCTGGCTTCCCGGCTTCACACGGGTTCTTTTCTTGAGCACCCCACTGCGAGACGGAGGTGGGCAAATCCTCAGCAGCCAGACTCTCACCTGATTTTGAAAACCCATGCCCACCTAGGCTCATAATATGAAGCGTTTAAATTATATTGTCAAAAAATTAACCAATACACTTTTTAGTATAAATCTCATGATGCATGTAGTTATTGAGATATCCACCTTTCAGATTTCTTCTGCCACCTAAGCAAAGTGTAAGTGAGAAGATTATGTCTCTATTACTCTGGGTAGTAGACAGAATTCACATTAACACTTTCTACTGTTCATTTTTCTGGGGGAGGCGGCCTGATTTCTGTATTGTGTGGGCTGACCAGTGGTATTAATCCAGTCTAGAGTGTGTGAGAATTAGATTTTCTAAGGTCTTCATCCGAGAAATTGCTGTTACAGCACCAATTATGCCCTCTTTACTTGGCTTATCCTTGCCTAATATAACTGGTGTTGAGAGAAACAATTTGAAAGGGTATATCTGAGTTTATGTACAGTGTATAGATATTAATTGCTTTTGCTGATGTTCACCAGCACAGCACACAGTGTGATTACAGGAAAAAAAGTTAATCATTTTATTGACCTTGTCAATCATCATTAATCAGCTTATGCTTTAAATGTAAAACCAAATATGAACATTGAAGATCCATTAAATAAAACTACTGGTAAATGTAATTTAATGTATAGAGTAGACTAATATCTTTTAAAGCATGGACAGGTGAAGCGAACCCCCCATTTCCTCAACTGTAATGCTGCAAATCTCAGACCAAGTAGTAATTTTTCTTCTTGCACCCTCCTCGTTAAGCCCCCTGCCGTTCTCCCGGGAGCCGCACCCCATGCTTTGAAAATAACTGTTATAGAGAAGTCCTGTTCTTTTCTTTAAAATTATAGCACTTCAGTATCAACTGAACAGTAAAAACTGTCTTTTTTTATTTTTTTTATTTTATTTACTGTCAAGTAAGTGAAACAAATAACTTCAGTTTTAAAAACTAAGCCAGGCACTGACAGTCACATCATCTTCTGTAGCTTTTTATTATTTATTTGGAAACCAGCCCTGTAATTTGCCACTGGCTTAAACTCTGCCTGCAACGATGACTCTTATTAGAAAAGAGGAAGGGAAACATTTCATTACCCGTCTTCCTTTAGTCAAATATCTCTGCTCAAATCTGGCTCATGAAAATTTTAATTATCATAAACAATTCAGCTAAAGCCTGCTGCAGTGTAGATGGAACCATCTACATTGCATAATACAGCATGATATAATTTTTTAATGATTTGTGTGAGCTGACCCTTTAACAGCCTGTGAATTGAGGCACATGGCAGCACAGAACAGCTCACGGCCAGGACTGACTCCATACCCTCCATCCCTGTTTTCCAGCCTGCATCCACTGCTCCGTCCACCAAGCATTGATCGGGCCTCTTATCTCCACTCTGATCCCTGTGTTATTTCAGCAGCATAGGGATTGCTTAATGATCTATTGACCTGATCTATTGATCCATACAGTCAACCACAATGGACCATCCACTAAAGAGGAGCCTGTAGGGCACGCACTCCTCTCTTGTACGGTCGTACTCCTCTCCTGCCCTCCCACCTCGCCGGCAACTAATCTCCATCCTCTTTGGTTCCCCGTGTTACCCCCACAGCGATTAGATCTCGGCATGCTTTAAGCGTGTGGCTGTAAAGTGGTTGACATAATTTTGCAACCAAACAGCGCTGTTCCTAAGATGATTGCTGGTGATGTGGCTCCAATAAATCCTCTCACTTTTTTTTTTAATTTATCTTCATGTCTGTGTGGAAGAGTTGCTGACAAAGACTTGGTTAGCCACATATCTGCTTCGTTTGAAGTGTGATTTGTATGCCCCTTGCAATGCCCTTGCCCCTTGATTGATTCAAAAACAAGGCAATTGACTAAGGTAAACATTCAAATGCAGCTGTGCATTGCTAGGTTTTACCCTGGCTGGATCACCCATGTTTGACATAAGCCTGGTGTCTAACATGGTAAACAAAATGAAGCCAGCTAGTTTTGTGACCCTATTTATAGGCCTCTTGGTGGACATACAAGTTTACCTACACAAAGTCGAACAAATGTGAAGAAGCCACTTGCACATCACTGACACATCTGATTGGATCTCGCTCCCTTGTCTTATTTGCACTGTGGCACCTTCGAGCGCGACTGCAGTTGCAGAGCTTGTCATGGGTGAGATCCTCAGGGATTTGCAAGACACAAATAAATGACTCTCCTGTGTATAATGCCTTTGTGGGATTTTGACCAGTGCCTTTGTGATTGTATTTGTTCTGCCACCAGCACAGCTTAAAGATGGCAGGCATGGTTGGTTGGCCTGCCTGCTTGTCTATGACGGCTTCAAACAATTTCCATTAAATTTGATATGGATTTTTTTTTCACGGCCCAAACCGAATGATTTATAATCAAAGTTTTCTGGCTTTTCATCTTGTGCCAAAATCCAGTTGAAAGTTCTTTTATAACCAACACTTTAGGTGATGACAAGGCATTTTTCATATAACTGCTCTCTTTCACAATATTAATCAAGTCTGCATTTGAAGCCTGGATAAACTTTTTTAATTTACTGATGTTGGGTTAGTGAGTCTCCAGAAGATTTTCAGTTTACCCTGAGCTGCATTTGACGTCGTTTTATCGTTTTTGAATTGCCTTTTTGTTGCTCGGGTTTAGTTGCCACTGAGTGATGCAAAATAAATTAGTCTAAACGAGTGGCTGGGGTCCAACAGCCAGACTGTGCTCATTTTTGTGTGCAAGGATAAAGTGCTGCAGGAATTAGTGTCAAAGAAGTTAGCGTATTTTGCATTTAAGAACCCTGTATATTGAAGGGAAAGGCTGTTTTTCATAGGTCTTTGTTCTGTTGCCCTAAATATAGTTATTTGTTAGCACAAGGAAAGGACATTTGTTAGTTTATTACTACAACATAATTATGATACCCTTATTCAGAATTTTTAAAGCTTTTTCAAGTTGTGAACATGTATTGTAGCTGAAAAATGGCTAACTGAAACTCCAGAGGACATTGCATCATCTGACATGGGCTATTCTATGTTTAGAATATATTTTTCTTCCTGGCATTTGGTCTTGTGGGAAATTCTAATTCATACTTTAATTTTAAAAAGAGGAACATAAATCAACATAAATCATCTTTTGCCTAAATTATGTTTTTATACATTAATAATAAAAATATTAAACTTGTATTTGACTGTGACGATTATGTGGCCGAATTACCACTGTGAGTCTGACACACACCTCTGTTACTTAACTTGGTTTTGTTAAGATCCAAAAGCCAGGGAGACTATTTTACTTGCTTTTGCTCCAATCAACTGAGGTGATGGTGAACTTTAATCTTTCCTTAAGAAAATATGTCATCCCTGTAGCACTTTGTTGCACAATTTAGTAATTTAAATGCTAATGTAAGAACAACTGCTCAAAAGCTTTACACCTAATAATTACCTTTTGTTCTGAAATTAGATTCAGGATGAGCCATCAGTTGAATAACTGTTAATTTGTAAGGTCAGCGGTTGAATAGCCAGTGTGCTTGTTGTTTGCTTTGTATTTTGATGTGTAATTAACACCAGAGCCGCTGAGGTTCTGCAGCAGGGGTTTTAGATTCCTGTTTCATCACAAACTTTCACTCTTCATTTTTTATTAACCTGAACCAGTGCTGTTATTGTTCATAGTCATTAAGAGTTGAAAGGAGGCATCACACCTTTGCAGAGGGTCATGTTAATTACGGCTGAAAAAGAAACTTCACCTCACTCGCCTGTAATATGTGAACAGCATTGTTATGACTGTTCTAACATGCTCAGTTGATGAATTTGCCTTTCTCCAGCAAATATGGTTTTCTGTAGCCTTAACAGCAGTAGATTCTATGTGGAGCTATGACACTGGGAGTACATGCATCACTCTCTGACACGAGGTCACACACGCTGATTGCAAGTCTTGAACAAGTGGCATGACCGGGTGCAGCGATTCCTCGTTGTGATAGTGAATGGTGACACACCGTATGTGGCATTATGAAATTAATGTGGCTGCGATCAATATCGGACGACTTTCAAGCAGCTCAATTTTACACTTGCTGCAGGGAACAGATGGTACTCGCTGATAACGTTGCTGGAGGTGGATCCATGGCAGAGGAGATACAGAGAGGAGCGACTGGATCCTCCCCCAGCAGAGGAGAGAGGAGAAAAGAGGTTAAGATGCTGTGTAATACTTATTCACATCACCTGTATGGATGAATAATTCCCTAATCAGATTTATGTAATGAATAGTTAATTGCACATCAGCTCCTGGTGGTTATATACACAACAGAAAACCCCCTCGAAGCTCGGCATTCATTTACACACAAACCGCAGTGTCAGTTGCCGTGCGAACTGTTGTTGGAACACCTCAGCTGCTATCATTAACATCAATGCTTTATGTGTCTGGAGGGCATAAATTTGTGTTCACACTATGTTCGATGGAAAAACATTTCAGTGGCACTCGCATATTAAAATACACCCACAGGCACGCTGATGCCTCATCAGCAGAAATGCTTTATGTTTTGCTTTTTGCTTTCTAGGGCTGCTGTGGTACCTGTGGATGAATTTCCGGGTGCAAAAACCTGCCTGGTGTATAATTGATCTGCCTTGGCATTGCACTGGGAGGACCAGGTATCTGTTAGAAAGTAGGCCTCTGCATCTGCACCTTGTAAATCTCTCAGTTGTGTCGGGTTAAATCTCCTCAAACTACATGTCCTGAGGGAATCGGTGAATGAGACAAGCGCCCCGTGTTGAAAAGCATGTTATTGGAGTCCATTCCTGCTCTGGGATTCCTTTTGGGCCGCTGTGATTACAGTGCCTTAGCCAAGCTGTGTTTGTGTGCGTGCTTGTCACCAAGGGCGTGTGCGTGTGTGCTGGTGTGCATTTCTGTCTGTGTATGAAAGCATGTTCCTCACCAAATTTGGTGAACGCACGCCTGCTGTTGCTGCTGCGACTGGCTTGGAGCTGAAATCAGGGCTGAGAGAAGGATCAGAATTCTTAAAACGAGTCTGGGCACATCTGGTTGTGATTGGCAGAAGAAAAAAGAGCTCTTGTGTTCTGGGAACTGGCAGCAAAAGCCTGACCCAACCCAGTATAACCCAGCCCAGTACAGTACAGAACCAGCCAACACAGGGAAGTGAAAAAAAAAAAAATACACACCAACTGCAGAACTTCTCTCTTTCACCCCTCCCTACTTATCCCAGCTCTTGGCCAATTCTCATAATCCCACAGTAAAGCCCCTGGCAGCATTTTTTTTATAAACAGTGTTCAGAGCTTTGCCATTCCTTCCATTTCAATTTAAAAAAAAAAAAGTAGGAGCAGCCACGAGCCAGGTAGGCCCAGAGCTCCATTACTATTGGCGGCCACTCTTGTGTCTCGGATAATGATGCCCCCGGGGGGTGAGCGTGCGTCTGAATGTCTGTTTGCTCATCTTGCCACCATAGTTGAAGCTGTGAGAAAGGAAAATTGCTATGGGCAGGCGGTATATTGAAAGACTTTTCATGGCGGGTGCTAAAGTGGGTTATTCTTCCATCTGTTTGCTTTTAAAGTGAAAGGTGGGGAGGTCTTAACATAGTTTGTGTGTAAAGGACAGCAAGACAGAGAGGACCACTCCCTCCTTCCCCTTCTCCTCCTCCAACCAAGCGTAACTGAGAACAGTGGCAATTAAAAAGTGATGCCAGCGTTTACAGCGGCCGCCTCGAGCCATTGTTTGTCCTGCCTACTCTCATCGCGCTCATTATTTGGACCAGCGTTTATACCTGTGGCACGTCGCTGTGCTGCTGGTTTAGGAGATAGCCCTGCTGGCTTCTCCCTGGTGGCTGCGGCAGAAAACAAGCCCTGTCACCTCATGAATTCAGCTCTAATTCAAATGGAGCGTGTGCATTTAGCCTTGTGAACCGCCAGCCCTCTGCTTGGACCTGGAGACAGTTAAAGTCCAGCTCCAGCTACAGGGAGAATATCATGGCTTCTGTTGTTGTGCCTTTAGTGCTGCAGGGACTATTTGCTGTCCTTATTAAGCAGGCCGACGAGTGACTGGGCAGCCAGCCTGGCTGTGTGGGTATTCTCTATGTGCATGACACCACTCAGTTTTGGATGCACATGTGTCTCTGCATGTGTGTGGGGGCAGGCAGGACGCCTGAGGCGGAGTACTGAAGCCAGAGAACTACTGGTGTTTCCACACATGCCACAGATCCAGTGACCCTCACCAGCATAATGACTACGGGGTTAATTCCCGGGGAGTGGCTCGGCAGTCAGAGGGGAGAGAGGAGAAGGAGTGTGGCGAGGAGGGCAGCGCAGCAGGCCCCGGCTATACAATGTGCTAAAGCTCTTATTCTTCATGTAACACAGAGTGATATGTTTCTACCCCATCCTTTCTGATGGGATTTAGCAAGCTGCCAATAATCCACTGGCGTTGCAAGGAGCATCTCCCTCCCTCCCCTTTCTCTGTGTCTGTTTCTCATTCTCATGGATTTCTAAACCTAAAAATAATTTCACCACAAATGGGTAAAAAGCTGAGAGGGCGGAAGGGGGGGGGGGGGTTGTTTGTCTTTCTTTCTTCTTTTTTTTTTATATCGCAAAATCATGGCTGAAATGTTTGAGGGAGGGTTGTGCTGGCACGTAGCAACGAGTGGAATTACACAGTGACAATCTCCTACTCCATCTCAGAGGCACTGTAAGACGAGGCAAAAATGCCCATTCCCCCGCTGCATTAAGTGATTTGCAGGGCAGCATTTGAGGGGGATTTGAGCACATGAGGAATCATCCATTTGCATGACATTTTCCTTCTCAAGAGGGAAGGAGGTGTTAAGAGCCGTTACCATTTTCTCCTGTTGGGGAAATTGTTCTCATAAATAATGTTTTCAAATGAAACTGCAGTTACCACGCGCACAGGAATGTCCCTGAATAATACCTCCAAGGCCTGTTTGCCCTGCTTGCATCTTAGTGTATTTACTTTGCGGTGTAAATCATTAGTGCCGAGTTGCTGCGCTAACACCGGCCATTAGTATTCAAAGTGCACTGTAATGAGATGGAAAAAGTAGAAATGGAAGGCAGTGTTAAAAACCTCCATAGGATTTGGCCCGCTCACGTTTCCAGCCGCTCGCTCACAAATCCCAAATTCCTCTATGCCATGCAGTTTATGTTCTGTGTTGTAAATTGATGAAAAGGCTGCCAGTGTGACTGTAATCTGAAAAGGAAAAAAATGTGTGTGTCTGTGTCTGTTTGCGTGCACACGTGGAGAGCAATATCTGCACTCTCCGTTGTTACATAATGATGAGATATTGAGTGTGTGACCTGGTACCACTTTATCTCGCCCTGCACAGATTGCATTCCATAATCTAATGAGACAGATATTCTTTAATGGAAATCCTGGACAGGGTCATGATTGCCATGATAAAACTTAAGGTCACACTTCACATTATACAAGGCTGGCATGCATATATGAGTAATAAGCAAGGTTGTTATTGCTGCTGAGAACATATTGTAATCATACATCTCATTATATTATTCCTTTGCTTATTAAAAAAGCTGAAAACGTTGGTGCTGACAGTCATGGTGCAGTGACAGAAACCCTGTCACTAAGTAATTACCAATAAATCAGTGCATTATGAATAAGTGAGGGGACAGAGAGGCATGGTTCAGCACAAACAAGTACAATATTCAGAAAGTGGTGGATGTGGCTGCTGTAAAATGTGAGACGAATGTATTAAAATTGGTCATACAAATGAGGTCAGTCCACTTTCTGGCAGGGGCTGGGTGTTCGCTCTTGAAATATGAGGTCCACGTAATTCAGACATCACATAAAGTATCTGCAAACGGTGTTTGTGCAGTGTGCATAACACGTGCAGAAACAAGCGTATAGAGAGGCTCACTGGACTTGGGAGTTTACTGCAGCTGGCTGAAGATTAAAAGCCTTATTGCCATAAGCGAGTCTTGGACATTTGGCCTGGGCCTTCGCTAGCTTTGGCACTGTGTGGGACTTTCCACTCTCTCCAAAAGAAAAACAACAAAAAATGAAAAGCTTTGCGTAAATATTTTTTCTTTCCCAAAAAAAACCTTTGTCTTACTGTAATCCTCGATGTGAATTCTCCCAACATCAAGAGCATGTTTGGGAAGCATTCTTTTGTTTTTTCTTTTATTTAATACATTGTTTTGGAAAGCAGGCTGACATTGTGCAAAATTGTAGGTTTAGTTGCTAACTGATCGAAAGTGTGGCTCGCAAAACAAAGATGAATGCAGTTAGAGAGGTGGAGGCAAACGGCATCATATGTAAAGTAAATGTCACCACAAACTGCTGCATCAGATCAGAATAAATTCCTCCGGTGGAGCAAGAGCGAGCCAGAGATGCTGCAACAACAATACCATCAGGTGAAAAAAACTAGTCTCGCCAGACGGTGAATCATCTTAATTGATTATAAACAACATAAACAGTGGGCTTTAATTATGCCCCCATGAAAATAAATAGAGACAAACTACACGAGCTATACGGCTGGAGAGGGACAAGAAGAATGATTGCAAGGGGAGAATTACCGGGAGACTTGCTTTGCATTCCGTTGGCGCCTTTTGAGGGCTACTTTTGGTTTTGGCTGAGTGTGGCCAACCCCGAAGAGGAGAGAAAGTTTTGGTTTGGGTATTTGGAGTCAGAAGCCACACATACCCCCAACTTCTCACTGTTTCTGTCAGCTCCTGTGTAGTTTCTCTCTCTTTGTCCCTCACTCACGTGATTCGATTTGCTGTGGGGGTTTGAATGCTTCACGGCATTGAGGGAACCCAGCTGCACAGATGTGTCGCTTGGCTGGCAGTTTTTAGCATTTGCCTGGAGCAGCCACCCCTTCAGGACCACCGGCCCTGATGAAGAGCTGCAGAGGCTGCGTTTGGCAGCTTCTCATTCAACGTGAGACTTCATGTTCCCAGACATCACTGCCTCCCCCTTTCCCAATGTCTCCCGTCCTGAGTGTTTCTTTGAAACAAGCAAAGCTGCCAGGAGGGTGAATTCATCATCGCTTTTGGCCCGGGGCGCTACATTTAACGTTAGCGCCCAAATGGAAAAATGTGCACAGCACAACAAGAGCCATAGGGACCCTCTCCTCCCGCCGTCGTCCGCAGAAAAATCTCGGAGAGGAGCACTCTGCCTGCCCTTTCCTGTTGATTATCCATCACCCCGGAGCTTGTTGAAAAATCATTTACTGTACACGGAGGTGATTGACGACTCAAAAAGGGAGTCTGCATGCCTGTCTCATCAGTCCACCCCCACAGACATAATACTCTCCCTCAGAGGACAAACCTACACGCGAACACATTCCCAACACAATCTCAAATTGTTTCCAGCGATGTGACACTGAAAGTTCAAGAGAAGCTGGCGGGCCATTGTAGGCAGAAAACATCAGAGTTTTCAGTAGTTGCCACCCCTGGAGAAATGTAGCTCTTGTCACTCTTTGTCTGATCCTCTCTCAGAAATCCACACCGAACGCACGGCGGTACAGTTGACCTGTTTGGTTCAGTGAAGCGACATCCATCACAGGAAAAGAAACGGAACCAAGGCTGAAGATAAATGGTTTGTTTTTTTCCGTCTTTACCAAGTGAAAATCATGTTGACCAGTGCTCGGTGACCTAATACTGAAGAGTAATTTGGTCCAAGGCAGAAAAGCTGTTGCCTGATGCAGTGCAGGGAGGGGGCTGTGGAGTTGTCTAATCTGACCTTGGAGTCGGTTTGAGTTTGCTGTAACGTTTACTGGTGGGTTTATACAATGTTATGTGGCTTAGATGGAAACTTCTGGAGAATCCTTTCTAATCCACCGTTCCTCCTGATCAAAGGAAGTCAGATAGCTCTGACTTGAACTTACTTTTTTCTCCCCACTGTATTTTCTTCCTTTTTATCCCATCTGCACTGTCGATTCAAATGTGCACTTTGCCCCAGTCTTGTCTGATTGTGCACCGAGGATGTGGGGGCTCAGATAGGGGAAGAGAAATTGGACTGGGAATATCTTTTGTGTGGTAGGCGCTTTCCCTGAAAGTGTAATTGGCTGGAATGGTGAATCGGTGGGAAAAAAAAAGAAAAAGCCCATGGTCGGTCATGTGTGTGAGTTATGTGAAGGTTCAATTGACTTCAGGACTTTTCTACATCTGCTCTGTCACTCGAACGATTCCTCTTTAATTTTCCAAGGCTGCTATTTTCCTCTTCTCAATAAGCACATACACCCTATTTATTCCAATCAAAATTTAAATTTGTTTATGTAGCTCAGAATCACACATACGCCTCAGGGGTTTTACAATGTGCACAGAATACAATAGATGGCTAATCTCAGACCGTTAACATAGAATTACCAATTATTGTAGCTAAAACTGCTCTCGTGGCTGATTATTTGTGGCATCTTTTATGTCGTTCGCTGCATTTATTGGACACTTAGCTTTTTGGCTAAAGGTCAAATTGTTATGTGAAGTGATCCAGATTTGTTCTGCTGGCTCTTGGCTTCAACCAATACTTGGCTTTAAACCATGTCAACACTAGTGGTTGAGACTAAATATCTTTTGCTTTTACAAATTCTTATCACTTTTTGGCTATTGTGACAAACCGGTTTAATGTTTATATCAATAAAGGAGACCACAGAATATATAAAAACACAGGGATTAATTGACACTCAAAGAGAACATGTTGCAGCGATTGCAACTACAAAGAGACAGAACTCATTGAAACTCAATGAAAACATTATCGTTTTTATGCAGGGTGTTTTTCAACAAGAAATGCTGGTGAGTTCAAAAGAGTGACAAGCACAAGTTGATGTACGGGAAAAACGGTTTTGTTTTTCCTAGTACAAGTAAATATAGAACAAGTGTTACACACATTTTCAAGTATTTTTGTTTCAGGAAGTCTATGTTTTCAGCCCAGTTGACCACATGACGGCCTTGTCAAGTGAAATCGTAAAACTTCCACTGCATTTTGATAGTGTGTTTACCCAACAGCTCTGCTCAGAGCCACTGAAAATGCAACTTTTTGATAATAGCTCCCAAGGTGGAACTTTTAGAAAATGCTCCCAGTCCGTCTTTGTGTAGACGGCGGGAGAAAGTGCAACTTTTCTGTACTAGTCCTACTGTGCATTTGCACCATGGCCATAATAAATAGTTCTTCTGGGCATATGCGAGTAGATGGACAATAACAACAATGGCAGCAGCAATCCATTTTGGTCATCTCTCCATGACCTGTGTGGGTGCGTGGGTGCGTGTGTGTGTGTGTGTGTGTGTGTGTGTGTGTGTGTGTGTGTGTGTGTGTGTGTGTGTGTGTGTGTGTGTGTGTTGAAAACGACATTGTTTGCTAAATATTGATGTGTAAACAAGAACTTTTTCTCAAACAAAACCTCAAAAACGTTTGCCACTGAAATGGGGCCGTTACTGTAATGGCGACACGAGGGCACGTGACATTTTATTTTTACAGGAATTTTCAAAACGAGGCGAGAAACTCAAGGTGTTATCATGTTAAAAAAATGCCCCCTTTAAACGGGGCCCGAGACGAGCTCTCTGACCAGCATCAGCAGGTATTTCTGTGGCAGGCCTGGATTGGGCATCACAGTTATTATCTTGGAATCATACATTTCTATGTTTTTTTTTCCCCTTACTTAACTGCAGTTGCTCTTTAATACTGTTCAGAATAAGAGATTTATAAATGCACACATTATTAAAGATCAATCGCAAGGTTAGTGAACTTTTCGCTTTCCCGAAAAAAAAACTGTTGCTCCGAGTTCAGATATCGATGGTTTGTTAACAAGGAGAATTTTCACCCTTACTTCTCAAGGATGGTTTAATTTGAATAACCATTCGAGATGTGGAGAAGTAAGATATTCCACTGTTTCATGAAAAAATGCAAAGACTGGAGTCAAAAGTCAAAAATGAATATAAAATTGTGTGGGTGAGTTGTTACTTTTTTATTGTCTCGCTTTCTTTTCAATACACAGCTTTTTTTTTTTTTTTTTAAGATTTTTTCTCCTGACCCCTTGGTTTATAAAAATACTATAGTAAAAGCAGCCTTTTTTCAGTTATAACCTTAAAATGTCATTTGGGTGCTTTTGTGCCAGTATTTACATCCCAAAATGTGCTATGTAACATAATTTTATCAGCTAGAATGAAAACATTTAAAACTACAGGAAGATTTCAACTCGTTACTTTTCATGGAATATTTTCACAGTGATATTGGCCGTGAGGGAGAATGGCGGTCTCGTGGTTTTCACTGTTCGGGAGAATTACGTGGATTTGATTGTAGGACGAGCCTTTCCGTGTGCTTGCATTTGTTTTTTTGTTTTTTTTTGGTTGGTCTCCAAGGAGATTGGTTCTTCCTAATGTTCATGAACATGCATGCAAGGTTAACTGATGACCATAAATTGTCCGTAAGTGTGAATTTGAGAGTTGTCTGTCTCTCTGTGCTTGTGTCAGCTCTTGCTTTCCATGACCCTCAACTTGATAGAGCAGAATTTAATATGGATAGATGGTATTTGCAGGTTAGGGCTTGCTGGGTGAAATGTGGATTGTGGCAGGTGGTTATGCCCTCCTCTTGTCTATTTATCCCCTCTGGTGAATCATTTTTACTTCATAATTAACACTATATTACCAGCAGAGTGGACAAGAAATGTCAAATATTTTTGAAACAGCTGCCAACTCTCCCACAACTAACTTGAATCTCACAGTCAGGCTGCACACAAATTATGGCTGAAAACCAGGTTTTCTGACATTTCCAAATAAATACTATTGCCGTCAACGGCTGATTGACAGGCAATAATTGACATGCACTTAGTTGAAGGTAAAGGCTAGATTAAGTCTCTGCAGTAGATGCTGATTATTGAAATGATTATTATGATGCTCATTACATTTAATATTTTCTTTTATTGGACATAAAGTTAACTTGTTTTTTACCACTTTATACTGATTGACTTACTTTCATATCTCATGTCCTTACTACTTTATCTGACACCTACAAACCCTCATGAAAACGTCACCCTTTCTTTTTTGTCACAAACTTTGACTGAAAAAGATGAATCCTTAACCGAACTGTATTTCTATCATTAATTCACAGTTTATGAACACGGCTATATTGAGACAATACAAATAATGACACGGAAACAGTCACTATTGGACAAGGATGATGGTAAAACAATGAAGACTTTCCCCAACCGATTTAAAAATACCTTTAATAAAAGCACTATCCCCACTGCTGTTTAGTTTAGTTTTTTGACACTGTAAACTATGCCAAACAGCAAATAGAGTCCAAGGAAAATAAAACTAAATTTGCCTGTTTTATTTATTTTTTTCTTCCTTTTAACAGTGATATGTTGCTAGGTGGTCCACCATCTGCTTTGGCTGATCAAAACAATTGACATGTGCATTTTCCACTGTGATGTTCTTGGTTAGAGGGCTCTGTCTCTGTGGGTTTCGTGTGCGTGTGGCTCTGTGTTACAATCAACACTCCGAAAGAGCTCCGACTTGGTTGATGCAAACTTGGAAAGCCCTGCTCAGTCACTGCCAGCCAGACGAGGAAAAACCAACAGCGGCGGTATCTGTTGCGGATGAGGGAGCCCCCCCCCCCGAAGCCCACTCATTGTGATATGCTATCTTAGATGTGATACCAGCGACGCACTTGTGGCTTTATTGAGCCTGTGTGATGGCTCTCCAGAAAAGCTGGGCTTTGATGCAGTGTTTCGTTAGAGGGATTGAAGAGATGAAAAAAAGGGGAGAAACGAGGGAGGTGTTGTGAGTTTGAGGGGATCAGTGAAAATGAAGATGTTTTGTATTTTAGATAATAGTGCCAGGGGCTTTTTGAAAGCTTGTGAATGCCTGCTGACACCTGAGCATTAATAAGAGTTGATTTTGAAAGAAATGCTTGGCTCTATGTATGTGTCTGGCTCTTTTCTTCCATTTGTCATTTCAAAGAAAATACAATATATATACATATATTGTTTTAACCCTCTTATAATGACTATATTCAAGCAGCCTGGATTTGTTTTGACTGTTGCTGCAGAAAGAAAAACAATATCCATGTGAGAGCTTCTTTTCCAAAATGATTTTAACTTTCAATATTTTGAAGCCATTCAATACACTTGACATGTGCATGTTCCAAATGTGTGAAAAGCTGCTGTGTTTGGTCTGTAATTGGCCATTTGTACTCCAGAAGTCCTGGGGGGGGGGGGGGGGGCAATGATTGATATATGGGGCAAATTAGGGGTGTGTGCAATTACTCTGTTAAATAATTTAATGCCACCCGCTTGCTAGAAGCCACCAACATTATCAGTTGGTTCAACTAGTGAGTGTTCATTTTAAGGCCGTCCGCCTGTCATGCAGCCACTAGTAAGTCTTGACATGTTTTGATGATGTCGACTTGACGGCTGCTTTTTTTTTTTTTTCCTTCTCTTTAATCTTAAAAACACTGCTCACCTTTTGAAGTCACTGGAGATGAGAAGTAATTGATATGGATTTTAATTTGCCTGTCCCATCCGCTTAACATGCATTAAAAGTGCTGCAGTGGATCGGCCTATGGAAGCTGTCATTGGGTTTTTTCAATGTGTCGACAGGTCTGCAGGACAATTTATTTCTCCAATAATAAGAAAGAAATTGTTCTCCATCAGCAGGTCAGCTGGAGTCTTTGGGCACCATATTCATATTAAATCATAAGAAAGTAGCTTACAGTAGAATAAATATGTGAGGCCTGGTTTATTCTCTGGCATTGTCTGTCTGGAGTGATTCATTTGAGAAATCAGAGTGACGGCTATCCGCTCATCTGTAAAACCCTGCAGACTTGGAGCAGTTTTCTTCTTCTTCTTTGAGTGGTATTTACTAAAAAGGAGGTGATAAATTAAGCTTAAAAGTATTACCTTAAACTGTCCAAATTCTTTTCACGAGTTTGCTTGTGAGGTTCTCTCCTCCAGGAATAGTTTGTGATTCCTCTTTGAGTGACAAATGTTGTCATGATTGAAGCCCTGTGGAGCTCCCAAAAGCATGTACAAACATTACAAGTACAGTTGTGCCTTTAGTTTTCTGATTACTCAGAGCGGTCCACTGACATTGATTACGCCCCTGTTTTTTTTTATCTCCCATCTCTAAGTGAAAATAAAGTAAACTTTTCTTTATGTCTTTCTTGTGTTCTCTAAGCATTTCTGCAGCGGTAGCTCTCTTCGGCTGCCGTGACAGAATATTGATGGGCCCCCTTCCCTCCATTTTTGCTCTCATTCTTTTTGCATTTTTGCTAACCCTCCCCAGACAGCCTGCACCTCCTCTACCCCCTATCCCATCCGACACACCCGTCCCTTCCCCGCAGGACAAAAGAGTTCAAACCACTGGCGCAGCGGAGCTGTCTGGGCTTATTGTCAGCCCCCCCCCCCCCCCCCCCCCCCCCCCCCCCCCACAGGACTGCACAGTTCAGATGTTAGACCGGGTGATTGAAAATAAAACCAAACTCAAGCGGAGGGACGCCGCTCTTCTCTGTGCGCTGGCTGTTAACATAAGTGAGCGGCTGTCATGCATTTTGTTAGCATCAACACTTTTCTTTGGCAGCCCGGCGGAGAGGGATTGCTTGTAGCGGGGAGGAGATAGTTGTCAGGGCCACGTTCCTGCCCCTAGGACGGAGACGAGCAGAAGCCCTTCTGTGTGCCTGCTTCATTTCTTAAAGAAGATAGAGGGAGGGGAGAATGGTGGTGGGGGAGGAGATGTAGGGCAGCTTTAGGAGCAGACTGGTTCCTGCAGATCTGAGCAGTCAAGTGGAAAAAGGCTCTCTCTCGCGCTTTTTTTTTTTTTTTTTCTCAAAGCTTCACTTCAGACAGCACTTGGTGACCAGTCATTTTCACAGAGGACCCCGTGGCCTGGGCAGGGGAAAAAAGTGTCCACATCAGTGTGCGGGGGGCCAGCGGAGTTAACGGGCCAGACAGCAAGAAGGGCAAGAAGAGTACAGTCAATCAGGACTAAGGAGCCTGATGTCTTGGTAAGCAGGTGCAACTAAGTGGGACTCCATTCCTCTGTGACTGATGGGAAATCTGTTGCTTAATCACCCAATGTAAAGAGAACAGTGAGAGCACTGCAGAAACAAGTTTTGTCACTCTTTCTGTTTCCCTAAAAGAGCCACCGTTCACAAAATCAACTTATGAGTTCATATATTAGCTTCACAGCCACTTTGTAACACTGTGAATTGATCCAGATCCTATTTAAAAAGTGACGGCCCAAATCACAGAAACACTTCCTCTAATGCTGATTATGTGGTTAGATAACAGTTCGCAGTGCACCTGAGCCTTCATGGTTGTACCTTTTGTAACTTCTTCATCAATTGCAAGATGGCAAATTTGCTAATTTTCCAAATACATTGCAGGAATCCTTTGAAATTCAGCACACATGTTCACTTTCTCCAAAGACTTCTGCAGACTGTGCGATTTTAACCTTCTTTTAACATCATTTTGAATCTGCTTCATCTTGGGGCACAACATTGACTTTGCTTGCACAACGTCTCTCTTCTCACTAAATCCCAGGTGATGGCTGCAGAAACACACTTCAGTGTGCATTATTTAGTTATCCTGCACATCATGTATGTACACCGCCGGTGGCTTAAGGAAGTCCATAACAAAGCAAAACAAACAAATAAACAGCTGTTTCAGTAACATTTATGTCCAGGAAAAAGGTTTGAGATATAATAATATATAATATGAGACATGGCTATTGAACAATTGTCTTTGTGCAGCGCTGCTGTTCCTTTCATCGTTGTCATTTTCTGTTGCATTTCTCTTGGTTGTTAGCAGCTGCAGCTATTTGTAGAGGTCAGACTGTGGTGTAGTGAGACAACGGTTGTTTCTGACACTGTCGGAAATTAAACTCAGACCATGATGAAGTATAATTTATTTTCCATTACTGACTCTATACCCACCATTTAGATTATGTGATCAGGCTTTGGGCAAAAGCAACTGTTGCCTCACATTTAAGCATTTAACCATTACATTTTGACTTGTCCCACCGGAGGATTTAGTTCGATCCATGGGATAACCTTGAGTAGTGTGGAAATCACACAGAAATAAAACAAGAGTGGAGAGTGGAATTGGTATCAAAGTAATTGCTATTCCTAATATGTCCACTTGGGGCAGGGGTACAATGTCACTCAAATCCAGCACTGAAAATCACTGCCAGCATTGCCAACAGTAAGGCCACTGTGAAAGCAATCCACCTTGCAGCTCACGAAGTCACTGATGTGTTAAAACTCTACTGAGTTGTTCAAATATTCACACTGCAACAGAAAATGCACAGACAATTAATTTATTAGCTGTTGCCAGTAATGTGACAACACTAGCAGGTAGGAGTTCAGATCGTACCTTAGGGTTCATAAAACGATGTATTTATTGTAAAGAATTTTAGAAATTACTCCTATTTTTAGATTATTGTTGCATATTTATGGGTTATTGCTGCTCTGGCCCTGTTGAAATCCTCACCACACCATCTAAACTATAACTTTGCTTGTTCCTCATTGTGTCTCTCAGGTCAGATTATGCCCAAACAAACTCGTTTGACATTTTATCAGACAAAATCTGAAGTGTTTATCACTGTGCTAACAGCCACAACTCGAGGCACTGTGAAAGGCCTGCCATCACAGAGAGGGGTAAGGTGTGATATTCGTTGAAGTGGTACTCGCACACTTTCGGGTGAAGGCCTTCATGGTAGGAAAATGGACATACAGAGGTACTTGAAGGAAGGGACGATTTCTGTCTCACCTATTTACTCGCTCATACTCTTTTCTGAAAAATATGTTGTATATAGTTCTAAAAAGTTCCCCACCTGCGATGTCATGAAGGAGAGTTTTGAAGTATTGCCACACAACGAGAAGTCTGGTTGAAACACACCGAACCTTTTAATCTCCTCTGCCCCTGTTCCTACATTTTTCTAATTGTCTCTAATCTTTCCTTCCTAATTTTTACATGTTTCTGTCTCGCCACCTATTATGGTCTTCATCCTTCTTTCTTGCTTCCGATGCTCTGCCTCGTGTTTTTTTTTTTTTTTTTTTGAATTTTATCTCTTTTCCCTGCCTCATTTCCTCAGGTCCCATCTGTCTGAACTCTGTCCATTTCCGCTGCTGACCTCATAAAGACGAAAGTAAGAGGATTCCACTCCACGGTGTCAAACAAATCATGCCGTGCCCTATATAGGATAAAGAGCTTAGATATTAAACTATTTACAGCTTAGAAAAAATACTGTATTTGATGTCCATCCTTTGGTCATAAGCTGTTTCTTGATTTATGGCCTCCTCACACAGATTCAGTGTGACTCTCGTCCACAAAACACAAAAAGCCCATGTGTCTCTGTCACTGCAGAGTCTGTCAGATCATTTATTTATTCATGAGGAAGCACAGCGTTATAGATGGTATATTTAAAAAGAAAAGTCTTCCCACACATAAACGTGTCCTGTGTGAAATCGTCTTCCACAAAGAGGCTGATGGATTTTTTTTTTGGGGGGGGTTATTGTTGTTGTTGTTTTCCGATACAGCAATTTAATGAAAAACTGAAAGAGCAGGCCGGTAATCCTGACAGCAGCCACGCAATCCCCGATTTGGATGTTGGGCATGCTGCATCGTAAACAGATCCAGACAGCATACCAAGGTAGGAAAGATCTATTAAGCTGTGCAAGGTCCATTGCCCTTGAGACGATAGTGTTTTTTTCCTCCTTATTTCTTGTACAGAATGACTGGCCATTTAAACCTGAATCATGCAGATGGAGAAGTAATTTCAGTTCAATATGAAAAGATAAATTTGATGAGGGATGCACATAAGTAATTTTTTCCTCCTCTCTTTATGACAAGAGTAAAACTAAATATCCCATTTTTGCGGCGCATGAGCATAATTCTGCGACTTTTTCTACCATGAAGAAGTTATTGTAGCTGCTCAGGATTGGATTTAGTTGAAAACAATTTGTCCCTGCGCTGTGACCCTCAGCTGAACCGAGTGTCTGCAGGAAAAAAAAAAACGCTACCTCACCCCAAAGTGTGCAGTGCAAATTATTGTCCGCCGCCACGGCAGCGCTACCATTATGTGTTTGGTTTGATTTGTTTTTGTTAATGTTCACCTCGAACGGAGGAAACGTGAGACTGCATCTGATTCTCTGTGGACTCGCAGTGCATGTGTGCTGACAGAAAAGCCCGGTGTCTGTTAGTGGTGTGACACTCTTGACACACTCTGAACATGATGGTCATAAAGGATTGACTGTGGTTACCCCGTCGAGCTTCCTGCCCCACACACACACACACACACACACACGTGCGTGCACGCTCTCAATCTCTCACACTCCTCTACACCCTCACGCAGTTATATCTCCCAGCCAATCTCCCGTTATTCATCGCCACGGCTCCTGTCATCTGTCACCCCGGTCCTGCTTTGCACTTTAATTTTACCACCCTTCCCCTCAGCATTCAGCATTTGTAATCAATGTTATTTATTGTGATAGAGATTAACTTGGCCTAATCGACACAAGCCACCCACCCAGAGGAGGGACTCTAAACGTGCCTGTCTCTATTAAGTGCCTCCTAATGAAAATTCAGTGTGCAAGTTGATGAGTGGAGCGACTCGATGGGCATACCACAGCGAAATGATGATGACATTTTTTTTTTCCTTTTTAAAAGCAAGCTGGCATTGATTTGATCCCAAATGAGTGGTTACGTAACTCTGCTGTTGGTGTACATACAAGCTATGATCGAGAAACAAGAAAACACAGGTGATGCTGGATTAATGTGCAGCAGCGCAGCAAGCTGTTTTTAATTCTCCCAACACAGACGATCTCTTGTTAGAATCATACAGCCCACTTTCTCAAGAAAAATAAAATCTATTATATATTTCTTTTCTTCTAAAAGTAAGAACCCACAAGGGGCCTGTGAGAGAAGATTGTCACTCATGAGAAAGCTGGTAGGTAGGATTTTAGGATTTCACTGCCAGTTGGAAGCTTAGGCCAGATGAGTTTCCCAGGAAGATTTGCAATGCAACTTGCTGCGCGTACACACACACACACACACACATACAAATGCCCACACACAAATGCACATGTGTGCACACAGACCACTTGAGCTGCTGGCTGACAGTGATTATAAACCTTTGGAATATCTCACACGTGTGGCCTCATGCAGCTATCAAGAGCTGCACGCCATGCGATCCATCCTCCTGATCCTTGGTCCGCCATTGCCATGGTAACAATCAGTAGTTACACCCCACCAACACCACCTCCTCTTCCACCCCCCCCAACCACATCCCCCCCTTCTATACCCCTCCACTTCTACCACTCAGATGTGACTTGTCAGCGACTGTTCAGGATGTGGATTGCCAGGCCACAAGCCCGACATGTCTCCCGCAGAGGTAGAATAGAACCAATCAAGGAAATGGACCAACTCCACCAGATTCCACTTATACTGCTTCACAAAGATTCAGTCTCATTCAGTCATTCTGATTCCAAGTATGCTTTTCAGACACCACTTCATAGTTATATTTATTATAGTCGCATGACAAAATCAAGGAGAGCAGCCCTTAAGAATGAAGCATTCTGAGACCAACCATAGGTGAAATTTACATACTTTTCTTTGTGCAACACAAGCCTATCTTTAAGGGCCGTCCACACCAGGAAACTGGTTAACCTAAATGTGCCGTTTTTGGCCTATCTTCCTCATGAGGCGGTGTTTTAGAAGCGTGAAAACAGCTTTTTTTTAAACACGGGTCCAAGAGTGGGGAAATTTGAAAACCCCGGCTCGTGCATTCAGACCCCCCGTGGTGTGGATGGCAAAGACTGTGGAAAAAAGATGACATAATCGCCCCCCTCTCTCCCTGCGTGACGTCATCAAATAACAACAGCAATCAGGGGACTACAAGCTCCAGTCGAGCAGCAGGACGAGCATAGCCAGAGACCTATAGAACGAGAGTGAGTGGTGAGTCACAGCACCCCTAAAGGCCTGTCATGTGTACTGCATGCCCTGAAGCCTCATGTTGAGCTGTGCTCATAGTGAGGATTTTTCAATACTACATTGCTTGAAAATTGGTGGCAGTGCTGGCTAAACTGACCCCCCAATGCGGGACTTTGAATAAGCTCACAACTGTTCAGGTCGCGTTGAGAAGGGCATGCAGTGTAAAACCTGAACCAAATCAAACATCTGGATCATGTCAGCT